>NC_061863.1:45493614-45829879 GCF_907164915.1 Impatiens glandulifera | reverse complement strand
GACGCATAATTGTTCCACCAACCTTGAATGGACAGTTCATCTGCGAGGGGAAAAAGCACCATATGCTTTGATTTCCCCGAACCCTTTACCAATTCAGATTTATAGAGACATTTTCTAAGTCTCGAAATCTTTTCAGATTGTTCTCAGAATCCTAACTTTATGTTTTCATGATTAGGAAAAGAATGGACTATTGGCGCGATGCCTTGCAAAACTTGGCTCAGATTCCCAATATAGTTGTTCCATCTCAAGAATCTAACTATCTCGGTTCTCAAGAAACTGGCTCCATTTCATCCATTGATAATATGATCGATGAAAGTAGAACTCTTTCTCCTCTCATGTATAGAGAGATGCTAAATATTATACATTGTAAGAAACATAAGGATAATAATCTTGTTGGATCATCTTCTCTTACATGTAATAAATCACTCAATATAATACAAGAAGTAGATTTTGAATCTATGAGTAAAAATAATCTTTCATTTTACACTAACTTAAATTTTGAAACCAAAAACTTCTTAGAAACCAATGATGAGATTCTATTCGCGAAGGAAAAGACAATCAAAATCAATCTAAACACGGTTGACGATCCTTAAATCGTATTGATCGGCCAAAGTTTAAATCCCAAAGAACGTCTGGAAATTGTTGAGCTACTAAAAGCCAACAAAGACGTTTTTGTCTAGTCATATAAGGACTTATCAAGCATTGATAAAAAAATCACACGACTTCATATTCCTCTATAACATGACGTTAAACTAGTAAAACAAAAGCTCAAACGGGTGAAAGAGGAAGTCGTGAACAAAATCTAGGAAGAAGTCCGAAAGCAACTCGAAGATGAATTTCTTGAGGTAGTGGAATATCTTATCTGGATTGCCAACGTAGTCCCTGTATGAAGAAAGACGGAAAATTATGTGTGTGTAGATTATCGGGATCTAAACAATATTATATAAGTTAATATATGTGTAAGATATTATAACAATATTATATAAATTGTGATAATATCATTAGTATATTATATTATATCATTAGTATCATTATTATACTATATTATATTAGTTTCCTTATAATCTCAATGTAATTTCTATATAAGACATAAACTATGTAATTCAATATATATCATTCAATACAACTTTTTTTATATTCTAACATTTAAGAATATGGAAGGAGATTGTATTGAAAGATCTCTGAATTACATATGACATATCTCTTATATAGACATTAAATTAGACTTATAAGGAAAATAATATAATATAATATAATATAATATAATATAATATAATATAATATAATATAATATAATATAATATAATATAATATAATATAATATAATATAATATAATATAATATAATATAATATAATATAATATCGATATTATCACAATTTATCGTATTGTGATAATATCTTACAAATATATTATATTTATATTATATCTCTAATATATTATATTGATTATATTTATTATAACACGCAATTGAAGCAAGTGAGCGATGTATGCTGAGATTGGATCGAAATTCTTCAAAAAAATCCGAAGAAACCCAAACAACATTGGTGTAGTAGTCAAAGCTGAAGAAGGTGTCCCAGTTAGAGTAGCAACAAATGAAGATCCAAACGCTTCTAAGATCGCAAATGATCCGAAATTAGATGCACCAAAAAGAGACTACGATGCACTAGTTGCCATCCCTAAAGGAGGATATGGAGAAGAACTAGCAACGGTTGATCCAAATCCTAATGAAGGAGCAGAGGTTATGGAAGTCGATGTGTTGGTTAATCTAGATCTGAAAGGAGTAAAGGCTCTAGTTGCGCCAAATCCAAAAGAAGGTGTGGAAGCGGCTGAAGCCGATACACCAGATGTTCCAAAGGAATGTGTGGAAGCTACTATAGTCGATGCACCAATTGTTCCGAATCCGAAGGCAGGGGCACGACTTGCTCCAAAACCAAAGGAACTAGCAAAAGAAAATGACGTCGGGGTTAGGGTTTAAAGATGACATAGGAAATGAAGAACCGAACGAAAAAAAAGAGGTAGTGGACGACGCAAAGGAGAATAGTGAAGAGGAGGAAGAAGAAGAAATGGAGAGAGAGGTAGTAGAACTTTATTTGAGCCCTCTGTTAGGATTTGTATCTCCCAAATCCGACCTGCTTGAAAACAGTCTGTAAAAACACAAGAAAGAAGAACACAAGAACACACAGATTTATAGTGGTTCACTCAAATTGAGCTACATCCACTTCAACCACCACCAGATTTACTATGAAGAAGAAGAAGGAATATAGAGTTTTTTGCCTCACGCTTTATCTCTCTAGAATTCAGTCTTCTCAATGTAAACCCTTAATAATTACATATTTATAGGGTAAACATTCAGGTAATAAACCTAAATAACTTTGGTCAGGCCCAAACCCAAAACCAAAAAAAGAAAACCCAATAAACTCTAATTAACAATGTAGAGTTTATTATAAGTGTAGGCTCCATAACTCAACAATCTCCCACTTTGAGACTAACTTTATCATCTCTCGATCGATAGTGGTTTTCAATTCGGTATCTTAACGAAGAAGACCAACTGAAGTTGCACACAACTTCAGTTTCTCATTTGTCACAACTTTCGTCAATATATCAGCTGGATTCTCACTCCCGGGAATCTTCTCAAGAGTTAATACTCCATCTTCTAAAGTTGACCGGATGAAATGATAACGAACCTATATATGCTTCGTCCTGCCATGATAAACAGGATTCTTTGCCAAATGAATGGCACTCTGACTGTCGCATCGCAACACACTTCCCTCGTAGTCTTGACCCAATTATCGCAAAAAGGGTTGTAACCACATCATTTCCTTAGCAGCTTCTGTCACAGCAACATACTCTGCCTCACAACTAGAAAGAGCAACAATCTTCTATAATTTTGAAACCCAACTGATTGCAGTACTTCCCAGAGTATAAATGTACTTTGTTGTGCTCTTCCTACTATCAACATCACCACAATTGTCAGCATCAACATATCCTTCCAAACCCATATTAGACTTTCGAAAACACAAAGCGAGACTCGTACTTCCTCTTAAGTATCGTAGTATCCACTTTACTACTTCCCAATGTTGTCTACCCGGGTTGCTCATGAATCTGCTAACAACTCCCACTGCATGTGCTATGTCTGGTCTTGTGCAAACCATCGCATACATAATAAAATCAATGACAGAGGCATACGGAACAGTGGCCATGTAATTTTTCTCCTTCTCTGTTGAAGGCGACTGATCTTTAGATAGTCTGAAGTGACTAGCTAAGGGGGTAGTAACTGGTTTTGCATCATACAAGTTGAACCTACTAAGAACTTTCTTCACATATTCTTCTTGTGAAAGCTTGAGAACTTCTTCATCCCTAAAAAAACTCATCCCAAGGATTTGTTTAGCAGCACCTAAATCCTTCATTGCAAACTTTTCAGACAGCTCTTTCTTGAGCTTGTTAATCTCATACAAGCTTGCTCCAACAATCAACATGTCATCAACGTAGAAGAGCAGAATAATGTATGATTTATCAAATCTCTTGATATAACAACAATGATCAACTTCACACCTTAGAAAATTGTTACTTTTCATGAAGCTATCGAACTTCTTGTACCATTGCCTTGGAGCCTGTTTCAAACCATACAAACTCTTCTGAAGCTTACACACAAACTCATCTTTTCCTTTGATTTCAAATTCTTCTGGTTGTCGCATATAAATCTCTTCATCTAAATCACCATGAAGAAAAGCAGTTTTGACATCTATTTGTTGAAGATGAATGTCTTCTTTCACAACCAAACTCAAAATAGTTCTGATTGTCATCAATTTAACTAATGGAGAGAAGATTTCATTGTAGTCAATACCTTCTTTCTGTTGAAATCCTTTCACAACCAATCTTTCCTTGTACCTCATGGTTTTATCATGTTCTTCTTTAATCCTGAAGATCCATTTGTTGTGAAGTGCTTTCTTTCTCTTTGGTAGCTCAGTGAGCTCCCAAGTCTTATTCAACATCAAAGAGTCCATCTCATCTTTCATAGTAGACTCCCACTTAATCGATTCATCAGATTGTATTGCTTCCTCATAACATTCAGATTCACCTCTATCTGTCAACAAGATATAGTTTAGAGATGGAGACCACCTCTCAACTGGTTTTCGATTCCTTGATGATCTTCTCAATTGTATAACCGGTGTTTGCTGATTTACCTCTGGGGCCACGTTCTCAACGATTTCATCTTCAACAACACATTGTTCTTCTTCGACAGCCGGTATATATTCAGCTGAAAATTGTCTCAAATCGACTGTACTAGTCTCTTCCAACTTGGAATTACCATCTGATGTCTTCCCAACACAATCTTTGTAGAGAACCTGTTCATTGAATATAACATTTCTTCTACGAATGATCTTCCGATTTTGATTATCCCAAAAACGATAACCAAACTCGATATCACCATAACCAATGAAAAAACATTTATTAGACTTTGGATCAAGCTTGCTCCTATCACATTCATTAATATGAACATATGATAAACAATCAAACACTTTCAAATAAGAAAGGTTTACCTTTTATTGTTCCAAGCTTCTTCAGGAATTCTGAATTCAAGAGGAACAGAGGGTCCCCTGTTTATCAAATAGGCAGCAGTATTAATAGCTTCTGCCCAGAAAGTTTTAGGCAACCCTACATGCAATCTCATGCTTCTAGCACGCTCGTTTAATGTTCGATTCATTCGTTAAACTACTCCATTCTCTTGAGGCGTTCGGGGAACAGTCTTCACCATACTGATCTCATTCACAACACAATACTCTTTGAAATCTAAATTGATATATTCACCTCCGTTGTCGGATCTCAAACACTTAACTTTCTGATTTGTTTCATTTTCAACCAAAGCCTTCCATTTCTTGAAAATAGCAAATACTTCAGACTTGTGCTTCATAAAATATACCCATACCTTTCTTGTTGAATCATCTATAAATGTCACGTAGTATTGTGATCCGCCAATAGAAGAAACAGGTGCAGGTCCCCACACATCAGTGTGTACCAACTCTAGCCTTTCTTTCTTGAGCTCCTTCCCAATTTTTAAGAAACTCACCCGTTTCTGTTTTCCAAGAATGCAGGTTTCACATAACTGATGTTCATCAGACTTCAGTTCTGGAATCTGCTCATTCTTCAAAAGAATTTTCATCCATTTTTTGCTCATATGGCCCAACCTGCAATGCCACAGCTCACTGTTCTTCGACTCATCAACTACAGCAGCAACTGATTCTCTACAAATTGAAGTCGTGTATAACGTTCCAGTTTTGTGACCTCGAGCAACAACTATTGCTCCTTTAGTCACCTTCCACGCACCATTTCCACAACTAAAATTGTGATCTTCTTCATCAAGTTGTGTAATAGAGATCAAATTGCGCATTAAACCTGGAATGTGTCTCACCTTATTAATCTTCCAAACAGAACCATTTTCCATCTTCAATTTGATATCCCCTATGCCAACAATATCTAGTGGCTCACCATCTGGGAGATAAACTTTCCCACAGTTTCCAGCCACATAATTCTCCATTAATTCTTTGTGGGCAGTGGTGTGGAAAGACGCTCCTAAGTCCAAAACCCATGAATCTATCGGGCTATCAACAAACAGAAGTAACGCATCAGTGACAAATTCTGTAACAACGTTGGCTGCATCATTTTTATCATCACCATTTTTCTTCGGTGCTTTGCAGTTCCTCTTTAAATGACCCTGTTTACCACAATTCCAGCACTTAAATGTTCACCCAGACTTGGACTGATTCCTCTTGCTCCTTGACATAGATCTGCTTTTACCTCGGTTGAAATTTCTATCATTACCTCTTCCCCTATTTTCCACATTCAGAGCAGAACCTTTGAATGTTTCACCAGAATCAATTTTACGAACCTCTTCAGCAAGAATACGATCTCTAACTTCAACAAATTTCAGTTTAGCATTTCCAACTGAATTACTAATTGCTGCCCTCATAGGTTCCCAACTATTTGGTAGAGATGCTAACAAAATCAGGGCACTAACTTCATCCCCAAAATCAATCTCAACAGATAGTAATTGATTCACAATTGTATTGAATTCATTCAAATGAGTAGTGACAGAAGTACCATCAACCATTCTTAAGTAAAAGAGTCTTTTCATTAAGTGTACCTTGTTGGTAGCAGATGGTTTCTCATACATATCAGAAAGAGCTTTCATTAGACCCATGGTGATCTTCTCCTTTTCTACATTGTGAGCAATTGTCTTAGCTATCGTCAATCGGATAACTCCCAAAACCTATCTATCAAGGAATTTTCATTCAGCTTCATCCATCTTCTCTGGTTTCTCACTCAAAGGAACATGAAGCTTCTTTCCTTTGAGATAATCTTCAATCTGCATTCTCCAGAAGGCATAATCTGTCCCATCAAATCTTCCAATCCCATGTCCTATACTGTTCTGACTTGCCATTGTTTTCAATGCTCAAATCTAGCCTAGTTGCTCTGATATCAGTTATTAGGATTTGTATCTCCCAAATCCGACCTACTTAAAAACAATCTATAAAAACACAAGAAAGAAGAACACAAGAACACACAGATTTATAGTGGTTCACTCAAATTGAGCTACATCCACTTCAGCCACCACCAGATTTACTATGAAGAAGAAGAACGAATACAAAGTTTTTTGTCTCACACTTTATCTCTCTAGAATTCAGTCTTCTCAATGTAAACCCTTAATAATTACATATTTATAGGGTAAACATTCAAGTAATAAACCTAAATAACTTTGGTCAGGCCCAAGCCCAAAACCAAAAAAAGAAAACCCAATAAACTCTAATTAATAATGTAGAGTTTATTATAAGTGTAGGCTCCATAACTCAACACCCTCTATAAATGGCTAAAGTAACTATTGATGAAGGCAATGAAAGACTATATTTTGTGCTTAAGGACAAAATTTTGGCAATCACCAATATATTACATTTATTAGGCTTGTTTTCAATGAAAATTGGTAGGATTTAAATACTAAGAAACAAGTTATTTCGGTAAAAGATAAAATTAATTTGACGAAATCTATATATATATATAATGATGTTTAATTATTAAAATGTCACGCGTTCATCAAATTTGGTGTTGAATTTAAAATATAAAGTGTTATTAGACTTGTTGGTTAAAGGGTTGTACTTATTTTGTTAGGTTGCAAGTTCGAAACATACATATAGCATTTTTTATTTTATTTTTAATCGTTTAAAGTTTATGGATGGGTCAACCCATAATCCGACCCAAGTATCAATTTACTTTCATATATATATCCAAATTAACTACAGCTCTCGACCCGGCAATCCGGACACTTTAAAAATTAAACATCATTATATATATATAGATTTCGTCAAATTAATTTTTGTCTTTAGCTTAACCAAAAATGTCATTTTTGCAAACTTTATCGGGCCCTGGTCATTTTCCAAAATTATGTAATTATTATGGTCATTTAGTTAAATTTCCCGTTTATCAACGTGAAGGGGTATTTTTGTCTTTAGCCAAACCAAAAATGTCATTTTCCCAAATTATGTAATTATTATGGTCATTTCGTCAAATTTCTCGTTTATTTTATAGAAAAAAAGAAAAGAAATATACATATATGAATGAATTGATGATTTATTTAGAATTAATGATTTATTTAGAATTAATGATTTATTTAGAATTAATCTTTGAATAATTAAAAAATTGTAGAAAGTCCTTGATAATTTAAATGATTTTATAGAAAAAAAAAAGACTTGCAAGATCATAATTTATCAAACAAGCCTCTTTGTTCTTTTTTTCCTTTTTCTAAGTTAATCAAACAAGCCCTTTAGCTGATGTCGTTGATCGCTAAATGTTAACGTTTCTGGATTTGGAAGACATTGAAATTCCTTTCATCTTTTAACTTATTAAAATAAATAAAAAATTAAATATCATAATATATTCTTTTACAATCAAATCTCTTAATTCCTTATTTAAAATATTAAAATATTTTTTATTTTATTTATATATATATATTTCTACTCTTAATTTTAATATTAAATTTAAATATAAAATAATATTTTAATAATTAAACTAATTAAAACTCAAATAATTTATTTTTCTTATAAAAAAATATATTTTTAAACAAAATTAAAAAAATCTACAAAAATATACTATTATTAAATTATTATTTTTAAATAATTCTAAACATAATCCAATATCATTTTATTCATTAACTAAAATATTAAATTAATATAACTTTTTTTATCAACAAATATTAATTCCCTTTAAAAAAATTTAACAAACAAAACTTAGTTTTAATAAAATCATCACAAATTATAATTTTTTAAAAAATATATAATTATATATTTTTAAATAATCCATCTATCATTTAAAAACCGCATTACCTAACAAGAAGGCCCAAGGCCCAAGATCAAACAATCTAAACTTCCATTTGATAGTTAAGCTAGTTTGTCTTTTATCAACTGTATAATTTTTTTCAAATCATTAATTTATAACTTTTCCATAATATTAATTATTAAAAAAATAAAAATTACAAATATAGCAATATTAAAAGGCATGGTTATATTTCAATTCAGCAAATAATTATTAATTTTTTTTAATAAATTCTTCTTTTTTCATTAATGAAAAAATTATTGTGGATGCAATAAGCATTTAAAATAAAAATAAAGAACTAGAAAAAAATAGAATACAAAATAAGTAAATTAGATTTAACAAATAATTATTAATAAGTAAATTAAAAAAAAGAAAAAAAAAGGAAAATAAATTTTTATTTAAAAATTTGATTTTTTCAGTATTAAAGAAGAGAATCTAATCATGACACTATATAAGAAATGAAATCTGATTAGCAGAAACACACGGACATTTTTTCAAAAAATTTCAAAGTTCTATACATAATTCTAGTCAGTAATATAATTGGTATCAAAGCATCGATCCAACTATGGAAAATTGAATATACTTATTTGTTTTAGTAGTTGAATTCAGGTGAAGCTTATATAATCGGCCAAAAAGATCGAAATTCATGAAATAGAAGAAAACTAGCCAGACTACAAATAAGTTCATCTTCACATAGCCCAACATTTAATGAAACAACAAATAAACAAGAAACAAGTGGATTGTTTTTTATAATGAATATTGAGCGTTCGTTAAACTGCAATCTTATCAACATACGTTAATTAGAGGGAAACTCATAGTCTAGCTTACAAGAAACGAGTGGACCTTTTCAAATTATAGAGTGATTGACTAATGACATATAAATTGATTGACTAATGACATATAAATTGAATATTCCTTCTACAGGTAAGATACACAATGTGATTCAGGTGCCACAATTAAAAAAGAAAATAAGAAATCGAATCGATCGGACGAAAAAGTTATTTAGAAGGATGGACGTAACATGGAAAATTCGAATTTCCAAAACTTAGGTTGGTTAAAAATAAATCAGTTTCTCTCTTTTCAAGGTAAACATTTATAATTCAGCTTAGTATAATAAATAATTATTAATAAAGAAATTAAAAAAAAAAAAAAAGTATGAAATATTTATTTTAATATATAATAAATAATTATTAATAAGACAGTTACTAAAACAAAAATATATAAAATAATTATTTAACTGAAAAATTAATTATGTCAGCTAGCGGGTATTAAAGAAGTGAATCTGATCTGCAAATATTTGGCTAAAAAATTGGATTACAACAATATATAAAAAATGAAATTTAAACACAGACATTTTTCAAAAATCTCTCAAGCTCAATTTTTCTCTATATATTTTTTTCCTTCCTCCTTAATCGTTCATTCCTCCCTCGTCCCTATTATATTCATCTCAGGGTTATAACTCTCTCCATTAATTCTTCACTCATCGTCTCAACATAATTTTCTATCCTTTTTATATTCAAGATTTATATATCATTCAAAACCTAATACTACTATAATGAAAAAAAAAATAAAAAATGTTTGCATTTACACAAATCTCTTCTAGATGCCTTGAAGTGCTAACTACCTTTTCACTAAAGAATGAAGAGACAGTTGAACTACATACATAAACGGATCCTAGACTAAATAAGAAACTTCAATCCTAATATGATCATAATTGTCTGAAGAGAAGACCATGCCCACTCATTTGCTATTAAAACACACTTGAATATTCTCCTTCATATTAATGCATTTTGAAAAGACGTTTTTAAGCGAGAAAGTACCTATCAAAGCCTGTTTATCATAAGTTTGTTAGTTAACCCCTTGTAGAACAAGAAAAACACTCTTGACAAATATTCCCATAATTATGATTGTTAATTTACATTCTAATTGGAGTTTGTGACTCAATGACTATATAACATGATAAGTTCTTGAATATATAACATGGTTTTATTCAAAGTTCAAACACAACACATTGATTATTCATCACTAACCGTGAAGTTTCATTTTTGCTACCATAATCTGCAGAGAGACCGTGTTAAATCTTACCTGCATAAGCGTCAATGAAAATCATCAATACAAATGATTCGTACACATTTCAAAAACAGGCCATATATATTATGATTCTTCACATAATTTCAGTCCTAAACATAGATTACCTGCTGCTAGTTTGCTTACTTCCCTTAATTTCCTTTATCAGAGATATCATGTTTGAAGAATGGTAAGTAATATTATTTGAGTGATTTTGAGAATACTCTGCGAAAGAAACTTGATTTGGATGCTGCTTCATGTCCTCGTCCTCTGTCTACAGAACTATCGGTATTAACAAGGTCTGGGGAAGAAGAAGAAGGTTCTGAGGCTATCATCAATATCCTTTTCTTTGCTTCCTTTGCTGCTATTTGTTCCAAAGCCTCCACAACTTCTTTCATTGAGGGCCTTCTCCTAGGTTCAGCTTCCAAACATTGTAGGGCAATGCTAGACACCTTCATTGCTCCCTTGGATGAATACTGACCCTCAATGCGGGAATCCATAACATATTTAATCTTCGTTTTCTTGTCAAGATAGGGCCTTGCCCACTCAACCAAATTCTTCTTTCCTTGGGGCCGACGGTTATCTAAAGCACGAAAGCCAGTCAAGATCTCCAGGAGCACGATACCAAAACCATATACATCGCTTTTCTGATATAGATGGCCTGCATAATGGTAAATCCAAATGAGGGATCATGGTTCACAACAAGAAAGGCAACTGAGAAAAGGCTATGTCAAGCTAGATTTAAATTAAATCACTTTAGGAATGCTGCTTTAGGCTTGCTATAAAATTCCATACCCGTTGCCACATATTCTGGCGCTGCATAACCCTGAGTTCCCATTACTCTTGTTGAGACATGGGTAGAGTCACCAGATGGCCCCATCTTTGCAAACCCAAAATCTGTCAGTTTTGCATTGTAGTCCTGAATAAGGAGAAAATCATGAGTTAGATCTATTGAAGCCTTCCTCATTTCTGCATTGTGTAGTCTGTCTGTCCTGTGTATCTAAGAGCACTGTCTACTAGCTCAACACTAATTACATCAATCAAAGTGATTCAAGTTGCCCAGACAGTCTAGGATATTAACAAATTACATTATGTATTACAGTATTAACAAATTAAACAAGAATATCTTAATGGTTGGGTTGTTCAATGAATGAAAAATGTTCAGTACTCCTCCTTTGGTAGGGAGGGACTTGGAGGATGATGAAATTTTTTTAGAACATTGTGAGAAGCATGGCCAAGAAACAAGAGAAGACAATGAAGTCGCAACTCCAAAGAGATATGTTTCAGCTCCAGAACAACACAAATTAGGACAGGAAAAAACAAATGCACACTAATTTAAAATTCATTCAACAATAGTTGAGCAACAACATATCTTATAAAACAGAGAACGATAAGAAAATAGAGTTAACTAGCTTGAGCGTGAATTCTTTAACCTTGTCAAGAAGTATATTGGATGGTTTGAGGTCCCTGACTATTATTGACACACTTGAAGTGTGCAAGAAAGCAAGTGCCCGGGCAGAACCAATAGCTATCTTGAGCCGCATATCCCAAGAAAGTGGTACAGTAGCTGTATTTTCTACACGATGATAAACAAAGAAAGAAATAATGTCTTGTTTTGTTTCTGATCACACGTGCCTGTAAAAGAAAAAAACTTACTGCTGAAAAGAACATGCTCCAAATTTCCCTTCTCCGCATATTCATATACAAGTAACAGAGCCCTGTCCTCCGAACAGTACCCATACAACTTAATCAAGTTAGGATGTGATAAGCTTCCCAAAAGGTTTACTTCTGCCTGTAATGCAAAGTGGAAACCAAAACAGGTAGTGGATTTAGAAGGACCTAATGCACATGCATTTTGAATGACTGGATTACAAAGATTTGATAATAAGAGAATAACTGCAATATCAAATATTATTATGATTTAAGCTTGTAGTTCAATCAAGTGATTGACCTGCCACTCCTCAAGCCCCTGGACACCGTGCCAATTATGTTTCTTGATGGCTACAGGAATCCCTTCACCAAGCCCACATGGTTCAAGTGTCTTTTCGTTAATCCAACCTTTAAAGACTGGCCCAAAACCTCCTTCGCCCAACTTGTTGAACTGGCTGAAGTTTTGTGTAGCAAGGTTAAGATCATGCAAGCTATAGACTTTTGATCGCCCTTCCATGTAGCCACTCGTAAGGGGAGATACAACACTATTACTAGTTGATCCTGAAACTTTAAGCAAATGAAATGGTTGGTTAACTGATGACAGGGAAAGTTATCATACAATAAGTAAGAAACTTGAACGAATTTCAACCATGGTAGCACTTGACCACAACAATACATGTTGATTTTATTTATGATCTTTACAAGCCAGTACGTACTATCAGGTCGCGGTCATGCAAAGTGACAACAAGGAATTCCATAGTTTGATGTAACCATTTAGGAAATATCAAATTTCAGCCTCAGTTGATCAATGATTCTCTTCCTACTATGCTTCTCAGCTAGGTTTTATGCAACATATTTGAAACCGGAAATGAGAACTTCAATATTAAAAATGACGAGCAAAAGTTATCTGTTCATATTTTAGTTGAATATAACTCAATTTATTTCACATCCATTCACTTAAATAATGAGAGTTTTGGTTCATTATATAATTGAGTGCAATATCCAATGTCTAATTTAGATATAGACTAAAGGAGATGTACTACCTTGTTCAAGATCATCGCTTGACCCTGTGAGCATATCATCATTCTTTGTTTCAAAAAATTTTTCAAATAATTCTTCCGGTATAAAATTTTGAAATTCATTCTTGTCTGACTGACTCTTAAAAAATTCTACCGGTACAATAGGAGGATCAATTTCTTCATTCTCATGTTGTTCTAGCTGGACCTTGAATTTATCCAAGTTATTCATTTCCTCTACGGAAGAATCTTTTTCCTCACTCAAAGAGTCAAATATAGACTGAAGCCTGCTCACAACATCAGACATAGAAGGTCGGTTTTTAAGATGGTTATGTAAACATTCCATGGCAATTGTTGAAAACAATTTGACGGATGCAACTGGTATTTGGCCTCTCAAAGAAGGGTCAATCATTTGGTCAACCGTTTCATCTTTGAAGCAACTTTGGGCCCATAAGGCAAGACTTCGTTGCTCCTCCTCAGCTCTTGTGTCTAAAGCCGGTCTTCCACAGAGAACCTCCCACAGAACCACACCGAAAGCATAAACATCAGTTTTCATGGTTAATGATCCATTTAAGAAATACTCAGGGTCTAGATATCCAAATGTTCCTTTTACTAACGTGTTTACATGGGTGAGTGATTTACTCAACCTCACCTTTTTGCACAATCCAAAATCTGAAATCTTGGCTACCCAGTTCTCATCCAGTAAAATATTTGTGCTCTTCACGTCCCGATGAATGATATTGGATTCACTACCACTGTGAAGGTAATTCAAACCTTGGGCAGCACCTAGGCACATTCTTAGCCTGCTTTGCCAAGTCAAAGGTCCAAGTCTACCTTTACCATCATTGTTGCTTTTATACAGATGATCAGCAAGGGTCCCATGTTCCATGTATTCATAGACAAGGATCATTTCCTTTCTTTCATGACAATAGCCAATTAAAGAGAGAATGTGATCATGTTGAAATTTGGAAAGTATTCCAATCTCTGTCCAAAACTCTTCTGCCCCTTGTTTGGAATCGGCACTCAACCGCTTTATAGCAACAGTTTTGGTCATACCTTCAATATTGCCTTTGTAGACCTTACCAAACCCTCCACTTCCTATAACTAATCCATCATCAAAATTTTTAGTCGCGGATTTCAGTTTAGCCAGTGAAAAACGACGACATAGTTCTTCAGGTGGGTATGAAAAGAAAACTTTGTGTTGTACCTTTTCTCTCGAAACACGTAGATTGTGAACAATGATATTCGGAATAATTAGTAGAAGAACTACAATTGTAAAAATAGTGTTTCTACCATGTAAAGCTGATGCAAACCTTTGGGGTTTTGTAGTCTTTGTAGCCTGAATTTGCATTAATGGTTTATCCGTTGGGTTCACCCCAGCAAGATTCTTGTCAGGATTGCTCAACTTAAATACTTCCAATCCTTTTAAGATGGAATCCATAGGTACATCTGCTAACTGGAATTCACGAGTTAAGTTTGAGTAGAAAGCTATGAGCAGATCATGCTTACCCTCCATTCTATCTCCTTCCATCATCACTATGTAATCGACATGCATTGCAACACCATGCCCTCCTGCCCACTTGATCAGATCCCCATTACTCTCAGCCATCTGATTATTTATGAATATACTGAACTCTCTTTGTCCCGTCTCCTTTATTTGGTAATCCAGCTCACAAAGATGGAATCTAACCAAGTATCTGAATCCCAAATCAACAGGTAACTTCCATGAAAAATTGAAGCCACTCTTTGTCATCTTGCTCGAGTCCATTAATTCCCAGGATGTCTGGTACACTTTTTGTGGTGCAACGTAGGTGGGAATTTTCCTGTAGTTTATCTTCATTGATGTTGTTAAAGGAGAAACGTTTGATCCTGGTTCTACCAAATAGTCGGAGTCACTAGACCACTCGCGAAACATTCCTGTATCTTGTGCAGACAAAATCGAGATTCCACCAATATTCAACCTGTGTACAGTCTCTAGTGCAATGTTATTACCAATTAGAAGCTGGTAATTCTGTCCAACAGCAGATGTCCCTGAATCGCCTTGTAGAGTATAGTAAAGTGTAATGGGCATGGAGACCACTTCAATTCCATTAACAAATGCATAAACCTCATCGAGATGATATGTTCTGGATGGCGAGAATGTTAAGCTCAATGGTTTATTTTCTTCTACATGCAAGGAGAACTCTTTGACAATAGATTTTAACCCAAAAGCATCAGCTGACAAGGAAGTACTGAAGTTACTAAGGAGGGTGTAAGGGCCAGCTGTAACAGTAAAGAAGGCGTTTGACCTTGTGAAACCTGCATATGAAGTAGGATAGAAGTGCAAGCGTACGAATGTTGGGCCTGAAACGACGTTGAATGTATAGGTGAACTGTGAATGGGAGACACGAGCTGTCGAATAGGGAACGCTATCAACATAGAGATCCTTCTCAACTGCTTTTAAGCTTTGAGTTTTACCATTTTGTTTATTGGCAACAAAGAATTTAGTACGGGCATCTCCAATCCATTGCCTTCCATCTGAATTAGTTGAATTGCCATAGGAGCCACAATTAATAGCAATAACCTCTGTGGGGTGGAATGGATTAGGAGTTTCACCATTAACCAGCCAAAGCCAAACAAGATAATAGTAGATGAAACACATGAATGCAAATATGGTAGAGAGCTTATGCATAAGAAACATCTCGTTTGGCTATATGTAAGAGAACATATATAATGTAGTATACGATTCCTCTCCTTTTGGCCTTCATTAAGCTGAATGATAATCAAAATAATTCAAATAAGGAATAACACAGAAGGTAACTATCATCACATTAAAGGTCATACAAACTAAGGAATTATGTGAACAACTAACCAGCATGAGCATCCCTAAATGTGAGTTTCATCGAACAGCAACGATATACACAATTAAGTGAAGTTACTCCAATCTAGCGTACTTGAATTTGTCAACGACCTAGGTCCTTTGCAAGTGATTAGGCCGAAGGAGCTTGTTCTATTGCTTGGCGACAATTTGTCTGACGCATATCATTGAACATTGGGAGGAGATTTCCCCTAAACTCAATATTGATAGTGAGTGACGGTATGATTCTTAGGGAAACCAGCGAAAAATAACGAAAGTCTCTGAGTATAACGTTGTAATCTCACTTAATAAGAATACGAAACTCCAAATAACTCCATGATTCCTCCTTGTGAAACTTAAAATTCGCAGGGAGTGTGTTAACTGTTAAGTTGTTAACTCGGTGAAGAAATATCAGTCAACCGTCAACTTTTGCGGCGATAATTGAATCATTACTTTTACAAAATATATATTTTCTCTTTTTTATAATGTATTTTATTTTAACTTTTTTTAATTTATTTAAAATATTTAATTTAATAGTATTTGTTACTTATATTTATAAATTTATAAAAAGGAGGGACAGAGAGAGAGAGAGGGAATTTGAATGAGGGAATGAGGGAATGACAGAAGAAATGACTAGACATCACTCATTGGTTAAAAAAAAGGGAAAAGTGAGAGAAAGAGAGAAGAAAGAGAAATTATTTGATTTTTTCAGCCAATCAGATTGTCATTCCCTCTCTTATTCCCTCACCCAAATTCACTCCCCCAATCATTTTTCATTTATAAAATATAGACTAAGAAAAAAAAATGTAATGACCGTAGTAATTTTGGAGTGGTTTTTATCGGGAAATTTGACTAAATGACCCAAAGATGGGGTTATTTGACCTGATGGTTGTTGATAATTTTAATTGATTTCGTGGTCTTTTTTTTTTGACGAAATTGCCCTTTTCGCGAAACGTTAAGGGACTTAGCGTTTCGCGAAATGGATTAGGATTTAGTATAAATACTCTAATTTTTCCATTTCCTTTCTCTCTATTCTCTTGTTCTCTCTTTAACGGCGGTGGCTACGGCGACGGCAACTGCTACAACGACGGATGCGGCGGTCCACTTTATATAGATACATATTTATGTTCTTATTTACATGATCTTTATTTCAAACTCTAACCTAAATCGATTTATGTTTTTATTTACACGTTCTTCATAAACCCTAACCCTAAACCTATTTTGCACGTAGGTGAAGAATTCTAAGGATTTGAAAGTCGAAGAAGATGTTCATTTCAAACCTTAACCTAATTCGATTTATGTTCATGTTTCCATTATCTTCATTTCAAACCATTCGATTTAACCTGTTCTTATTTGGTTCATATTTGTTATTTGGTTCATATTGGTTCATATATGTCGATGATGATATTTGCAGATAATCTCGGATCATATGGGTTCCGTTTCAGGGAAGATTCGCTAAGAACTTACCGTTTCGTTAAGGACTTACCGTTTCGCTAAAGACTTACCGTTTCGCTAAGGACTTACCATTTCGCTAAGTACTTCGCATTTCGTTAAGTGTCAAATTTTTTTGTTTTTTATAGTTAATCATGAACTTCATTTGACAAGGTATCTACATCACTCATGGTTTTGAAGAAAAGTTGTGTTAGCAAAACAAACCTTCTCTTTTTACATTAATGGAAATATTTAAATTCTTCAGAAAAGACCTTTGAAGAAGCCGTCATCGAGCTCCATGTAAGAGAAGATGGTTTCACATCTATTTCGTTAGTAATTAACTTAATGAATTGAATTTTGAAACCATTTTCTCTTACCTGGAGCTCGTTGACGGTTTTTCAAAGGCTTTTTCCGAAGAATCTAAATGTTACCATGTAAAATTATAAGATTTATTTTTCTAACACAACTTTTTCTTCAAAACCATGACTTTGTTGTTCATACCTTGTCAAACGAGATAGATTACCTATGAAACCAATAATTTTTTTTGTACTTACCGTTTCGCTATGGACTTATTGTTTCGCTAAGTACTTTGAGCTCTAGGTAAGAGAAGATTGTTTGAATTCGATTTCGTTCGTTATTAACCAAAATATGCTTAATGACTAACAAAATCGAATTCAAACCATCTTCTCTTATCTGGAGCTCAATCAAATGCTTGAAGTATGTCTTCGCGACTCGCTAAGTACCTCGTGATTCGCTAAGTACCTCGCGATTCGCTAAGTACCTCACGATTCGCTAAGTACTTAGCGAGTCGCTAAGAAAGTCGAAGAGGCGCGTGTACTGCTCCCTGCCAAGGCCAATCATTTATGACCGTCTTCTCGGTTCTTTCTTCTCGTCCGTCATTATTAAACATGTTTGATTATTTTTTCGATTGTTGCTTGTCTTTTTCTGGTTTTTTGTTTATGAGTTTATGGTTTTTGCTCGTCTTATGTTCAGTTTAATGTTCTCAATGGTTTCGCTATTAAAATTTCACTAAGTACCTCGTGATTCGCTAAGTACCTCGCGATTCGCTAAGTACCTAACGATTCGCTAAGTACCTAGCGATTCGCTAAGTACTTAGAGATTTGCTAAGTACTTATGGTTTGCGATGATTTATGTATTTGTTCTTACAATTTTGATGTTGTTCCTTTTGTAGATGGCAGAAACCACAGTTACTGAGTTTCCTAGTCGGATTTCTTGGAAAAGTGCCATTTGCTTGAAGAAGATGTACTTAGCGAGTCGCTAAGAAAGTCGAAGAGGCACGTGTACTGCTCCCTGCCAAGGCCAATCATTTATGCCCGTCTTCTCGGTTCTTTCTTCTCGTCCGTCATTATTAAACATGTTTGATTATATTTTCGATTGTTGCTTGTCTTTTTCTGGTTTTTTGTTTATGAGTTTTGGTTTTTGCATGTAAAGTTTTAGGGTTTTTGCATGTTAAGTTTTAGGGTTTTTGCTTTTCTATTTTTGGTTTTTTGTTTATGGTTTTTGCTCGTCTTATGTTCAGTTTAATGTTCTCAATGGTTTCGCTATTAGAATTTCGCTAAGTACCTCGTGATTCACTAAGTACCTCGTGATTCGCTAAGTACCTCGCGATTCGCTAAGTACCTAACGATTCGCTAAGTACCTAGCGATTCGCTAAGTACTTATGGTTTGCGACGATTTATGTATTTGTTCTTACGTTTTTGATGTTGTTCCTTTTGTAGATGGCAGAAACCACAGTTACTGAGTTTCCTGGTCGGATTTCTTGGAAAAGTGCCATTTGCCTGAAGAAGATTGTTAAGAAGTTTGAGGAAATGGATCTTTTGGAGAGGGTTTACAATACCCAGTTTAGATCATTATTCACAGCCTCAGTCTTGCAGTTCTCAGGAACAATAGTACATCATATGTTGATGAGGAGGGTAAGCTCAAACTCCAAGGAGATAACTTTCACTGTGAATGAGCATGAACTTATATTTGGTATGAAGGAGTATGTGTTGGTTACAGACCTAAACTTTGGTAGTTTTCCTGAGTTGAACGAAGAAGAATTCCGAGGTTGTCCACCTCTCTCGGTGAAATATTTGAAAGGGAAAAATAGTGTGCGAATGAGCGAGTTGGAGAATGATTTTTTGAAATACAAAGACAAGGAAAATGCATTCAAGATGGGGCTAGTATGCCTGATTTGCCAGTATCTATTTACATTTGACCCAAGGATGGTGGTATTTCCAAAAATACTCCACATGGTGTAAGACGATGAAACTTTCCTCCGATATCCATGGGGGAAGGTCACCTTTAGAGCAACCCTCAAGGATTTAAACAAGAACATGAAACATCTCAGTCTCTCATATTATGAGAAGAAGAAAACTACTGATGATCCTTATACTCCTTTTGCATATAACATTTATGGGTTCACACTAACACTTCAAGTGTGGACGTATGAGGTCATCCAAAACTTTGTCCCTAAATTCGCCAAAAAGAATCAGCTTAATGACCCTCTACGCCCAAGGTTGTTACTCTATCATTCCACCAGGAAAAACACCTTGATCGAGATAAAATTTACCCTTGAGACCACAGATGTGACTGAGATGGAAGAGTCCTCCATGGAGAAGA
The DNA here is from genome assembly GCF_907164915.1 of Impatiens glandulifera. NCBI lineage: Eukaryota > Viridiplantae > Streptophyta > Magnoliopsida > Ericales > Balsaminaceae > Impatiens > Impatiens glandulifera. The sequence goes on along the minus strand of NC_061863.1, from coordinate 45,809,894 downwards.
GGTTATACAGTGGTGAGGAATTTGAACAAATGGACGAGACAACTGGTGATTTTTTTGAGGGATTTACTGAAGGGAAGTTAATCAACGAGGATTTTGATGAAGATGAAAGTGAACATGAAGAATGTACTCCCAAACCTGCCCTAGAAAGAGAAAGGCTGAAACTACTCTCAAAGAAGCAGTCAACTTGAAGAGAAAACTTTCTTATGAATCGAGTCTGGCCCACATTCCTAGTCCCCCCTCCGCGACGTCAAGTCCTCGGGCTCCAACACCTTCTATTGGATGTAAATGTGATGAGCTGAAGAAGGAGCTGAAAATAGAGTTGAAGGAGGAGCTGAAAGGGCTGAAAACAGAGCTCATCAAAGAGATGAAAATCACAATAAAAAAACTCAACAAACTCACCATGATTCTGTGAAGAAGATGGTTTTTAGTATGTCCGAACAGTTGTTAGCTAAATCCAACAAAAGGATGGCCATATTATTAACAAAATTAGAAGATATAGAGGAGAAGATGAAGAAGAAGAAAAGCAAGGTGGACAAGAAAAAGGAGAAGACTGAGGTAAGATATTGAATTTTGCACTTTACGTTTCGCTAAGGACATATCTGACCAGTACCTATTTTGCAGGTGAAGGATTATAAGGATGTGAAGTACGAAGAAGAGGAGAAGAGCAAGGTTGACCAGAAAGAGGAGAAGACTGAGGTAATATAATGAATTTTGAACTTAACGTTTAGCTAAGGACATATCTGACCAGTATCTATTTTGCAGGTGAAGGATTCTAAGGATGTGAAGGTCGAAGAAATCGAAGAGGAGAAGAGCAAGGTTGACCAGAAGGAGGAGAAGACTGAGGTAATATATTGAATTTTGAACTTAATGTTTCGCTAAGTACCTCGCAATTTGCTAAGTACCTCGCGATTTGCTAAGTACATATCTAACCAGAATGTTGCTATTTTGCCGGAGATGATGGCGATGCAGGTGGATGATGTGGCTGTGGTGGATGATGAGAAGGATGTTGTGGTGGATGATGTGAAGGATGCTGTGAAGATGGATAGTGTGGGTGATCTGAAAGTGAAGGTGAAGGATCTGAAAGTGAAGGTGAACGATGAAGAGAGTAAGAAGAAGAAGGTTGAAGATGACAATGATGATTTCAAGTTATACAATACTCCTCCTAAAGGAAATTTTGGGAGGAGAGTGAGGAAGCCGAAAAAAGATGACTCGTACTCCAACCCTTCTTTGTCAAAACTGCCAAAGATAAATGATCCAATGAAAGTCAATCCCCTTCAAAAATTTGAAGATGAGCTTCTGTATAAAGTAAAAGAGTGGTTGGATGATCCAAAAACCAATGATGTGAAAAAGGATGTAGAGATTTGCGAAGTAGGGAAGGATATGTTTGTTAGAGTTCTAACAAGGTTGACATGGCTTGAAGATACTGTAACTCGTGCAATTCATTATTCATTATTAATGTCTTCGCGAGGTACTTAGCGATTCGCGAAGTACGGTTCAATGTTGTTTGATATATACTGAATGTATTCCCATTGTGCAGGAAATCGATGCATTCCTCCACCTATTGCGAAAAAGATTGCAGAATATCCCAAGACATATAAATATTCTAAAGTCGCAATAGGGGATTGCGTATTGGCAGATAGAATAAGGCGAGAGCACAAGAATTTTAGTAAAGATCGTGCAAATTATCCAGTCGAAGAATTTAAAGACTATTACATGGGTTTAGAGCATAGATATATGCCTGAATGGTCAACAATCGATGATATATACGTGCCCGTGAACATAAGCTAGAAGCATTGGATTTTGTGTGTAGCACGTCTTCAAAAGAATCGCATTGACGTGTATGACTGCAATGCTTATATTTATAAGAATCTGGATCCTTATTTGAAACTGTTGTGTGAGATGATTCCACGTGTATTTTCAAAGACAGTCACTACAGGTGAGATGAAAAGGTATCATCACTTCAACTTCCAAGCCTCCATCCAACCCATGACATACAAACGGTTTCCACACCCGAAAGTCAAAACCGCAGCAGCTAAGGTAGGGGAAGTCCCAAGAGCAACCGAGAGCGGGGACTGTGGTGTATTCACGCTCATGTATATGGAATACTTGACCGTAACCAATGCGTGCAAAATGTGATCTCAGAAAACATGGAGTTTTGGAGGCAGAAGATGGCGGTCAGGATATTCCATCAAATTATCGAACCTTAGTATTGTAAATTGGATAAATTATTTGATTTGATGTAATGTAAATGTAAATTATTGAACCTTTGTTTTTGAGACAACTTGAAGTAATGAAAATGTATTGTTAAAATATTTGAAGTTGAATTGTAAAATGTATATTCATATATTGAATTTTGCACTTCAGACTTGAAGATAACCTTCAATGTAAAAACAAGTGTAACTTTAACTTCCCGTTTCTCTAAGTACCTAGCGTTTCGCTAAGTACCTAGTGTTTCCTTAAGTGCTTACCGTTTCGCTAAGTGTTTATCGTTTCGCTAAGTACTTACCGTTTCACTAAGTGCCTAGCGTTTCGCTAAGTGCTTCCCAAACCACATGAATTAACAACATATACTACAACTTATCCCAAACCACCTGAATTAACAACATATACTACAACTTATATTTGACCAGTACCACCATAATTCAATTCAATTAACAACATATATGACAACTTATCACCATAATAATCTTTCAAGCCAAATGTTCATACTGTTGAGATGATGACTCATACTGTTTAGATGATGATGCTCTTACAGTAGATGGTGCAGGCATCACTGCTTTGCATGCTGCCCTATTATGTCCTAGTCCAGCACATGAGCTGCATCGTCTCAAGACCTTACGGACCTCACCTTGGGATGACCTACGCTTTGTTTGTGGTCGGACTTTCTTAACCTTGAAATTTGGTTTAAGACACGAGCGTTGCTTGATATGTTTGGGAACATCCCAATTTTCTTCATCACTTGGAGGATAACATGTCTCCGCATATGCATTTATCCAACATTCAGTTGTGTAATACATATGTGCATGGAAAATATAACGATTTATCAATTGGTTAAACAGATTGAACATGTGAGGTGAATAATACCTTAAACATAAGTCATAAGAAACCAAATTCTGGCTACGGGCAGTAGCCATTGCATGCGTACAAGGAAGACCCAAAACTTCAAATACTCTACAAGTGCAGTTCATGTCTTTCAAATTGACTTTAAAATGAGACTGATTATCATGCACATAAAACTCGAATCGGTTAAGCGATTAGACTGTATAGAATCTGGCCTTCTCGAATCCCTCATGTAATAACTTTTCATAATTTGGAGATAAAACTTCTTCGTGGTTGGACGCTTTTTCTCTTCTATCGTTAAACTAATATTGTATTGTGAATCTTAAATACTCAGCCATTTCTGAAATGGGATACTTTCTGGATTCCCTGCTCTGACTATTGAAACTCTCAGCGTAATTTCTTGTGATTTGATTGTATTGCTTACCGAGAAAAAATGCTCTACTCCATCTTTGGAACCCAATTTCTTCCAAATATGCAGCAATCCTATGATCTTTAACCTTGATCTAGTCAAAAAACCGATTAAACTCGTGGATAGTGTATGCTTTAGAAGCCGAATCAAACTCCGCATGATATTTATCACTTTTGAATTTGGCCATAATATTCATCTTTATGTGATATGTGCACGCACCGTTGTCTGCTTCTGGAAAAACAGCACACAAGGCATTGGCGATACTTGGGTGTCTATCGGATACGATGACAAGATCATAAACTAATCCAATTGCGTCTCTCAGTTTTTGCATAAAATAAGTCTAGGAATTATTATTCTCTGAATTAACAACGCCGAATGCGACAGGATATAGTTGTTCATTCGCATCCAATGCAATAGCCATCAATAGTTGACCACCCACATTGTGCTTAAGAAAACTAGCATCAACGCACAATACAAGACGACAAAAGGTTTTGAAACCCCTAATTGAGAGGCCTAGGGACATGAACATATACTTGAAGTGTCCGAGCTCGTCTGTCTGGATGTCAGTTATGGTACTAGGATTATACTTCTCCAACATGTAAAGGTATGATGGCAATATTCCATAGGAATCCTCTACCGTTCCTCGCAACGCTATTAAAGTATTTTTCCTTGCCCTCCATGCCTTATTATAAGTCAAAAATATCCTATAAGTTGTCTGCATGTCTTCAATTATTTTCTTAGGCAAGTGGTTATGGTGATGGTCCATGTACTTACTCTTCACGCACTGCTTAATAACCTATGCTGGTGTTTGCATATTTTCTTTGGCCTCGACAAAACTGAGCATGAGTGTTGTTGCTCGAATTTCCGGATCTCAAACATCTCAAAAAACTTACTTTTCACAGCACGCAAGCTCCACTTGCATGTCTCATCCAAACATTTCACACACCAAAGATGTTTTCTTGACTTCTCCACTTTGAATTCAAAATGATTGGTCATTGCATATTTATATAGACTAAGTTGAAGTTCTTTTTTTATTTTCAAACAACGCACTGACTTCCAATACAGTTTCACTAGTTAATGCTATCGCAAATGAGGAGTTTGGCGGTGATGTGTCTGTCGGGTCTGTCGATGGTGTACCCATTGATGATCTTCTTGCACTAAATGGTGTATCCATTGATGCTCTTCTTGCACTAGTTGGTGTACCCATTGGTGATCTTCTTGCACTAGTTGGTATAGGTATTGATGCATTTGCACTAGTATTAACATGCAAGTCCTGAGTAAGTGGGATGTGAGGAAAAGAGTTTTCTCCGGCTTCATTTTGACTTTCAACAAAGAATTCCAATGGTACAACTTGTTGTACAATTTTTTAAGTAAATTGTGGTGGTAGTATACTTTCTTGAGTTGGGTATGTAAGTAGTGGTATCTTTTCTTTAGTAAATGCTGACTTCTCTACTACAGAGACACACAATGGTGACACGATTCGACCCAAAATCAAGCGTGATAAATATGTGTTCAAATCCCCATCTTCATCTATAAAAACAAGTTTTGGATTTCTGATATTCGGAATATCATACTTGACTTGCAGCTCTAAATCGTATGTAGATTTCTGCACGTTAAGTCTAGTATAGAGTTTATCAACTAATTCAGCATAATGAGTACTTTGGGGTAAATCAAATGTTTTTGCACTATTCCATCAGCATCAAATTTCCACTCTCCATTATAGAAAACGAAAACTTCAGTTGCAATAAAAAACATGATTTGATTTAGAAACGGGAAATGAATAATTAATACTTCGTAGGAAGCCCTTCGCGAAAAGGGAAGTACTTTGCGAAACGGGAAGTATACCCTAAACAACAGTTATTCGAAAATGCATAAACTAAACATCAATAAACTTGAAGTATCATAGGATAAAATAAACGTACCAAGTGGAACAGTGCTCGTGCTCGTCGTGGAGCTCATTGTCGTGGATTTCGTCGTCACCGCCGCAGTTTAGAGAGGAGGAGAAGAGCGGGAAGAGAGAGAAGAAGAAGAAAAGAAATGAAAACAATAGGCGAGGTTATATTAAATAGTAAGGGTAATCTGGATATTTCACACATTTCCACTCCACGAAACGCTAAGTCCCTTACCATTTCGTGAAAAGGACAATTTCTTTAAAAAAAAGACCACGAAAGCAATTAAAATTATCGGCGACCATCAGGTCAAATAACCCCATCTTTGGGGTAATTTAGTCAAATTTCCCTTTTTATCCGGTTGACCGGGGATGGTACCCCTCTGAATCGTCCCGATTTCACCTAAATTATGCCCCGATTATTAAAATCACAATTAAATATATAAAATCACCAATATATTTTATAAGAGTTTTAAGTTTATTTTTTATAATAATAATATATATTTTAATATACTATAATGTATATCATATTAAAAAACTTGTTTATATAATTTAATTATATAAAAAATTATTTATTTTTGAGAATATGAATAAACAGTGCCCCACGGGGAATCCTCGAAACTGAATGGGTGAGAATGATAATAAAAATCCTTAAAATAAAAACGAAACGGGAATAATAAATTCATTCTTCGCCCGAACAGCACCTTTGTCATCCTTAGCTCTGAGGGTAGAGACTCCACAACGACCTGTAAAAAAAATAATAGGCCAAAAAAGCTTGATAGGTAAAAAGTTAGTGCTAGACATTATTTTCTTTCTCTAACTTTTTATTTATTTATTTATAGCCCTCGTGTTGCTCTCCTATCTTGTATTCTAAATTATAAGCTTTTGAGAACTACACTAGCATTTGGTTATTTAAGCACCCCAATATTTTGCAATTTTTCTACCATAAAAAAATAAATTTATTTTATTTTAATAAATGAATATTTTTGTTATTTGTGGTTTTTTTAAGAAAAAAAGATCAACTAAGGTAGTCTAATATTGTCACAGATTAAACTATGAAGATTCTTGTGCGATGCACATGAATAAAAATATAAATAAAATAAATTTTATAAAAAAATAATAATATATATTTAATGTTTAAAATTATTAATAAATCACGAATAATATATTAAAATAAAAAATAAAACACTCTCATTCCACATTTTATTCACTTCGGTAAAATAACTTATCTTCTCACATATCTTATCACATATTTTTTCCGAATAAACCTCTAATCTCGTGACCTTACACTTTCACTTTGGTTAATCAAATATTTGATACATATTTTTTAACCACTTTCAATTAATACCGGTCTATTATCCATCGACAAACCACATCTCAATTACACTAGGTTAAAGGGTTGTACTTGTTTTGTTATGTTGCAAGTTCAAAATATACCTATAGTATTTTTAATTTTATTTTTAACCGTTTTAAGTATCAATTTATTCTCACATATATATCCAAATTAACCACAACTCTCGACCCGGCAATCCGGACACTTTAAATAATTTGGATGATGCATGAACGCTCATCTGATGGTCCATAATCCTACTACAACAATTAAAAATAATTCATTCTACACTCGATTATCATATTTATTTTTTATAAAAAAAGTTATTTAAAATCGATTTTTAATCCTTTTTTACGTTATTCTTCACAAAAAAAAATATTTCTAGGATCATAATAAAAATATATGATCATATTTATTTTTATTTTTTTATATTTTTAGGGTATTTATTTAATTATTTTAAGTCATAAATTAAACACAATTCATGATTAAATCATAATTAAATATTTTTAACCCCTTCTTGGGTTTAATTTAGGTAAGATAAATACAATATTTTAACCTCAAATTATTTTTAAATTTTGGAATAATTTTCCTAATTAGAGTTTAATTATCACAAATTAACCCTTAATTAATTTTTTTTATTTTTCTTTTAAGTTATTTTGAATATAAAAATTTAAAATATTATTTTAATATTATTTTGATAATTAGGGTAGGTAAAATTTATATGCTTACAATATATATTTAAAATTATATATTTATAAAAATTAATATATCCATATCATTTATTTTAAAATATATTATTTTTTAATTTAAGTAATTTATTAATATTTAAAATTATATATTAATATAATTTATTTTTAAAAATATTATATTTTAATTTAAATCATTTATTAATATTTAAAATTAAATTAATAAATATATATAATACTAATTATTAAATAATATTATAAATATAAAAATAAATAAGTTGAGCGTATCTAAATAAAAATACTCAAGCTTCTTCTGTGAATAAACTTATTGTTGACATAAATAAGTTGAATCAAGTAGCCGTAATACATTTAATTAATATATGTTTATATCTAATATATTTTATTTTAAGAGTAATGATATTTTTCTCTCTTTTCATTTTTTATTTATTAATATTTTTTTATTCTAAATTCTAAACTTATAACATAAATCCTAAAAAGGAGAGAAAAAAAAAATTCCTGTTACATATCATTATTAATATGTTTTTATGGTTTTAGAGTTTATAGTTTTAATTTTTATCATATGATGCATAATTTATGAGTTTTTTTTAAATGGCTTACGCCATTAATTAAAAAGACTCAAAAAAGGTAAAAGAGTACAAAAGCTGAAATTGAGCTTACAACGGTTGAAAGTCAACACACAATGATCATAAGGAATCCACAGTTGGCTTAAGAAACGCACACAGACATGAAATCATAGTACAAAATTGAATAAGAAATGAAACTAACAATCAATCAACTAAAACAAGACGATAGGGGTTGATTTCCTCGGACTCGTCTCTCTTGTCTTTGCCCTTATTCTTTCTTTCCTTCTTTCTTGTCACCATTATGTCTTTTTGGGATATATTTTCGGATAGAGTTCCAGCTTCTTCGTCTTCGCTAGCTTCTCTTGTAACTTTTTTTTCTTTTGGGCTTGAGTTTGGAGTTGAGCGTATGAGTTGTTTCCCTTAAGGTGATTTCTTTAACAACGTTGCGGCTTTCTTTGGTTTCGGAGCTCATGGTTTTTGAGATATTTTGGCTCTCGCTATCATCCACGTCGATGTCGGGCTTTTCGAACCTAATTAGTGGGAAAATGGCCTCGATTTCAGGCTTGGTGGGATCGGGATCAGTTTGGTTCTCGTTCACGTGTTCGTTGTGGTTTTCATTTTCTTTGAGGATTTCGATATATGATTTCTTAACCACCTTGAGATTCTCTTGTTCGGGGGTGGCCACAGGTTTCTTTTGCTTTTCTCCGTCCTCTTTTTTCGGCTGCTCGTACATGACCTCAATGACAACCATGTTTCCATTTTGGCATCTTAACTCGAATTTTTTCGGTTTTGTACTCGTTGAATCGATCTCAATGCAAACACGAGAAAACATGACTCGTTCAAACGAGTTAAAATTGGGATCGAGCTTAAGCGACTTTCCATTGAGTCCGGTGAGGTAGGCAAGTGCTTTGGCATTAAAAGGTGCAATAGAATATTTCTTAGTCTCACCCACACTTGTTCAGATTGTGGCGGTTTTCTATTGATGTTTATTTCTTCATTCCATTTTGCAAGCTTGAAACATAAGTTGAACATTATTGTGAAATATGAGTCGACAATGGCTTGAGTTTCGGTCTCTGTGCCAAAAGTGAGGAAGAAATAGCCAAAGTCGTTGACTTTGACTTTTTTAAGTCTCTTTTCGCTCCATTGTCGGAAAATGCGGTCTTGATTGCTCGGAATGGGGCCTTGTGGGTGCCCATGAAGTGACCGACGACAACTCGCTTCCAATCATTGACGCATTCCTCTTCAATTTCTAGGGGGAGTTCGATTTGGAGCGGGTGTTCGAGCGTTTTAATTTTTAGGCTATGATCCACATTGAGCTTGCCTCCATTAGCTATCCCGTTTTTCCCCCAAACCTTATTAGTTTTCCATATTTTATTTGCATTTGTTTGTGTAGGCATAGGTTTTGGGGCACTTGTAGAACTCCCTCATGACACTAACCGACCACAGAACGATTTCCTCGTATTCGGCTTTGTCGAATGAGTTTCAATCTTGGTCGAATCGAATTTTGAATTGGCAAATGATTTGCTCGATCCTTTCATTGGTCCTGACAAGTTCATGCCTTTGGAACTGGGCGAGAGATTTGAGAATTTGGTTCCTAATGTCCGCCAGATTTGCGATTTCATTTCGTCCAATGGTCCACGACTTATCGGGGATTTTAGCGGTCGATGTGGGAATGTCGTGACATGCCGTAGTGGCTGAGGTGAGCCCGACTAGAAAAACAACATCGTGACTGGTCAGGGTGGCAGCAACATGGCCTGTCGAAGGAGTAGCGCTACTGATTTGGTTGATAGCAGCCAGGACGGTCAGGGTGGAGGATACATGACCGGTCAAGCTACACAATATCGTGTCGTCCGTGTAGATCAGGTTGTGTCGTTTGTGCCTATTGTGTCGTCCGTGCTAATCGTGACGTGCCGTATGTGCTGATTGCGCTTCCTTTGATTAATACAATATTGTGTTGTCCGTGCAGATCGGGTTGTGCTGCCTGTGCCTATTGTGCAGCCCGTGCCGATCGTGTCGTGCCTCTTATGCCGATCGCACTTCCTTTGATCAACGTGATTTCGGCGCAAATTTTATGACTTCCAACTCAAAGACAATATTGTGCCGCCTATACCGATCGTGTCGTGGATGTGCCTATTGTGCCGCTATGCCGAGTTGTGTAGCCTGTGCCAATCGCGCTTCCTTAAAAATCTATATAGTTTATGAGTTTAATGTTAAGGGTTTGTGGTTTATGATTTAGGTTTAGAAAAAATAAAAATATTAATAAGTAAAAGAAAGGATAGAAAATAGAAAAAAAAGGAGAAATCTCATTTACTTTTTTTTTTAAAAAAACGGTTAAAAAAATCCCAAAAGTGGGAGGGCAAGAATTAAAGTTAGACAAACTCTAATTATTATTAGGATTGACAATCAAACGACCCTAAAAAACCTGATTAGTAGAATTCAAACCTACGGAAAATAAATATTACAAACAAAAATTACAAATTATATTAAATCATAATTATTCTATGAGAAATTATACATATTTCTACTCTGAAATCGCGACTCGCACAGCGAAAGAGACATCGCTGTTATACAAAAGGGACCTAACTATAATACAAAAAGGACCTGACTGTTATACAAGAGGGACCCTAAGTCGGCGAAGTTATTTTTGTATAACTGCAAGGTCCCTTTTGTATAAGGGCGAGGTCCCTTCGCTGTGCGAGTCGCGATTTCAGAGTAGAGGTATGTCATTTCTCTTATTCTATTTATGATTTTTATTTCCATACCAACCTGATGTTTCAGCAGGTTGTCTTCTTCTTCCCCTTGTCCTTCTTCTTTCCATTCTCTTTCCTCTTACAATGAAAGGGGGATGAACTAAAGATGTTGATGATTACTACCTATTCTCATTTTGATTTTTTTCCTTTATATTTACCCGTTCTGAATTGATAGAAAAAATTATTCTTCAGCATTTATGAGTTCTTCACATTGTTATTATCAACTTGAATTTCGAGATCATTATCTTTATTTTCTTCAGCTTCAATTTTAGAATTCTCAGCAACTTTGAATTCCTCTATATCAACCTTGGAATTCTTTTCTTCCTCTTGATTAACATGAGTATCTTCCTCTCTGTTTTCATCAGAAACCACTTCAACTTGATTTGATTAAGAATCCTCAACTATCTATTCAACATGATTAGGTTGAGGCACCTCCTTCTTCGTACTGCTTTTTTCTTGTACATCGTTTTCTTTTTCTTGATCTTTAATCACATTTTTCTCTTTAATAATAGACATACATGTTTCATTTTCTTGCATCTTTACTTTCTGACATTTATAAATTTTCTAATTTTTTTCCTTAGCCAAATCACAATTTGGGCTTGCATGTTATAAGGTATTACAGAAAATGCGTATGGCCTCCACTCATAAGTGATTTCAATGACAGTATGTTTTATTTTTCTATCTACTACTATCATAATACTATTCGGTAGTGTGCTTCTAGGATGCACCTCAATGCTAATTCTAGCAAATGATAGGTGCTCTTCTCCTTCAGTAATTGAGTCCATTTATAATGGTGTACCCAATAAATCTGCAAAAATGACTAAGAGCTTCTACATTATACATGTGTGTAGGGATATTCCAAAGTTTGAACCATATCCGAGTTGTTTCCTTAAGTTTTCTTAATAGATTCAAATATTCAGACCATCTTTCCAACTTCATGCAGTTGAATTCAATATATATGTCCATTTTTAAGAATTCATCCAAATTTGACCCCTTCTTAAATTTCAGAAAGTAGAGATCATGTACATTTGATAAAATTTTCTCTAATCCCTTTTCCTCTCATTTCTTCATAATTGCCACCACTACATTTTTTCATTCCCTAACACAATTTTCTTCTACTACAGCAGCCATTTAAATTCAAAAGGATAATTTAGTACCTCCAATTGTGTCTGTACATTGCCTAAGTAGATATTTCTTTTGTATGCATGATCTTCAGCCTTTTCCCAATGTTGTTTTTTCTAGACTTCATTGTTTTCTCTTATTCCTTGACAAATCAACCACCAATCTTAATAAATCTTCAACCTCATGATCTCATACTTTAGTCAATCAAACATCAAATTCATATATTTTTAATCAGCAATATCTCATTTATTGTTACTGAACTCTTATTATCGACAAACCAAATCTCAATCAACCTTTATCCTCGTGACCTCACACTTTGGTCCATCAAATATCTAATTCATATATTTTTAATCAACAATATCTCATTTGTTATCGGTCTCTTATCCCTTAACAACCCAATCACAAATCCCAATGTTAACGACATCGTGTGCATTTTGCATCCTAAACGCCTCATATTTTTACTCTTACTTCCATAAATCAACATTGTCATTCAAATATTTAACCACTACCATTGTTTATTCAACTTTTATAATAGTTTAAAAGTTGGTCTATTGGGATTCAAACTTTGTCTTTATTATTAATTATATACACTTTAACTACTATAACATTTAATATTAATTATATGACGGTTAATTAAAACAAAACCACTCAATTAACATGAAAAAGAACAAACTTATAAGAATTAAAAAAAAAATTAAAATACTACAAATTTTTTCTGCATATGAATATAAAATTATTTAGTTGAATTTGATTATAATCTTACTTTTTACTAGGTATATGGGTAAGTTCAAAACTTATATATAAATAAGTAAATTGGTGGAGATGATATAACTCTGATTTGATACTATAATTTTTTCAATTAAACTATTTCAAATAATTAATTTAATTATTTTCAATAATAGTAATTATTAAAACAAAAATCATATATATATATATATATATATTATTATTTAATCTAAATAATCCATTTAACATTTAATTTATTTTGATTGTTTCAAAATTGACCATAATAAAATAAGCCCTTAATCTCATATCACAATCCTTCAGTTTCCCTCATACTATGTATGCACAAGAGTAGTAAGACTATCGCATTCATTCAAATAATTGTTTGACTCTCCGAATTCAACTCCTATTCTCAGTAGGGTTATTATGAAAAGTTAGTTATTTTGTAAAAATGTATTTAATAAAAAAAATATTAAAAAAATATATTGAATGATATAATTTATAAGAAGATATGTGAAAAGAGGATGAACTATTTAAAAATTATTCAAATAACCCATAACAAGCTAGATGTCTCGGCCCATTGGTTTGGAGTGCACATGGCAAGCCCACAAGGTGCATTTTCTAGAATATTCCGGATTGTTGTGATCATTTATGGAACTCTCTAGAGTCCTCTAGGAGTTCCTGGATTTTGGTCGCTCAAGGAACTCTCTAGATTTATCTAGGAGTTCCCCTTTTATGAGTGAGGTCATGGAACTCTCTAGATTTATATAGGAGTTCCCCTTTTATGAGTGAGGTCATGGAACTCTCTAGATTTATCTAGGAGTTCCTCTTTTGTAAGTAGAGTCATGGAACTTTCTAGAATTCTCTAGGAAGTTCCTTTTGTATGTAAGGTGGGAGAACTCTCTAGAATTCTCTAGAGTTCTCATGTATAGGTAAAGGGGATTTTACCACTTTTGCTAAGGTGGATGATGGCGACGGTTCCAAGGAGAAAGGACAAGTACCCAAGGAATTCCAAAGGAGGTGCAAGGTCTTCGAGCGGCTCAAGGCTAGAGGCACGAAACCATCAGATCCACAAGGTTTGGCCACAGGCAACGTGGGCCAAAGTCAGTCCGCCTTCACTCGCGTCAATTCCATGGGAAAGGATGCAGGGCGTGCAGTCGGGAAAGGGGAAGGTGGAAGGGGGAAGTTACCCATGCAACAGTTGAAGTCTCTGCGGTCTGTGCTCAAAGGGGCTTGTGCTTAGATTCGAGGGACCATTTTCAATCGAGAGACGTGTGGGAAATGTCTCATATCGGTTGGAGCTGGCGGCCATAGGTGCACCCGATGCCGTGACGTGCAAGTGGGAGGAAGAGCACTCAGGGGACGCTAGGAAGAAGATCACCATGCATCGTTCTAAGGTCGTGCCGAGGTCGGTCACGACTTAGGTGGGGGAGAATGTCACGGCCCATTGGTATGGAGTGCACATGGCAAGCCCACAAGGTGCATTTTCTAGAATATTCCGGATTGTTGTGGTCATTTATGGAATATCCTCTAGGAGTTCTTGGATTTTGGTCGTTCATTGAACTCTTTAGATTTATCTAGGAGTTCCCCTTTTATGAGTGAGGTCATGGAACTCTCTAGATTTATCTAGGAGTTCCCCTTTTATGAGTGAGGTCATGGAACTCTCTAGATTTATCTAGGAGTTCCTCTTTTGTAAGTAGAGTCATGGAACTTTCTAGAATTCTCTAGGAAGTTCCTTTTGTATGTAAGGTGGGAGAACTCTCTAGAATTCTCTAGAGTTCTCATGTATAGGTGCTAGTAGAATTCTCTAGAAATATCTAGGAATTCTTGGGTCTAGGTTAGGTAATAGAAGTGTCTAGAAAACACTAGGTCTAGGAGGATCTAGAATGATCCATACACTTGTATATAAACAAGTCTTGGCCATAAACCAAGACACTCAACAAAAAAACACACACCAACCAATGTTCAAAGCACTCAACTCAACACTTGTAATACCTCACTCTTGTAAGCAATAAACAAGATATTCTCCAAGCTCTTTCTCTCTCAAATTGTTCCATTTTCTTGCATCTTTTAAGAGACCGACTAGCTAGGATTGTGGCAATCTAGCCTAGTGCCGCACGGGACGAGAGAATATTTGGTGACCGAGTTTCTGCCCGTGACAAGTGGTATCAGAGCGAAAGTGGTATCGCATCCACGTTTGTGCTTCCGCATTTAAGAGAAGAGATGGATTCAAGTTCCAAAGTCACAAAGGTTTCGACCGGCGAACAGAAGGAGTAGCCAAGGCGTTGGGTCTGCGGATCAGCCCAACAAGAGGGACGGTGAAGTCCTTCGATGTAGCCAAGCCGGTGGCCGGGGAGGCTAGGAAAGTGCACACCAGGATCGGAGATTGGTATGGGATAGTCTCGTTTACCTTGGTCCCAATGAAAGACTACGACGTAGTGTTGGGACTACAATGGTGCGATCAGGTACGCGCTTGCATAATGTCTTATTCCGATTCCTTAATCATTTTGGATCACGGGAAGTCTAGCGTGATTCCAACAAGGAGAGAATCAGAGAGAATAGGCATGTTCTCGGCAATGCGATTCAGCCGAGGTCGCAAATGTGGTAAAGGGGATTTTACCACTTTTGCTAAGGTGGATGATGGCGACGGTTCCAAGGGGAAAGGACAAGTACCCAAGGAATTCCAAAGGAGGTGCAAGGTCTTCGAGCGGCTCAAGGCTAGAGGCACGAAACCATCAGATCCACAAGGTTT
Organism: Impatiens glandulifera; assembly: GCF_907164915.1. Lineage (NCBI taxonomy): Eukaryota > Viridiplantae > Streptophyta > Magnoliopsida > Ericales > Balsaminaceae > Impatiens > Impatiens glandulifera. Next base: position 45,794,590 of record NC_061863.1, on the reverse strand, counting down.
GGCCACAGGCAACGTGGGCCAAAGTCAGTCCGCCTTCACTCGCGTCAATTCCATGGGAAAGGATGCAGGGCGTGCAGTCGGGAAAGGGGACGGTGGAAGGGGGAAGTTACCCATGCAACAGTTGAAGTCTCTGCGGTCTGTGCTCAAAGGGGCTTGTGCTTAGATTCGAGGGACCATTTTCAATCGAGAGACGTGTGGGAAATATCTCATATCGGTTGGAGCTGGCGGCCATAGGTGCACCCGATGCCGTGACGTGCAAGTGGGAGGAAGAGCACTCAGGGGACGCTAGGAAGAAGATCACCATGCATCGTTCTAAGGTCGTGCCGAGGTCGGTCACGACTTAGGTGGGGGAGAATGTCATGGCCCATTGGTATGGAGTGCACATGGCAAGCCCACAAGGTGCATTTTCTAGAATATTCCGGATTGTTGTGGTCATTTATGGAATATCCTCTAGGAGTTCTTGAATTTTGGTCGTTCATTGAACTCTTTAGATTTATCTAGGAGTTCTCCTTTTATGAGTGAGGTCATGGAACTCTCTAGATTTATCTAGGAGTTCCTCTTTTGTAAGTAGAGTCATGGAACTTTCTAGAATTCTCTAGGAAGTTCCCTTTGTATGTAAGGTGGGAGAACTCTCTAGAATTCTCTAGAGTTCTCATGTATAGGTGCTAGTAAAATTCTCTAGAAATATCTAGGAATTCTTGGGTCTAGGTTAGGTAATAGAAGTGTCTAGAAAACACTAGGTCTAGGAGGATCTAGAATGATTCATACACTTGTATATAAACAAGTCTTGGCCATAAAACCAAGACACTCAACAAAAAACACACACCAACCAATGTTTAAAGCACTCAACTCAGCACTTGTAATACCTTACTTTTGTAAACAATAAACAAGATATTCTCCAAGCTCTTTCTCTCTTAAATTGTTTCATCTTCTTGCATTTTTTAAGAGGGTGACTAGCTAGGATTGTGGCAATCTAGCCTAGTGCCGCGCGGGACGAGAGAATATTCGGTGACCGAGTTTCTGCCCGTGACATAGAGCTCACTTGACTCAATGACTGTATAACAGGATAAGTTCTTGAATATATAAATGTCTTTTTTGGAGGGAAATATATATGTTTTTTTTTTATCGTTTACTAAATGCGAATCTACCCAACCCAAATTATATATATATACAGAGAGTACAACATGGTTTTATTTGAAGTCCAAACACAACACATTGATTATTCATCACTAACCGTGAAGTTGCATTTTTGCTACCATAATCTGCGGAGAGACAGGGTTAATCTTACCTGCATAAGCAACAATGAAAATCATCAATACAAATGATTCGTACACATTTCAAAAACAGGCCATATGTATTATGATTCTTCACATAATTTCAGTCCTAAAAATAGATTACCTGCTGCTAGTTTGCCTACTTCCCTTAATTTCCTTTGTCAGAGAGATCATGTTTGAAGAATGGTAAGTAATACTATTTGAGTGATGTTGTGAATACTCTGCGAAAGAAACTTGTTTTGGTTGTTGCTCGAGGTCCTCGTCCTCTGTGTACAGAACTATCAGTATTAACAAGGTCTGGGGAAGAAGAAGGTTCTGATGCTATCAGCAATATCCTTTCCTTTGCTTCTATTTGTTCCAAAGCCTCTGCCACTTCTCTCATTGAGGGCCTTCTCCTATGATCAGTTTCCAGACATTGTAAGGTAATGCTAGACGCCTTCATTGCTCCCTTGGATGAATACTGACCCTCAATGCGGGAGTCCATAACATATTTAATCTTCGTTTTCTTGCCAAGATAGGGCCTTGCCCACTCAACCAAATTCTGCTTTCCTTGGGGCCGATGGAAATCTAAAACACGAAAGCCAGTCAAGATCTCCAGGAGCACGACACCAAAACTATATACATCGCTTTTCGGAAATAGATGGCCTGCACAATGGTAAATCCAAATGAGGGATCATGGTTCACAACAAGAAAGGCAACTGGGAAAATGCTCTGTCAAGCTAGATTTAAATTAAATCACTTTAGGAATGCTTCTTTAGGCTTGCTATAAAATTCCATACCCGTTGCCATATATTCTGGAGCTGCATAACCCTGAGTTCCCATTACTCTTGTTGAGACATGGGTAGAGTCACAAGATGGCCCCATCTTTGCTAACCCAAAATCTGTCAGTTTTGCATTGTAGTCCTGAATAAGGAGAAAATCATGAGTTAGATCCACTGAAGCCTTCCTCATTTTTACTTTGTGTAGTCTGTCTGTCCTGTGCATCTAAAAGCACTGTCTACTAGCTCAACACTAATTACATCAATCAAAGTGCTTCAAGTTGCCCAGACAGTCTAGGATATTAACAAATTACATTGTGTATTAACAAATTAAACATTCTATCTTAATGGTTGGATTGTTCAATGAATGCAAAATATTCAGTACTCCTCCTTTGGTAGGGACTTGGAGGATGATGAAGATTTTTAGAACGTTGTGAGAAACGTCGCCAAGAAACAAGAGAAGACAATGAAGTCTCAACTCCAAAGAGATATGTTTAAGATCCAGAACGACGTGAATTTCGACGGGAAAAACAAATGCACACTAATTTCAAATTCATTCAACAATAGTTGAGCAACAACATATCATATAAAACAGAGAACGATAAGAAAATAGAGTTAACTAGCTTGAGCGTGAATTCTCTAACCTTGTCAAGCAGAATATTGGAGAGTTTGAGGTCCCTGAGTATTATTGACACACTTGAAGTGTGCAAGAAAGCAAGGGCCCGGGCAGAACCAATAGCTATCTTGAGCCGCATATCCCAAGAAAGTGGTACAGTAGCTGTATTTTCTACACGACAAGAAACAAAGAAAGAAATAATGTATTTTTTTGTTTTTGATCACACATGCATGAAAAAGAGAAAAATCTTACTGCTGAAAAGAACATGTTCCAAATTTCCCTTCTCCGCATATTCATATACAAGCAACAGAGACCTGTCCTCCCAACAGTACCCATACAGCTTAATCAAGTTAGGATGTGATAAGCTTCCCATAAGGTTTACTTCTGCCTGTAATGCAAAGTGGAAACAAAAACAGGTAGTGGATTTAGAAAGACTTAATGCATGCATTTTGAATGACTGGATTACAAAGACTTGATAATTAAGAGAATAACTGTAATATCAAATATTGTAGTTCTGGATTACAGAGACTTGATAATTTAAACTTGTAGTTCAATCAAGTGATTGACCTGCCACTCCTCAAGCCCTTGGAAACTGTGCCGATCATGTTTCTTGATGGCTACAGGAATCCCTTCACCAAGCCCACATGGTTCAAGTGTCTTTTTATTAATCCAACCTTTAAAGACTGACCCAAAACCTCCTTCGCCTAACTTGTTGAACTGGCTGAAGTTTTGTGTAGCAAGGTTAAGATCATGCAAGCTATAGACTTTTGATCGCCCTTCCATGTAGCCACTTGTAAGGGGAGATACAGCACTATTACTACTTGTTCCTGAAACTTTAAGCAAATGAAATGGTTGGTTAACTGATGACAGTGGAAGTTATCATACAATAAGTAAGAAACTTGAACGAATTTCAACCATGGTAGCACATGACCACAACAATACATCTTGATTTTATTTATGATCTTTACAAGCCAGTACGTACTATCAGGTCGTGGTCATGCAGAGTGACAACAAGGAATTCCATAGTTTGATGTAACCATTTAGGAAATATCAAATTTCAGCCTCAGTTGATCAATGATACTCTTCCTACTATGCTTCTCAACTAGGTTTTATGCAACATATTTGAAACCGGAAATGAGAACTTCAATATTAAAAATGACGAGCAAAAGTTATCTGATCACATTTTAGTTGAATATAACCCAATCTATTTCACATCCATTCACTTAAATAATGAGAGTTTTGGTTCATTATATCCAATGTCTATATTAGATATAGACTAAAGGAGATGTACTACCTTGTTCAAGATCATCGCTTGACCCTGTGAGCATATCATCATTCATTGTTTCAACACGTTTTCCAGATAATTCTTCCGGTATAAAATTTTGAAATCCATTCTTGTCTGACTGACTCTCAAAAATTTCTACCGGTACAATAGGAGGATCAGTTTCTTCATTCTCATGTTGTTCTAGCTGGACCTTGATTTTATCCAAGTTATTCATTTCCTCTACGGAAGAATCTTTTTCCTCACTCAAAGAGTCAAATATAGACTGAAGCCTGCTCACAACATCAGACATAGAAGGTCGTTTTTTAAGATGGTTATGTAAACATTCCATGGCAATTGTTGAAAACAATTTGACGGATGCAACTGGTATTTGGCCTCTCAAAGAAGGGTCAATCATCTGGTCAACCGTTTCAACTTTGAAGCAACTTTGGGCCCATAAGGCAAGACTTCGTTGCTCCTCCTCAGCTCTTATGTCTACAGCCGGTCTTCCACAGAGAACTTCCAACAGAACAACACCAAAAGCATAAACATCTGTTTTCATGGTTAATGTTCCATTTAAGAAATACTCAGGGTCTAGATATCCAAACGTTCCTTTTACTAACGTGCTTACATGGGTGAGTGAATGACTCAACCTCACCTTTTTGCACAATCCAAAATCTGAAATCTTGGCTACCCAGTTCTCATCCAGTAAAACATTTGTGCTCTTCACGTCCCGATGAATGATATTGGATTCACTACCATTGTGAAGGTAATTCAAACCTCGGGCAGCACCTAGGCACATTCTTAGCCTGCTTTCCCAAGTCAAAGGTCCAAGTCTACCTTTACCATTATTGTTGCTTTTATACAGATGATCAGCAAGGGTCCCACGTTCCATGTATTCATAGACAAGGATCATTTCCTTACTTTCATGACAATAGCCAATTAAAGCGAGAATGTGATCATGTTGAAACTTGGAAAGTATTCCAATCTCTGTCCAAAACTCTTCTGCCCCTTGTTTGGAATCGGCACTCAACCGCTTTATAGCAACAGTTTTGGTCATACCTTCAATATTGCCTTTGTAGACCTTACCAAACCCTCCACTTCCTATAACTAATCCATCATCGAAATTTTTAGTTGCGGATTTCATTTCAGCTAGTGAAAAAAGACGACATAGTTCCTCAGGTGGGTATGAAAAGAAAACTTTGTGTTGTACATTTTCTCTCGAAACACGTAGATGGTGAACAATGATATTCAGAACAATTAGTAGAAGAACTACAATTGTAAAAATAGCGTTTATACCATGTAAAGCTGATGCAAACCTTTGGGGGTTTTTAGTCTTTGTAGCCTGAATTTGCATTAATGGTTTATCCGTTGGGTTCACCCCAGCAAGATTCTTGTCAGGATTGCTCAACTTAAATACTTCCAATCCTTTTAAGATGGAATCCATAGGTACATCTGCTAACTGAAATTCACGAGTTAAGTTTGAGTAGAAAGCTATGTGCAGATCATGCTTACCCTCCATTCTATCTCCTTCCATCATCACTATGTAATCGACATGCATTGCAACACCATGCCCTCCTGCCCACTTGATCAGATCCCCATTACTCTCAGCCATCTGATTATTTATGAATATACTGAACTCTCTTTGTCCCGTCTCCTTTATTTGGTAATCAAGCTCACAAAGATGGAATCTAACCAAGTATCTGAATCCCAAATCAACAGGTAACTTCCATGAAAAATTGAAGCCACTCTTTGTCATCTTGCTCGAGTCCATTAATTCCCAGGATGTCTGGTACACTTTTTGTGGTGCAACGTAGGTGGGAATTTTCCTGTAGTTTATCTTCATTGATGTTGTTAAAGGAGAAACGTTTGATCCTGGTTCTACCAAATAGTTGGAGTCACTAGACCACTCGCGAAACATTCCTGTATCTTGTGCAGACAAAATCGAGATTCCACCAATATTCAACCTGTGTACAGTCTCTAGTGCAATGTTATTACCAATTAGAAGCTGGTAATTCTGTCCAACAAAAGTTGTCCCCGAATCACCTTGTCGAGTATAGTAAAGTGTAGTGGGCGTGGAGACAACTTCAATTCCATTAACAAATGCATAAAACTCATCGCGATGATAGGTTCTGGATGGCGAGAATGTTAAGCTCAATGGTTTATTTTCTTCAACATGCAAGGAGAACTCTTTGATAATAGGTTTTAACCCAAAAGCATCAGCTGACAAGGAAGTACTGAAGTTACTAAGGAGGGTGTAAGGGCCAGCTTTAACAGTAAAGAAGGCGTTTGACCTTGTGAAACCTGCATATGAAGTAGGATAGAAGTGCAAGCGTACGAATGTTGGGCCTGAAATGACGTTGAATGTATATGTGAACTGTGAATGGGAGACACGAGCTGTCGAATAGGGAACGCGATCAACATAGAGATCCTTCTCAACTGCTTTTAAGATTTTAGTTTTACCATTTTGTTTATCGGCAACAAAGAATTTAGTACGGGCATCTCCAATCCATTGCCGTCCATCTGAATTAGTTGAATTGCCATAGGAGCCACAATTAATAGCAATAACCTCTGTGGGTTTAAATGGATTAGGAGTTTCACCATTAACCAGCCAAAGCCAAACAAGATAATAGTAGATGAAACACAACAAGGTAAATATGGTAGAGAGCTTATGCATAAGAAACATCTTTTTTGGCTGTATGTAAGAGAGCAAGGAAAAACTTCACCATATATAATGTAGTATAAGATTCCTCTCCTTTTGGCCTTCATTAAGCTGAATGATAATCAAAATAATTCAAATAAGGAATAACACAGAAGGTAACTATCATCACATTAAAGGTCATACAAACTAAGGAATTATGTGAACAACTAACCAGCATGAGCATCCCTAAATGTGAGTTTCATCGAACAGCAACGATATACACAATTAAGTGAAGTTACTCCAATCTAGCGTACTTGAATTTGTCAACGACCTAGGTCCTTTGCAAGTGATTAGGCCGAAGGAGCTTGTTCTATAGCTTGGCGACAATTTGTCTGACGCATATCATAGAACATTGGGAGGAGATTTCCCCTAAACTCAATATTGATTGTGAGTGACAGTATGATTCTTAGGGAAACCAGCGAAAAACAACGAAAGTCTCTAAGTATAACGTTGTAATCTCACTTAATAAGAAGACGAAACTCCAAATAACTCCATGATTCCTCCTCGAGTGTGTTAACTGTTAAGTTGTTAACTCAGTGAAGAAATGGGGTTCTTTATGAATATCAACAGTCAACCGTCAACTTTTGTGGCGATAATTGAATCATTACTTTTAAAAAATATATATTTTCTCTTTTTTATAATGTATTTTATTTTAATTTTTTAATTTATTTAAAATATTTAATATAATAGTATTTGTTACTTATATTTTTAAAATATAGACAAAAAAAAATGTAATAAAAAAGAGAGTGAGTAAGAGCATGGCTATTCATGACCCAAAAATGGGTCATGATGTTGGTTGTAGTTGATTGTGTGGGTTTATCATGACTAATTGGTTGGTCATTCAATGATCAAAACCACAGTCAGTTCATTGCGTCTTACTTTTTTGTTGAATTTTGACAAAAATTACAACCAAACCCATCCAATAAAATGCTGCCATTTGTCAGCCTCTGATTGATTGTCCAAATTTTTTTTATCTCTTATCTTTAAAATCCGATTTTAGCATTATTTATAATTTTAAAAAATAAATAAAATATGATGTCACCGGGAGATAATTACGGTATATCTCAGAATTCGCCCCAAAACTTCTATCAAAACTCCCAACAAAATTTCGATACCTACCCACAAAATTAACAAAATTCCGAAGATAGTTATTTCCAGTCATACACCATAGTCCCGGAGACACAAAATTCGTACGACTAATATGATGTAAAAGACGATGCCTCTGACGTTGGAATAATTCGTAAGCCATCGGCATGGAATCGAGACGTTATTAGCAAAATCATGATGGCTTGTATCATTATGCACAACATGATAGTTGAAGATTGAAGAGACACATATGATGGTTATGATAACCCGCAGGAATTCGTGGAAGATAATTCCGCAAACAAACCGTAGAGGCGTGCAAGTAAGACCGGCAGAAGGAAGAAGTTAAGCAGGTTGTATATTGAACAAGACGATGATTTTAAGTTTTCGAGTGAACGTATTGTGGATATCAATACGTATTTGGCCAACAAGGACGATGTTGCAGATAAAAACACGCATCTGCTACTGAAATCGGACTTGGTCGAAAACATATGACAATTATATGGAGCGACTGATATGTGAAATATGGTTGTTGGTGTTGTTCTCTTAATTATCGTCGTCTGTTTTAATTTCTACTATATTTAGTTTGTAATTTTCGCTATGTTAACAATGTATTTTAATTTCGTGTTTAGTATCATTTAAAAATTAATTATTATTTTTAAAAATTAAAAAACATTATTATGTATAAAAATTAGAAATTAAATATTATTATTATATTTAAATTATTTATTATTTTTTTAATTTAAAAATAAAAATAATATTTTTTAATTCATTATCAAGATTTTTTTGATCATAGATAAGCACCATGACCAAAATCTTGGCCATAAAGCTCTTTTCATGATCATGACCAAAAAATTGGTTATTGAAGTGATGCTCTAAGGATTCACAATTTATATAAACAGTACGCAGTAATCGAATCGAATGGCTTGTTTGGGCGATTTTTTCCCAATTTGATCGGTAATTGACTGGGTATGAGACGCGGATGATATTTGTGTCACTCGTCCCGAACCGCCCAAATTATGACTCGAATACTAAACACATAATTAAATATATAATATCACCAATATATTTATTTTTTATTATATTTTATAAGAGTTTTAAGTTTATTTTTTATAATAATATATTTTTTAAATATATTACAATATATATTATATTAAAAAATTTGTTTATATAATTTAATTATATAAAAAAATATTTATTTTTGAGAAAATGGTATAAACGGTGCCCCGTGGGGAATCCTTAAAATCGAATGAGACGGGAATGGTAGTAAAAAAATCTACGAAATAAAAACGGTGCGGGGATGGTAAATACATTCCCCGCCCGAACCGCCATATTGTCATCCATAACTCTAAGGGCAGCGACTCCACAACGACCCCACCTGTAGAAAAAATAATAAGCGAATTTTTTTTGTTAAGTAAAAATAGTTAATTACATATTAGTATTAATTAACTATTAAATAAAGAACCTAACTGTATTAATCTTGTGCATGATTAAATTAATAAAGATGCCCAGTATTGAAATCAATATTTTATGAAAATTGGTACTTTGTCAATTCGGTAGCTTTCAAAGATCGGTAGTTTATCAAAACGGAGCCAGTAATGTGTAATATCGGTTATTTGAGAAGAAGCGGAATCAGTATTATAAGATATCGGTTTTATGAAGCGTAATTAGCTTTATGTACATATCGGTACTATGTGATATCGATTTTATGAAGCGGAATCGACTTTCTAACATATTGGTTTTATGAAGTGAAGCGGAATCGGCTTTCTAACATAATAGTTTTATGAAGTGAAGCAGAATCGGATTTCTAACATATCGGTTTTATGAAGTGGAGCGGAATTGGCATTTCAGACATATTGGTTATTTGCATATCAATACTATGCAAAAGCGTGACCGACTTTTTGCATATCGGTTTTTTGCAAGATGAAGTCGGTATTTTGGAGATCGACTTTTTGCAAAGCACTTCCGGTATTTTGGAGATCAACTTTTTGCAAAGCGCTTCCGGTATTTTAGAGATCGGCTTTATGCAAAAGCGCCTCCGACTTTTTGCATATCGGCAATTAATGAAGCGCCTTCGACATTTCAAAATTCCCATACTTAATCAACCTGGGGAATATATATATAGACTCTTTTGGCAAATGCAAACATCAACTTTAAACTTCCCAAATGATTGTTTCCATTTAAGTGCAAAGACTGATGAAAATCTTCCTGCAGCAACAGAACCATTAACAAAGACATGTCAAACAGTCTGAGATATACATTCCTTGGAGATTGAAATCACATTAATGAGAATTTGGCTTACTATTTTTCAAATACAGACAAGATCAAAGAATATCTCATCTGATGTACCATTCTGGACCTCAACCAATCAAGATCAAGATAAGATGTCCAATGAAGCAGATATAGCCGTTGAGCAGAAAAATATGTCCATTGACATCTTGACTATTTAAGAATCTAGAGGTCAATCTGCTTCAACACCTCATCTTTCGAACACAAGCTTTTGAACAATCTTTTCACGAACATTAAAGCTATCAATTCTTTCAAGCTCTAAGTCTCAAAGGCATTCAAGTGTGTTAGAATTTCAAGTTTGTATTACAATAATAGATATTCTATGTGAGTGGTGAGCATTGTAAGTTGACATAATTCGTTTATGTTCAATAGAGCGTGTGTGCTAGTAGTTCGAAAACAGACAGTAACTAAGTCCTGGTTGTTTGACTGGGTTATGTACAACTGTTATATCCAATCAAATCTTCTAGTGAATATCATTCTCAAGGTTGAGAAGAAGAGTGACGTAGGAGCTTTATCTCCGAACATCCATAAACATCCTTATGTTGTGTGTTCTTTCTTACTCTAATCTCGTTTTGTTGCTTCAAGTTGAAACAAACACTTCCGCACTTGAACTCGGTTCAAGAGTTTGTGACAACTTGTGAAGAATAGAAACTAGATATTAACCTCTAACAAGGTTATTATCGAACAAAGAGTGTGTAAGCGTTCAACTTTGTGAGACCCCCGTCTCCATTGTCGATCCCGATCCTAACAAGTAGTATCAGAGCAACTTGTTTCTATTCTCAAACACTTGAATATCATCATGACTTCCTTCACCAAACCTCCTATGTTCAAAAGTGAAGATTTCATTTATTGGAAGCTACGAATGAATGTGTATCTTGCATCGCTGGATGATGACATGTGGTATGTCGTTACGAATGGCCCAATCAAGATTGAAAAGGAAAGATGTGACTGGACAAACGAAGATCAAAGAAAGAATAATCTCGACAACTTGGCTAGGAACGCTATATACGGCACTTTGGACAAAAATACGTTTGCAAAAATCAAAACATGTGCCACTTCCAAGGAGGTATAGGAGAAAATGATTCAACTTAATGAGGGCAACGAGCAGACAAAAGAAAACAAAATCATGGTGGCTACGCAGAAGTTTGACAACATCAAAATGCGTTCCGGAGAAACGATAAACGAATTTGAGGAACGTTTCATCAGTATCGTAAATGAGCTTTCCATTTTGGGAAAAGAATATGGGAACAAGGAAATCATAGTCAAGTCAAGGCATTGAGGGATCTTCCCAGTGCATGGGAGGTCAAGACAACGGTGATGATGGAGTATAGAGATCTCCACAAGATGTCGTTGCATGATCTGTTTGACGACTTGAAATCCTATGAATTTGAGATTAATTCAAGAAACGAAGATAAACCATCATCCTCAAATGTAACCAGGGCGTTGGTGTCATCCGTGGAGCTAGCGGTTCCTGAACCTGTCAAATTAGTTGAGCAGTTCAACGAAGATGCAATGGTTTTACTTGTCAAGAAATTTGGCAAATTCATGAAGAAATCCAACTCGTCTTATCACAACAACCACCACAACAACAACTACTCCTACAATTACAAAAATAATATTCATTGTTTTAATTGTGACACCTTAGGTCATTACAGGTCAGAATGTCGGAAGCCAAGAAGAGACGACAAAAAACTATTTGATTAGAAACCCAAGGAGGATCATCAACTATCCAAGCACAATAAAGATCAGAAAGAAATGGTGGTAGGAGAGAGCAAAAGCAAATAGGCTCAAAGTGATTCGGATAATGACGATGAAGTTAGGTGCTTCATGGCCAACGATGAAGAGGTATTTGATTTTGCCTTTGAAGAGTTCACTCGAGACGACCTAGTTACTGCACTCAATGACATGGTCATTGAGTACAAGAAATTATCTATCCTCGCTTCAACTCAACCAAATAACACAATCCGGGAAATAGATAAACTATCCACTAAGAACGAAAAGCTCAAGGAGACAGTTTAACTGCTGACAAAGGAAAACGAGAGAACTAACTACGTGATTGTTGCATGGACTAAATCTGGGGATGCGGTCAACCAGATGACAACTCATCAGAGGCCAGCCAACTACAAGTTTGGACTAGGATACGACAACAACAACCCAGACAAGTCATGCAAAGAGTTGAAACCTAAGAAAAACAAATTTCCTCTTATAAATTTTGTCAAGGGTACCTCAACAAACATTCAAGAAAGTCACGACACAGATGAGTCAGTAACTAAAAAGGAGATAAAATATGTGGAGCCAACCGATAAGTCACGGTGGCTTAGTCTGAGAGAAGGAAAGACAACCGGTCGCCTGAAAATGAACATAATAAGCGGTCAAAAAAGTATCATCATAACTCAACTTCAAAATATTATGACTCATCTGAAGGCAGACAGAGGGATGTCAAGCCTAATACAAACAGATTTATTAAGACTAACATTGGGAAATCCATAAGAATAATACAAGTATGAATCCACAAATGACTGATCAATCGTGGACCCAATTAAATGTGGGTACCAAAAAGTGTAAATAATTTTATTTTGCAGGGTAAACAGGTCATTTATCTGACGGATTCAGAATGGTACATGGATAGTGGATGCTACAGGCATATGACCGGTAGTAGTAAGCTTCTAACCAACATTGTGAAGGAATTTGGATATAAAATTACATTCGGCGATAACTTCAAGGGTAAGATTGTGGGCAAGGGTAAGATTTTCCATGGTAATCTAACCATAAACAACGTGTTACTTGTTGAAAATTTGTGTTATAACCTACTTAGTATAAGCCAAATGTGTGATATATGATACACTGTTGAATTTCATAAACAAGCATGCTTAGTTAAGGATCAAGAGAGGAGTACCCTATTGACAGTGCATATGATAGGAAACGTCTATAAGGTAAACTGGAAAAACAAGATACCTAATCCTATTTGCATGATAACTAAGAATGATCAAAACTAGCTTTGGCATAAAAGACTAAATCACTTAAACTTCAAAACTATTAACTCTATATGTACTAAAGAGCTAGTTGTAGGCTTGCCTAACTTGAAGTTTTCTAAAGATAAAGTATGTTTTGCTTGCCAGATGGGTAAATAGATCAAGTCAACTTTTAAAAGTAAAGGAAATATCCAATTTGAAAGATGTTTAGAACTTTTGCATATGGACCTTTTCGGCCCATTTAGAGTAACTAGTTTAGGAGACATATAATATACCTTAGCAATTATTGATGACTATTTTAGGTTCACTTGAGTTATTTTCTTAGCTTCTAAAGATCAAGCTACATCTAATTTGATTAAAATGCTTAAAAGAGTGTAAAATGAGAAATCAGTAAATATTGATAGAATTATAAGTGATAGAGGTACTGAATTTACTAATAGGACTCTTTCATGTTATCTTGAGGAATCTAGTATTAGACACGAGTTGTCTAGTGCCAGAACCCTAAGAAAAAACGGCTTAGCTGAAAGGAGAAATAGACCTTTAAGGAAGCGGCCGGATCTATGATAGCTGACTCTGGAGTGGCTCAAAAGCTTTGGGCAGAGGCTATCAATACATCATTTCATACTCAAAATCGGTCAATAATTAATAAAATATTTAACAAAACGCCTTATGAAATTTACCATGGCAAAGCCTCTAATATCTGGTATTTTAGGATCTTTGGCTGTAAGTGTTATATTCATAATAACGACAATAATTATTTTACTGCTTTTGATGCAAAATCTGATGTTGGCATTATGTTAGGATATTCTAAAGTCAGTAAAGCTTATAGAGTGTATAATAATAAGACTTTAACTGTTGAAGAATCATCTCATGTTGTATTTGATGAAATCTGTCGAAAGTAACACTTCAACACCCATTGATTTATCTAATAGAATGGAGGATGTCAATCTCCAGTCTGATAGTGAAGATGAAGTTCCGGTCTACTAAAGAATTGCTTATGACCAAAAGATTGATAACGCTGAGGTTCAGCCAGATCAAACTGCTTCTCAGCAAGTAGTTGATATCTCGGATATTGCCGAGGAAACCGGTCGGTCTGACATTGATCAGCCTACCGGTCGGTCAAACCTTGATCAAATAACCGGTCGGTTAGAAAAAATTTCAGGACCGAACCTTAAATAGAATAAAAATCATCCTCTTGAGCTAATTATAGGTAACCCTTATGCACCTCTTAGGACAAGAAATCAATCATTAGATGAATATGTAAATTCGGCTTTCATCTCACAAATTGAACCTAAGAAGGTTGATGAAACATTGCTTGATCCAGATTGGATTCTATGGTACTGTTCGTTCTAATCTTTTGAATCAAGATGCTCTTCCATCTATGGATATTGCTTACAATAGGATTCGTGATGAAGAAGCTTTGAGGTTGAAGGCATTGCAAGAGCGACGTGGGGCAGATCTGTCGGCTATTAGCCTTCGAGTTTCCCCCAATACAACTACTCCTCGAGTGGATCATTCCAAACTCATATGTAGCATTGTCGTAAGTTAGGTCATGATATTTCCACGTGATTTTTGAAGCATGGATATCCGGATAGTGAGTGGGGTGCAAAACAGAAATAACGACAGGATTCTCGACTCTAGTCCAAACTAACAGGTGGCGTGACTCTTACTTTCTCGACTGCCGACAGTCCGACATCTTTGGTGGGTGGGACTGTGAATGTTGCCATGGCTGACGTCTCCCTCTCGCACAATGGGGGGAGTCTATTCTGACTCCTACTCAGTATGATTGTCTATTGGGTATTCTTGGTACTTCTAATTCTACTCAGGTGATGGGTAAGTCTGAGTTTTCGCATTAGTTTATCGACTCTAGGTCTTCTATTCATATCACAGGGTCTTTGCATTGTCTTTCTGATCATGTTTAGGAGTATGCTAATTCGATTATTTTACCTGATGGCACCACTATACATGGTACTATTCGTGGTTTTATTTGGTTATCTGATGTTGTAGTACTGCAGAATGTTTTCTTTGTTCCAATTCTGAACTATAGTTTACTTTCTATTTCACAATTATTTGTTAATATGCATTGTGATATTATTTTTACTTATGATGTGTGCATTTTCCAAGATTGAGACACCAAGATAATGATTGGGACAAGTGAGAAGAGGGGTGGACTCTACTACTTTCGTGGCATTCCAGCAGTATCGGGTTCAACTTTGACATTTCGAGATGTAGAAGGGAAGTTATGGCATAGTAGATTGGGGAACCTATCTGAGCAAGTACTCAAGTCTTTGTCTTTTATTAGTTCGAGTCATTTGAATAATGTCTATAATGTATGTCATCAGACCAAACAGACAAGAGATATTTTTATTGATAGTAGTAGTCGAGCCGCTACGATTTTTGATTTACTTCATTGTGATCTCTAGGGTCCTTATCGTGAAGCTTCGTCTTGTGGGGAACGGTATTTTTAAACTCTTGTTGATGACTATTCAAGGGCTGTGTGAGTTATTTTATTATCAGATAAGATTGTTGTTTATTATACATTTATGAAGTTTATTACTATGGTGTAACGTCAGTTTAACTTTGAGATTAAGTGTGTTCGTAGTGATAATGTCACAAAGTTTAATTGTCTACGAGACTATTTTTCGACTTAGGGTATTATTTTTCAGACCTCTTGTGTTGGTACACCACAACAGAATGGGAGGGTTGAGCGTAAGCATCGTCATATTTTCAATGTTGCTCGTGCCTTATTGTTTCAGGGTAAATTGCTTATACATTTTTGGGGTGAATGTATTCTTACTACTTGTTACTTAATTAATAGGACACCATCTCGAGTGTTAGACTTTAAGACACCTTATTAAATATTATTTGGTGAACCCCCTTCCTACGATAATATTCGAGTGTTTAGAAGCTTGTGTTATGCCTATGATTTATATTCTAAGAAAGACAAGTTTGCGAGTCGGAGTCGTAGATGTATGTTTGTTAGATATCCATTAGATAAGAAGGGATGGGAGTTTTATGATTTGGAGTCGAATGAGTTTTCGTGAGTCGAGATGTTAAGTTTTATGAAACTGAGTTTCCATGGGGTGTTAGTGATACGAGTATGGTGGATAACCTTGAGGAGTCTAATGTACTTAATTCACATGTTAAGCCTCTAGTTGGTGTCAGGATGTACTAAGGGTGATAGGGATGTTGTGCAAGCCGATCTAGTGCGAGTCGAGCGGGAGCCCACTAGAATCTCTACCTAGGCTCCTTCCGTGGACCCCTCATACTCCTCCGACACTTCAGCATCTTCCGGTTCTTCCCTGGAGTTCTGTGTTGATGATTCAGAGGTGCAAGATGAAGCCTTAGGCCGGGATAAACGCACTCAAGTTCCTTCTAATCGACTTTGAGATTATGTTACTAATGTGATTCGCCACTCCAGTCCACCCCCTCATCAGTCTCACTCACTTGGCTCCTATATTATCTTAGGTGTAACGAAGTCACAATCAGGACCTCTAAGATTGAACCGTGAAGAAATATATTACAAAGTGAATATAAACTCTTGGAGAATGAAAACAACCTTGAATGAAAATATGTCTATTGAACTTGTTGAAATAAGAACACCATTACAACCTTATATAAAATAAAAACAAAACTTAGACATTAACTAAGAGAAATGAAGAGTCTCATTACTAGAGATAAGACCAAGAGGCTTGGACAATCCAAGAGACTCTTGAATAACAAAAAGATTTCTTAATTATTATTATTATTACTTTAATTTCTAACACTCCCCCTTAAAGTGATGTCCAATGAACTAGTCACAACTTAGATCGTAGATCTTTGAAAGGACCTTTAGGAAGTGCTTTTGTGAAGATATCAACAATATTGTCTTCACTCCTTACTGCAACAATCTCAATGATTTCCTCTAGTACTTTTTCACGAATAAAGTGATGCTCCAACTCAATGTGTTTTGTCCTCGCATGAAACACAGGATTTGAAGTCAATTTAATAGCACTCAAATTATCTCCATGGATAGAAACCGATTGATCAAACTTGACATGAAAATCCTCCCAAAGTCTACGAAGCCATATGCACTCTTGTGCTGCGTGAGTTGATGCTTTGTATTCCGCTTCTGTTGTAGACAAGGATACCGATCCTTGTTTCCTACTACTCCAAGATATGATAGTGTTTCCACAAAGAAAAACAAACCCAGATGTGGACCTTCGATCGTCTCGATCTCCAGCAAAGTCAGCATCTGCATATCCTTGCAAGAAAATTTTTGCATCTTTTTCGTATAGTAGACCAATATCTAGTGAGGTATTAATATACTTCAAAATTTTCTTCACTTCTTCAAGGTGTGGTTTCCTTGGCTCTTGCATGTATCGACTCACCACTCACCACTCCAACTGCATAAGCAATGTCAGACCTTGTTATAGTCAGATAAATCAGACTTCCCACAAGAGCACGATAAGGACGAGGATCTGGTAGACATGCTCATTCGTCTCAACTAAGTCTAGGATTTATGTCGAGAGGAGTATAGCTCTTTTTTCCATTAGTCATACCATTTTTTTCTACCAACTTCTTTGCGTAATTGATATGCGATACAAATAAACCTTTATTGAAATTTTCGATTTGTAAACCAAGGAAAGTTCCAAGTTCACCAAGCTTCTTCATCTCAAAACAAAGTGATAGCTCATCTTGTAGACGAGCAACCTCATCATAGTTACTACCCGTCAATATTATATCATCCACATAAAGAAGCACCACCACCACTCGGCCTTGACTCTTCTTTATAAATAGACTTGAGTCGAATTATGAAGCCTTGTACCCACAAAATTGAAGATATTCTGCAATCTTTCCATACCAAGCACGCGGGGCTTGCTTTAATCCATATAATGCCTTCTTAAGTCTACAGACCAACTAGGGACCATCAGTCTTCTCGAATCCAGGTGGTTGTTCCACATATATTGGACGATCAAATTCTCCGTAGAGAAATGCATTCTTGACATCCAATTTCCACAGCTTCCATCGAGAACTTGCTGCTAAGGCCAACATAGTGCAAATTGACGTCATCCTCTCTTCTAGCCTAGTGGCAACAAGATGTGGATATCCTCCAGCCCTCCATGAGGTCCTGGGTTCGAGCCCGTCAGGCGGCAAGTTCTGCGCCTGGTTAATTGGTTAAGTATGTTTGCGGGCTATGTACTTAACCCGCGGGGATTAATCGCACTCCATAGGAGCAACGGAACCCAGCGTTCTCAAAAATAAAATAAAATAAATAAATAAATAAAAATTGACGTCATCTTCGCAACTGGGCCGAATGTCTCCTCGTAATCTTCTCCACACTTTTGTGAGAATCCTCGAGCGACCAATCTATCTTTGTATCGATCTATGCTTCCATCATCCTTTCGCTTGATTCGATACACCCACTTACATGTGACTGCTTGAGTATTAGGAAGCTTTGGAACGACGTCCCATGTCTCATTCTTCTTGAGAGCATGCATTTCCTTCTCCATTGTTGTCACCCATTCCTTGACATTTTTTGCTTCATTATAAGAAGTGAGTTCCTCGTCGTCTATTGCGTTTGCCAAGAAACAAGAGAAAGTTGTTACAAAATTCTCAACCCTAAATCGATAGGGCCTTACAATGTTCCTTTTTGGTCGAGATTCCATATTCTGCTGTTGACTTGATTCTTCCTGATGTGGACTTCTTGGTAACCTTTCACCTTTTGATCCTTCATCGACTGAAGTATCTTGAGCTAAGTCAGGGCTCCCCTTATCACTATTATCACTACTACAGGAGCTTCCCATAGACGTGGGAATGGGAAGATTAGTCTGAACAGTTTCTTCAACATCCTTCATGTAGTACGAAGAAATTTCGTCGAAAACAACATCTCTCAACACAGTGCATTTGTGTGGGTTGATGGATCCATACACCGCCACCCTTTCCTTCTTTGGTCATAGCCGATGAACGCACATTTGACTGACTTTGCATCCAATTTGCTCCTCTTGAGTTTGGAATATGGACATAACAAGTAGATCCAAAAACTCGAAAATGCTTAACATTTGACTTAAAACCAAAAAGCATCTCGAATGGAGATTTAAACTCATTTGGGCTAAGCGGAACTCAATTGATGACATAGGCAGCACAACTCATACTTTCCGCCCATAACTGCTTTGGTATATTCTTCATATGCAGCCAAGACTTACAAGTCTTTGTAAGGTGTCAAATCTTCCTTTCGGCTATCTCATTCTGTTGTGGGGTCTCAGGACATGAAAGTTCTCTTTTTATGCCATTTTTCCTACAAAATATTTCAAACTCTTTTGAGCAAAATTCCCCACCATTATCTGTCCGCAATACTTGAATTTTCCTTTCTTGTTATCCTTCTATCGTCTCCTTGAACTCGAGAAATTTATAGAACACTTCAGACTTCTCTTTCACAAAGTACACTCAAATGAACCGGGAAAAATCATCCACGAACAACAACATATATTTACTTCCCGAGTATGAGGCAGTTCGAGTTGGTCCCATCAAGTCACTATGAACTCAATCCAAAGAACTCTTACTTCTCGAAACAGAGTTGTCGAATGGAAGTCGATGAGCCTTGCCATATTGACACCCTTCACACACACTGGCCTCCTCAATTCTCAGATCTTCAGTTAGACCTTCGATAAGTTTCTTTTGAGACATAACACTAAGCTTAGTCATATTGACATGCCCAAGTCTTGCATGCCATAAAAAGGAGGTACTTTTGTCGTTCACTTTTTCTATGTACGAGTTTGAAGCTGAAAGGACAAAGAGATCATTTACCCGAGTTATAGTGTGGACCACATCCGCCTTGATTTCTTTCACGTTCCTTAAGAACTTCACATCATGTGGATCGAACAACACAAGGTTTCCGATGTCTATAACATTTGTGACTAAGAAAAGGTTCTTCCGAATTCCTGGAACATGATAGACATTCTACAGAGTAATAGATTCTCCTTTGTCATTTTCAATGACAACCGATCCTTCCTTTTTAACTTCATGAACGAGTTATTTTCCGTGACAATACCACTGCCCCCATTATGAACTCGACTCGACGAGAACACAGAATCATCTCTAGTAACGTGATGTCCGCACCCTGAATCAACGATCCACCTTTGATCGATCTCCTGTTTACCGCGAGAAGCCTCTGTTTGTTTTTCCTTCAAAGTCGTCACATCGACATGAAAAGCCTTATCCCAGTCCTCCTCAATACGATGATCAGACTTTTATCCGAGATTTGAACTAGCAAAATTTCTATTCAAATTTACTCGACAATCTCTCTTGAAGTATCCTGTCTTGCCGCACCTGAAACACTTAAGGGACTTTTTAGGAATATTTGAAGAATCCTCACCCGTTTCTTCTTTCTTCGACTTTCCTTTTTTCCAGCTTGATTTCTTCACGAACAATGCATTGTTCGACTCCTCTTTTATACTCGTTCCAGCTATTTGTGTAGCCAATGACTCTTGAGATGACAAGAGATTTTCAAACTCCTCGAGTGAAGGTTATTAAGCCCAAACTTGAATCGATGTGATGAATGGTGTATATTCGGGTCGAAGTCCTCGAACAATATGTCTCTTTGTTCGAGCCTCTAAGATTTTATCATCTGGGTTCAATAAAGAAATTTCTAAGCATATGTTCTTTACCTTAAGAAAGAACTCCGAGACAGATCCGATTTGCTTTGCAGCTGCTAACTCGTTTTCAAGCATCTAGAGACGTGCATCGTTCTTCTTGTTCAAAAGACGATCAAGCGTTTCCCAGATCTCACGAGTAGATCCACAACCGATTATGTGCTCGAAAAGATTGTGGGAGATTGACCTTTTCAACATAAATTCTGCATTCGCGTTGAGTCTCTTCCACTTTTTCGATGCTTCCGCATTTTCAACAACATCCTTAGAAACTACATCATCATCGTCTACGACGATGTCCCACAAATATTCCCCGATCAGGTATGATTCCATATAGGTTTTCCATATCCGGTAGTTTGATTGGTTTAACAGCTCCAAACCGAGTCCAGCTAAATGACCACTACTTTCTATATCGAATAACAACGATACCTTCTTCACCAATGTTACTAAAGCTCTGATACCATGTAACGAAGTCACAATTAGGACATCTAAGATTGAACCGTGAATAAATATATTAGAAAATGAATAGAAACTCTTGGAGAATGAAAACAACCTTCAATGAAAATATGTCTATTGAAATTGTTGAAATAAGAACACCATTACAACATTATATAAAATAAAAACATAACTTAAACATTAACTAAGAGAAATGAAGAGTTTCATTACTAGAGATAAGACCAAGTGTCTTGGACAATCCAAGAGACTCTTGAATAACAAAAAAAAATCCTTAATTATTATTATTATTACTTTAATTTCTAACATTAGGTACTCGTTATCCTATTGCACATGTATTGAGTTATGATAATTTCTCTGTTGGCCACCGAGGTTTTCTTGCAGTTGTTATTGCAGGTACTAAGTCTACCTCTTATCGTCATGCTTTGCGGGATCTAGGCTGGCGTGAAGCCATGCTTGTATGTGCACTTGCTACTTTGACTTGTGAGTTAAAGTAGTTGAAGGGGTTATTGAACTTTTTGAGAGTATCACATTCCACTGCTATATAGGTTTATTCTGACAGTCAATCTGTGTTACACTTAACTCATAATCCCGTGTTTCACGAACGCTCGAAGCATATCGAGATTGACTGTCATTTATTCGAGATGCTATTATTGATGGGACTATTATTGCTTCCCGTGTTGCTACCTCTCTTCAGTTAGCTAATATTTTCATTAAACCATTAGGAAAGCAGCAGTTTGATCCTATATTGTTCAAGTTGAGAATTTGTAATTTGCATGCTCCAACTTGAGGAGGGTGTTATATTAGATTGCATAGTTCATTTAATGTTAGAATATAATATAATATATATGTAAGATATTATCATAATATCATAAATTGTGATAATATCAATATTATATTATATTATTATATTAGTTTATTATAAGTTTAATCTAATGTCTATATATTAGACATAACCTATGTAACTCTAAGATACATCCTTCAATATAATTTTAATACAATTCTCTTCTTTATTCTAACATTTCTCATTTTATTGTTTGAAAAATTGTTAATATTTAAAAAAGTTAGAATGTTATAAAATAAAATAATAATGTTTTAGTTGTGCCATCATCTCTTTGGGTTGTTTCCAATGAAAATATTTGAAAAGTCCATCAAATAACCTTATGCACAAACTTATTAAACTAAGGTCTCGTTTGATCAAGTATTTAAACGCTGCGTTGGAGAGTTTGAGCATTTGTGTAACAAAATGCTACACTAAATTTGCGTAATAAGCTCACGCAAAATATTATAATTAAACACATTTTGCGTTTAAACTCAATTTCTTTCTCACCGTTTAAGCTTATAATTTCATCACTTTTAAATATTTTTTATTCATTCTCTCATATATATTTTATACTTTTCTAATCATTTTATTTATTTTTTCTCATTTATTTAATCTTTTTTAAATAATTTTATTCATTCTCTCCTCTATTCCATCTATTTCTAATATTTTTATATAAAATTATTATAATAATAAAATATACATTTAAATATATTTTTATTTATTACTTACAATATATATTTTAATATATAAAATAAATAAACAAAATAAATACACTGTAATTTTTTTAAATTTATAATTATAGTTTTAAAAATCAAACTAGTCTTAATTAATTGAGATGAATCAAATGTGACAGAAATGAATGATGATTAGAAGACAGTGGGAAGGCAAAAATGATTTAATAATTAAAAAATTTAGTGGAAGGAAAGTGTGAAAAGGTGAAAAAATATATAATAATAATAATAAATTATTTTCTCTATTAATTATGATCAACTCTAAATAATAAGTATATATATATATATATATATATATATATATATATATATATATATATATATATATATATATATATATAAATTTATTTATTTTAAAATAAACTATTATTTATTTAATATATCATATTTATATACATATAAAATTATATACTTATAAAAATTAATATTCATATTATTTATTTTAAAAATATATTATTTTTTAATTTAAGTCATTTAATATATTTAAAATTATATATTAACAAAAATTTATAAAAGTTAATATATTAATATAATTTATTTTTAAATATGATATATTTTAATTTAAATCATTTATTAATATTTAAAATTAAATTAATAAATATATATAATATTAATTATCAAATAATATTATAAATATAAAAATAAATAAGTTCGGATGTAGCTAATCAAATCCAGTGTCGTTCCTGAGATTTTTTAGGCCTTAGGCGAAAGCACGAAATTGGAGTCCTACACATAAATTTCACTTGTGTTTCACCGTTGATCTTCAATAACCTTTCAATATCTACAAAGATGCAACATAAATTGTCAACGAAAGTGACTTCTTTTTGCATTTTTAGATGCAAAATCATTGATAATTGTATCGTAATCAATATATTCCAAAAAATCTTTTTCAATACATAAAATAGCAAGTCCATTCAATCTATCTTGAGACATCGAAGATCTTAGATAATTTTTCAATAATTTTAACTTAGAAAAACTTATTTCAGCAGAAGCTACCGTAACAGGCAATGTTAGTAAATCATCTCAACTAATCCTAAAAAATTACCGTTAGAACTTTGATTAAGTTTTTCATTTGAACCAAGAAATGCCAAATTATTTTTTGCAAGACATTTAACAATAGCACATATTCTTACTAGTACTTGCCTCCACCGGTCTCTTTCTTTCTTGATCTCAAGTTGCAATTTTTTATCAATAGTTTCATTTTGTTCTAACCTTTTTCTTCAAGTCCCACCAGGTTTTCATATTTTTGTAATGTTCAGCGCTGCGCTCATGCTCTTGTTCTAAACTTCGTTGTGAGTTTCGTTGTCGATTTTGTTGTAGGATACAGAGACTGAGAGAGACAGACAGTGAGACAGACAGTAGGGTTTTCAATTTTTTGTTCTGATAGTGTTAGTTTGTTTCTCTATTTGGACTATAGAGCCATGGGCCAAAAAATCTAACATAATAAAAAAAATTAAAGAATAAGAAATTAAAAATCCTTACTAATACCTAGCATATATAAAAATAATGGGCCCCTTTTTGGTCCTAGGCCCTAGGCCGTGGCCTAGGCTGCCTACCCCTCCGGGCCGGGCCTGTATTCACTCCACTTAAACTTTCAAATCTATGTATTTTGGAATTATAACAACAAAAAATAGGTCAGAAAATGCTACTACTTATCGTAACTAATAATCAGATAGATAACAAAATAAATGAATTAATTTGTATCAACATTCACAGACCAAACTCATTGTTCAATATAAACTAACTGTAAACATAAGGGAAATTGCAAGAAACGCGACCGTGCCGCCTCTTCGCCTTCCACGCTTCGTGTGCCGCGACCGTGCCGCCTCTAACTTTCCACGCCGCCGCAACCGTGCCTCCTTTCCGATTTCCACGAGCTTGTCGTCGCAAGACGGGACCGAATCACATTAATCACGAGACGAGACGAGACTGAATCAACGTGAGACCGCATCCAACCTCATCATCATCATATGCATTCAACTAACAACTTAAAAAGTACAGCAATATCATCATTTGCATTCAACCAACAACTTACAAAGTACAGCAACTAACAACTACATCTTGAATCAACTGAATCAAGTCTCGAATTTGTTAGAACGAGTTATTAGACACAAAAACATTCGATTCAACTATAATGGAAATAAGAACATAAATCACATAGATATTAGAACGAGTTTTGTCCGTCGAAGGCGGAGAAGAGAGAAAAGAGAGAACGGAGAATTAAGAAATGAAAAAGAATTGAGAATTTATAATAAAAAAAATTAGGGTTTCGTCGCGTCACGATCGTGCCGTCGCACGACAGGTGTATTTTCGTTCGAAAAATGGGAAGTGGTCATTTACACAAATTTTATTGGGCGGTGATCATCTCCCAACAATATTATATTACGGTCATTTCATCCAATTCCCCCTCAAGCTCACTTGACTCAATGACTGTATAACCGGATAAGTTCTTCAATATATAAATGTTTTTTTGGAAGGAAATATATATATATATATATATATATATATATATATATATTTACTAAATGCGAATCTACCCAACCCAAATTATATATATATATATGCAAAGAGTACAACATGGTTTTATTTGATGTCCAAACACAACACATTGATTATTTATCACTAACCGTGAAGTTGCATTTTTGCTACCATAATCTGCGGAGAGACCGTGTTAATCTTACCTGCATCAATACAAATGATTCGTACACATTTCAAAAGGCCATATGTATTATGATTCTTCACATAATTTCAGTCCTAAAAATAGATTACATGCTGCCAGTTTGCCTACTTCCCTTAATTTCCTTTGTCAGAGAGATCATGTTTGAAGAATGGTAAGTAATACTATTTGAGTGATGTTGTGAATACTCTGCGAAAGAAACTTGTTTTGGTTGTTGCTCGAGGTCCTCGTCCTCTGTGTACAGAACTATCAGTATTAACAAGGTCTGGGGAAGAAGAAGGTTCTGATGCTATCAACAATATCCTTTCCTTTGCTTCTATTTGTTCCAAAGCCTCTGCAACTTCTTTCATTGAGGGCCTTCTCTTAGGATCAGCTTCCAGACATTGTAGGGTAATGCTAGACGCCTCCATTGCACCCTTGGATGAATACTGACCCTTAATGCGGGAATCCATAACATATTTAATCTTCGTTTTCTTGCCAAGATAGGGCTTTGCCCACTCAACCAAATTCTGCTTTTCTTGGGGACGATGGGTATCTAAAGCACGAAAGCCAGTCAAGATCTCCAGGAGCACGACACCAAAACCATATACATCGCTTTTCTGATATAGATGGCCTGCATAATGGTAAATCCAAATGAGGGATCATGGTTCACAACAAGAAAGGCAACTGGGAAAATGCTCTGTCAAGCTAGATTTAAATTAAATCACTTTAGGAATGCTTCTTTAAGGCTTGCTATAAAATTCCATACCCGTTGCCACATATTCTGGAGCGGCATAACCCTGAGTTCCCATTACTCTTGTTGAGACATGAGAACCCCCAACATCTGGTCCCAACTTTGCTAACCCAAAATCTGTCAGTTTTGCATTGTAGTCCTGAATAAGGAGAAAATCATGAGTTAGATCTATTGAAGCCTTCCTCATTTCTGCATTGTGTAGTCTGTCTGTCCTGTGCATCTAAGAGCACTGTCTACTAGCTCAACACTAATTACATCAATCAAAGTGATTCAAGTTGCCCAGACAGTCTAGGATATTAACAAATTACATTATGTATTACAGTATTAACAAATTAAACATTCTATCTTAATAGTTGGGTTGTTCAATGAATGAAAAATATTCAGTACTCCTCCTTTGGTAGGGACTTGGAGGATGATGAAATTTTTTTAGAACATTATGAGAAGCATCGCCAAGAAACAAGAGAAGACAATGAAGTCGCAACTCCAAAGAGATATGTTTAAGCTCCAGAACAACACAAATTACGACAGGAAAAAACAAATGCACACTAATTTCAAATTCATTCAACAATAGTTGAGCAACAACAAATTTTATAAAACAGAGAACAATAAGAAAATAGAGTTAACTAGCTTGAGTGTGAATTCTGTAACCTTGTCAAGCAGTATATTGGATGATTTGACGTCCCTGAATATTATTGATACACTTGAAGTGTGCAAGAAAGCAAGGGCCCGGGCAGAACCAATAGCTATCTTAAGCCGCATATCCCAAGAAAGTGGTACAGTAGCTGTATTATCTACACGACGATAAACAAAGAAAGAAATAATGTCTTGTTTTGTTTCTGATCACACGTGCCTGAAAAAGAAAAAAACTTACTGCTGAAAAGAACACGCTCCAAACTTCCCTTCTCCGCAAATTCATATACAAGTAACAGAGCCCTGTCCTCCGAACAGTACCCATACAACTTAATCAAGTTAGGATGTGATACGCTTCCCAGAAGGTTTACTTCTGCCTGTAATGCAAAGTGGAAAGCAAAACAGGTAGTGTATTTAGAAGGACCTAATGCACATGCATTTTGAATGACTGGATTACAAAGATTTGATAATAAGAGAATAACTGCAATATCAAATATTATTATGATTTAAGCTTGTAGTTCAATCAAGTGATTGACCTGCCACTCCTCAAGCCCCTGGAAACCGTGCCAATTATGTTTCTTGATGGCTACAGGAATCCCTTCACCAAGCCCACATGGTTCAAGTGTCTTTTCGTTAATCCAACCTTTAAAGACTGACCCAAAACCTCCTTCACCCAACTTGTTGAACTGGCTGAAGTTTTGCGTAGCAAGGTTAAGATCATGCAAGCTATAGACTTTTGATCTCCCTTCCATGTAGCCACTCGTAAGGGGAGATACAACACTATTACTAGTTGATCCTGAAACTTTAAGAAAATGAAATGGTTGGTTAACTGATGACAGTGAAAGTTATCATACAATAAGTAAGAAACTTGAACGAATTTCAACCATGGTAGCACATGACCACAACAATACATGTTGATTTTCTTTATGATCTTTACAAGCCAGTACGTACTATCAGGTCGCGGTCATGCAAAGTGACAACAAGGAATTCCATAGTTTGATGTAACCATTTAGGAAATATCAAATTTCAGCCTCAGTTGATCAATGATTCTCTTCCTACTATGCTTCTCAACTAGGTTTTATGCAACATATTAGAAACCGGAAATGAGAACTTCAATATTAAAAATGACGAGCAAAAGTTATCTGTTCATATTTTAGTTGAATATAACTCAATCTATTTCACATCCATTCACTTAAATAATGAGAGTTTTGGTTCATTATATAATTGAGTGCAATATCCAATGTCTAATTTAGATATAGACTAAAGGAGATGTACTACCTTGTTCAAGATCATCGCTTGACCCTGTGAGCATATCATCATTCTTTGTTTCAAAAAGTTTTCCAAATAATTCTTCCGGTATAAAATTTTGAAATTCATTCTTGTCTGACTGACTCTCAAAAAATTCTACCGGTACAATAGGAGGATCAATTTCTTCATTCTCATGTTGTTCTAGCTGGACCTTGAATTTATCCAAGTTATTCATTTCCTCTACGAAAGAATCTTTTTCCTCACTCAAAGAGTCAAATATAGACTGAAGCCTGCTCACAACATCAGACATAGAAGGTCGTTTTTTAAGATGGTTATGTAAACATTCCATGGCAATTGTTGAAAACAATTTGACGGATGCAACTGGTATTTGGCCTCTCAAAGAAGGGTCAATCATTTGGTCAACCGTTTCATCTTTGAAGCAACTTTGGGCCCATAAAGCAAGACTTCGTTGCTCCTCCTCAGCTCTTGTGTCTACAGCCGGTCTTCCACAGAGAACTTCCCACAGAACCACACCGAAAGCATAAACATCAGTTTTCATGGTTAATGTTCCATTTAAGAAATACTCAGGGTCTAGATATCCAAATGTTCCTTTTACTAACGTGCTTACATGGGTGAGTGAATGACTCAACCTCACCTTTTTGCACAATCCAAAATCTGAAATCTTGGCTACCCAGTTCTCATCCAGTAAAATATTTGTGCTCTTCACGTCCCGATGAATGATATTGGATTCACTACCATTGTGAAGGTAATTCAAACCTCGGGCAGCACCTAGGCACATTCTTAGCCTGCTTTCCCAAGTCAAAGGTCCAAGTCTACCTTTACCATTATTGTTGCTTTTATACAGATGATCAGCAAGGGTCCCACGTTCCATGTATTCATAGACAAGGATCATTTCCTTACTTTCATGACAATAGCCAATTAAAGCGAGAATGTGATCATGTTGAAACTTGGAAAGTATTCCAATCTCTGTCCAAAACTCTTCTGCCCCTTGTTTGGAATCGGCACTCAACCGCTTTATAGCAACAGTTTTGGTCATACCTTCAATATTGCCTTTGTAGACCTTACCAAACCCTCCACTTCCTATAACTAATCCATCATCGAAATTTTTAGTTGCGGATTTCATTTCAGCTAGTGAAAAAAGACGACATAGTTCCTCAGGTGGGTATGAAAAGAAAACTTTGTGTTGTACATTTTCTCTCAAAACACGTAGATGGTGAACAATGATATTCAGAATAATTAGTAGAAGAACTACAATTGTAAAAATAGCGTTTCTACCATGTAAAGCTGATGCAAACCTTTGGGGGTTTTTAGTCTTTGTAGCTTGAATTTGCATTAATGGTTTATCCGTTGGATTCACCCCAGCAAGATTCTTGTCAGGATTGCTCAACTTAAATACTTCCAATCCTTTTAAGATGGAATCCATAGGTACATCTGCTAACTGGAATTCACGAGTTAAGTTTGAGTAGAAAGCTATGAGCAGATCATGCTTACCCTCCATTCTATCTCCTTCCATCATCACTATGTAGTCGACATGCATTGCAACACCATGCCCTCCTGCCCACTTGATCAGATCCCCATTACTCTCAGCCATCTGATTATTTATGAATATACTGAACTCTCTTTGTCCCGTCTCCTTTATTTGGTAATCAAGCTCACAAAGATGGAATCTAACCAAGTATCTGAATCCCAAATCAACAGGTAACTTCCATGAAAAATTGAAGCCACTCTTTGTCATCTTGCTCGAGTCCATTAATTCCCAGGATGTCTGGTACACTTTTTGTGGTGCAACGTAGGTGGGAATTTTCCTGTAGTTTATCTTCATTGATGTTGTTAAAGGAGAAACGTTTGATCCTGGTTCTACCAAATAGTCGGAGTCACTAGACCACTCGCGAAACATTCCTGTATCTTGTGCAGACAAAATCGAGATTCCACCAATATTCAACCTGTGTACAGTCTCTAGTGCAATGTTATTACCAATTAGAAGCTGGTAATTCTGTCCAACAAAAGTTGTCCCCGAATCACCTTGTCGAGTATAGTAAAGTGTAGTGGGCGTGGAGACAACTTCAATTCCATTAACAAATGCATAAAACTCATCGCGATGATAGGTTCTGGATGGCGAGAATGTTAAGCTCAATGGTTTATTTTCTTCAACATGCAAGGAGAACTCTTTGATAATAGGTTTTAACCCAAAAGCATCAGCTGACAAGGAAGTACTGAAGTTACTAAGGAGGGTGTAAGGGCCAGCTTTAACAGTAAAGAAGGCGTTTGACCTTGTGAAACCTGCATATGAAGTAGGATAGAAGTGCAAGCGTACGAATGTTGGGCCTGAAATGACGTTGAATGTATATGTGAACTGTGAATGGGAGACACGAGCTGTCGAATAGGGAACGCGATCAACATAGAGATCCTTCTCAACTGCTTTTAAGATTTTAGTTTTACCATTTTGTTTATCGGCAACAAAGAATTTAGTACGGGCATCTCCAATCCATTGCCGTCCATCTGAATTAGTTGAATTGCCATAGGAGCCACAATTAATAGCAATAACCTCTGTGGGTTTAAATGGATTAGGAGTTTCACCATTAACCAGCCAAAGCCAAACAAGATAATAGTAGATGAAACACAACAAGGTAAATATGGTAGAGAGCTTATGCATAAGAAACATCTTTTTTGGCTGTATGTAAGAGAGCAAGGAAAAACTTCACCATATATAATGTAGTATAAGATTCCTCTCCTTTTGGCCTTCATTAAGCTGAATGATAATCAAAATAATTCAAATAAGGAATAACACAGAAGGTAACTATCATCACATTAAAGGTCATACAAACTAAGGAATTATGTGAACAGCTAACCAGCATGAGCATCCCTAAATGTGAGTTTCATCACATTAAGTGAAGTTACTCCAATCTAGCGTACTTGAATTTGTCAACGACCTAGGTCCTTTGCAAGTGATTAGGCCGAAGGAGCTTGTTCTATAGCTTGGCGACAATTTGTTTGAACATTGGGAGGAGATTTCCCCTAAACTCAATATTGATAGTGAGTGACGGTATGATTCTCAGAGAAACCAGCGAAAAATAACGAAAGTCTCTAAGTGTAACGTTGTAATCTCATTTAGAGCAGCCGAAACTCCAAATAACTCCATGATTCCTCCTCATGAAACTTGAAACTCGTAGAGAGAGAGTCTGTGTTTAAGTTGTTAACTCGGTGAAGAAATGGGGTTCTATGAATATCGACAGTCAACCGTCAACTTCTGCGTCAATACTCAATATTGAATCATTAGTCTCCTCACCCTTTTTATTAATGATTTTTGTTTAAAACAATATTATTTAGATTCATAATGAATTTTATTTTAATTTTCTTAATTGATTTAAAATAAATAATTTAATAGTACTTGTTATTTATATATTTAAAATAATTATAAATATAGATAAAAACAATATTAATCTCTCAAAATTTTAATTTTTTTTAGTTTGGAGAATTACATAAAAAAATATGTGTTTATAAGGCAACCCAAACTCTACAACCCTAAGAGGAAATGGGATGAAATGACTAATAATTGTTTCAATTAGGTTGATGATCAGTGCCTAATAAAATGGTATAAATGATTATTTTTTATTTTTCGGACAAAAATATTCAACGCGGTTTCGTCGCGTTTCGCGTAACGCGACGGGTATATTTGTCCGAAAAATATGAAGTAATCATTTGGGCAATTTTTATTAGGCTTTGATCATGTGCACAATTAAAACAATTATTATGATCATTTCATCAAATTTTCCTAGGGCTTATTTCATCTTTATTTATTGGGAAATTTGAGGAAATGACCCCAAAAAGGGGGCTAATTATGTTTGGTGCGGGCCACTAATTTTTATAGCGCTGGTGACCCCCAAATATTTTAATGACCATTATACCCATGCGTCACGCACCCTCCAGATGCGTGACGCACCCTGAACCCTATAAAGACTTAATTTTTTTTCATTTTCGTTTCATTTTCTCTCTCATCCGGCCCCTTTCTTCCCCGTCTTCTCCGCTCCGCCGTGAAACCCTAATGGTGGCGGAGAAGATTTCCTCTTCTTTTTCAACAATGAAGAACGAATCGAAGAGGCACCGTCGACCATTCCACTATATTCAATGGTCTAGAGCTGCGAAGAACTTCTAACGGCGAACTGCGGCTCCAACGGCGAACGAAGCAAATTTTTTCACTATATTCGTTTATATTTTGTGTTTATTTTATTTACATATGATTGTTTGTGTTAATTTCCTTTACAAAACATCATTGATTCGCCCTGATTTGTTGAATGCAGGTTGGTTGGTTGGATGCGTCAAGTAGGATGCGCCACGTAGGATGCGTCACGCAGGTGCGTCACGTAGGATGCGTCAAGTAGGATGTGTCTCATCTGGTTAGCACATTCTCTGTCTAACGCTTCTTCTGGTTTCCTTGTTTTATCGTAGACGTGTGAAATAGATACCAACTTATTTAGGTTTCCGGAGGAAGGATCACTAGAATCAGTTATTATAGATAGTTATTGATTTATATCTAAGGTTTGAACATAGTGTCGATTTTCCAGCAAGCACACTCCCGTTGACGTGTAATATCATATAGCTGTGGAATCTCTATCTATGGTTTGGAACCTATTGCGTCCCCTTTTTTTTGTAACCATTGTTGTATCATTTCGAAAGTTATTTTGGCATGTTATTGTACCCTAAATAACTTATCTTGTGTTTTATGATATGTTGCATCTTTTCAGTTATGTTCTAGATCTTCCTTTTGTTACCTTTTTGAGAATTATGCAGGACTTTTGATTTTTTTTTTTGTAATTGATTGTTTACATAAAGTGTTAAAACTTTAGAGTTTTGAAAGCCATTGCTAGTCGACTTCATGCTGTTTTATTTTGAATATACACTTACCTCCCATATGTAGATGTACAGTGTAATGAAAGAATAATAATAATATGCTTATTGTTATCAAACTTGATGCTTTCATGGAGGCTTACAATTTTATTGAATCAATACCGATTGGTTTACTTGCTTGAAATAGTATAACATTGCTTTAAAGTATTCTCTTTTGTTTTTGATGTTTCAATTGTGTGACTTGCTCTAGGATATTGCATTGTTATTTGAATGAACTCGGAAATACATTTCAAGAATGACGTCTCCAACTCTCCATTGTATCCTTTTGCAAATATAAGTCATACCCAATATTGAATTTCTCATTTTGATGTCTCACATTACTGCTGAACATTGTTGTTAGGTTGGAAAATCATGGATTGGACCCAAATGCTGAAATTGTTCCCAAGTGAGTATGATATCAATTTCTTTATACATTCATACATATAAATCTTCAAATCCTTCATAAAACAACTAGACAAACAGGCACTTAAAAAGATTGCACATGCTACATTGTAATGTACCTTATTTGCTTATCCTATCTTGAAAATTTTATAGGAGTTGAAAGTAGCTTATTTGTTCATACAGGGGACCAATAACTGGGAAAATCGATCCACGGGCAATGCATGGAACTCCTTAGCATTGTCTCCAAAAAGTGATGGTGGCAGTGGTACTCGACCATCAACTGCAGCTAGCGATAGAGGGCATGAACCTGTTCCAAGTTCATGGGGTTCAAATTCTAGGCCATCATCAGCCTCTAGAGCATTGTCATCAAACCAATCAGCATTTACATCATTACGTCCTCACAATGCAGAAATAAGGCCTGGAAGTAGCTCACAAATAGTAATGTTAGGATATCATATGTTCTTACACAAATAGGAAAATGCATTTTCTCTTGCAATTGCAATCTGATGCATTATGGCAATTATTATAACTTCAAGTATGCTTAATTACCATACTTGAAGAATGATAAAAAATCACTTTATTATAGTATGGACTTGAGTGTGTAATGAGCTCTAAAATGAGTTTGTATGTAGAATTCTATTTAGAAATGAAAAGTCTTTATTAGAGTTGTTTAGAACACTACTACTTCTAAGCCCAGAAAGATACAGGAGATGATGATAACTGAGAAGTTCTTGAAAACCTTCCCTAGACACTGTTGTTATGTATTATGTATGTAAGAATGTATGTATGAGCCCTAAAAGGCTTTCCATTTTATCCATGTAATTTTGGCTTTGACTTTGGCTTGTAGATGAATTATGGAAAGAGTGATTGGAGTTTTATTGGAGATTAATATGCCAAATTAATTCAAGCAATGTTCTTGTTTCTTCAAATGCTGATTATTATTAATAAAAAGTTTTTTGAGTTATATATCAACATATAGTTAAAAAATTAAACAATTTTTACTTGCAAAAGAAAATTAATTCAACTAAAAGAAAGACTAATAAATAAAAAAGAGTGTTATATTTTGCTATCTATTAAGAAGAAGCTAGCAATTCAGATTGATTAGCAAAGCCAAAAGATGATATCTTCCTGCTTCCTCCTTGACCATACTTTTCATTCCATTTTCGAAGCTCGTTCATGTTAGATGCCTCATCATTCGTAAACACTAGCCAAGAGAATTTTAGCCATGTTGTCTTCCTGCTTCCGCCATGGACTGTTTTAGCTAAGAAAATTTTGAATATCTTGACACTTTCACCAAACCACTGCAAACATCATTTGTAAACACAAGTGTTCAGTAGTTGTTTTCTTTCTATTAAGGGAAATCAATAGAAACAAAATAAAAATTAAATTCAACAGTTAGTTACCTCTGATAATAAAGTTGAGGTAGTTATGTTGATAAAACTTGTGCTTGCTTTAGTTGCAAGTGCCTTAGCAATAAGGGTTTTCCCAATTTCAGGAGGTCCAAAAAGTAATATCCCCTTGCAAAGCTAAAACAAACAAACAAAATTATATTCTTTTTTTCTTTTATAAATGGGAGTATTATGATGAAATAGACTAATGAAACAGTACTACTAGTAGTAATTCAATCATTCTTCTTCTATTGAACGATTTAAGAGGCATATGCGTGACGCACCTGCTTGACGCACCTGCGTGACGCACCTGCTTGACGCACCTGCGTTACGCAACTGCGTTACACACCCGGATTCCGCCGCAACGGTGACATTCACCTACTCAATCCCTAATCACTAAACCTTAACAAACAATGCGTCGAAAGAGAGAAATAAAGAAAGGAGGAAGAATACAGTTTACAGATTATGAATATATAATGAATCTGAAATGCAAAAAGCTACAAAATGATCCATTTGTGGTAACCTGTAATCTGTAATCTGAAGGATAGCAGCGAACATCTCCTTCGTTGGGGTCTTCGTCGGGGATCGTCGTCGGGGGTGGTCTTTTTAGAGAGAAGGAGGAGAATGAGAAGTGAAGAAAGAGAAAAGAAAGAAAGAAATGGGAAGAACTGGATTTTTTTTTATTATATAGTAAGGGCATTGTGGACTTTTCACAATGCCCTCGGGTGCGTCACGCAACCGGAGGGTGCGTGACGCAATAGGGGTATTTTCGGCAGAAAATTTTTTGAGGGTCACCAGCGCTATAAAAATTAGTGGCCCGCACCAAACATAATTAGCCCCTATTTGGGTTCATTTCCTCAAATTTCCTTATTTATTGGGATAAAATCATATTTTTATCTTAAAATTTAACAATTTATTATATATCTAATCAATTTAAATATTAAAATTATTCTTTACTTACTTATTTTATTTTATATTAATAAAAGTTAATATTAATAAAAAAACATTTTATTAGGGTTATTTTGGTCATAATAATTTTAAAAAATAATTTTTTTTTAGTTTCATCAAACATGGATTTTTTTTTAGGAAAACCCAAATAAAATAAAATAAAAAACATTTTCTCAAACAAAGCCTTATACCTATTTATCTCACTCTGTTTTAATGATTGGATATTTTCTTTTGTTATTTGAGATTTTCTTTAAAAAAATGGAAAAGGGACTAGGCCGAGTCTTATTAGGCTATAGTTAAAATATGTTATATTATTTTTTTATTTATTATTATTTTTTTTTTTTGTATATTTTTTGTATATTTTTTTTATTGTAATTAATTTATTTTTGACAAGACTTCTCCCTTCATTTTAAGTCTTATAAACTTTTTTTTTATTTGAAATATATAATTATAATAGTTTTATATTTGTACTTTTTTTTAAGTAAGAAATGATAGGGAGAGAATTTAGAAAAAAGAATGACATTCACAATTTAATTAATCCAAAAAGAAAAAAATTCTTTCTTTTTTTCCTCACATTTATATTTTTATTTTTTCGATTTATTTTTAAGAGAAATGATTATGTGAGGGAATTCGGTAAGAGAATTTGGTGAGGAAATGACTTAGCATAATCTTATTTGCCCAAAAAATCAAATAATTTCTCTCTTTTTTCTCTTTCCTCTCACTTTTACATTTTCCAAGTGATGTCAAGTCATTCCCTCACCAAATTCCTTCACTCTATCACTCCTCTATTTTTAAATAAATAAAATCAAAATAGTTAAAACAATTAATTAGACTAATTATTGTTATAACTAAAGTCTAGTTAATTAAGGAAAACGATCAAAATAATAAAAATAAAATTATTTAAGACAAATGCTGTACTCATTTATCTAAAAATAATTTAAAAAAAAAATAAGGGACAAAAATAAATAATTTAAAATGAATTGTTATATCTATTTCATTTAAGATAATTATTTATTTAACTCTAAAAATATAAAAAAAAATTGGTAAAATATTTTCCATATTTATTTTAATATTTTGTTTATTTAAAAAAGATCAAAAATAAAAATAAAAAGGTGAAAGAAAAATCAATTTAAAAAACCCTTAAGGATTTAATAAAAATAAATATAAGTAATCTAGTACAGCCGAAACTCGAATGATTCGTTGTAGCAAGAACTACAACCATCGAATGAGCGTTGAATTTTCATCTAGCGCCCAGGAAGCGTCCGCTTAGCCGGTTGTAACTAAGGAGAAGCGCACGCGCATCGCATCGGATTGGTTAACATCCGTTAGTTAGATCGCTAACGGACCGCCCAAACGCCAACGACGTTGAACGGATCGCTAACGGAGTGCGTCCCAGCATCAAAACGATGTCGTTTTGGACTCCGGTCTTCTTCTTCAACGCGACGCCGAACAGATAAGGATGAAGAACCGTGGTTGATTTCTCTAACTTTGAACTCAGCCGTTAATCCACTATTTCGGCTCATTTAAAGCTTGAAATGATCACTCTACGATGATGATCATTTCTCCCTATCAAAATAGGGATGATTCATCCCTATTCTGGCGGAGGAAGAACCGTGGTTGATTTCTCCAACTTGGAAACTAGTCGTTAGTCCACCATTTCGGCTTATTTAAAACTTGAAATGATCACCCTATGATGATGATCATTTCTCCCTATCAAAATAGGTATGATTCATCCATATTCCATTAATGGCTTTTGGCCGATTCAGGCCATTTGGAGTCTCCACCGACTCGGGGATAGTATAAATACACCTCCTGAGTCATTCTGAATCCAAAGAACCAACTCATAACCTCCAAATCGAAGAAAATCAAAAATACACCATTAAAACTTGAAGCTTTTAGATTTTTCGAATTTTCTGTTTGAGGCATTAAAACTTGGATCTAAGCATCCATAAAGCTTCTTTAAGGATCAATGAGTGTTCTTCAATCCTTAGTAAGGTTCCAATCACCCTCTAATTCATATTCACAATTTGAATTTGATATTTTATATTTCAAATTGTAAAAGCTTGTATGTTTGCTAATTATGATGTTTTATGGTTGAAATTCATCCCTAGATGATTTAGAAACTATCTGAATATGATAGAATCGATCAATTGATCTAAATAACAAAACCCAAAAATTTTAAAAATAAAAAAAATGGGTTTGCTATTTTTGAATTAATTATGTTAAATCATAGCCCACAAAGCTTCCTAACATGATTGTAATGATGTTGGGAAAATATTTGGATCATGTTTGATCCATCTCGAACATGTTTGATCAAAATCATTTTTTTTTTCAAAATAAAATGAAAATTTTGAGTTCTTGATTTTGTCAAAACGAACAGACAGTGTTCTTGTTTTGGTATCAATCAAGTATATGTAGTATAAGGAAACTATTGGGTTTCTCCTTACACTTCAAAACAACTTTAAAATCAAAAACCAATTTTTTTTTTATCACAAACTGTTTTGAACAAATTGATCATCATCCAGGTCAATTGATACCTTGAGATGATGATCAACATGTTCATGGGAACATTGTAAAGCTACCCAAACTCTTAGATCAAATAATTAGAACTAAAAAAATGAATTTAAAACCTACACTTTTGTGTTCTTGAGGATCGATACTTGTGTTAGCCTAGGACCGAGATGTCCGACCGAGGATCCTCGGTCGGGACCGAAACCTAGGGTCGATGTTCTTGAGCTAGGACCAAGAGTTCCGATCGTTGTTCTTAAGCAAGGACCGAGAATTATCATCTAAGATTGAGAGGGCCGACCTTGGGATTGAGAATCTCAAGTTTGGGACCGTGAATCCCAAACCATAGGACCGAGAATCCTAAACCCTATGACTAAGAGGTCTAACCTTGGAACCGAGAGCTCCCGAACCCAGGACCGAGGGACTTAGCCCATAGCTAGCCCATGATCGAGAGGTTTATACACCTCGACTAAAAATCTTAGCCCTAGGTTAACTCAAAACCGATAAGTTTATACACCTAAACTAGTAAGATCAGTCAATGATTGAGAGTCTTTAACACCTCGACCGAGGGACTTCAACACCTAGACTGAAGATCCCAAGCCTCGACCGAGAGGCTCCTCGCCCCGGACTGAGGGTCTTTTGACCTTGACCGATAAAAACGAACTTCAGGCTTAGGACTCCGGTCTTAAGGTCTGTTTGGTTCCACTTTTTAAAATTCAAAGTTATTTGTTATTTTGGGACTTCAAATCATTTTTTTTTAAATCCCAAAAGATTAGAAAATATTTTTTGGATATTTCTACAAAAATATTTCGACAAAGGTTTGTTTGGTGTTTATTTCTAAACCCTAATGCCTTTAAAAATGACTGATAATCTTCAGATATTTCCTCCCTAGTTATCATCCGTAATAGGTACCAGCATTTTAAATATTGTTGTTTTAATATTTTAAATAAGGCTAAAACCTAGAAGAATGGCTAGGACCGGAAGAATAATCAGTTAAAACTCAAAACGTTATACAACCGATTTCAAAAGTCAGCTTTATAAGTATAGACCATTTTTAAAACGGGTAAGGAGGATAAAGCGTGAAAGCTCTTTCCTGAGTATCACCAAACTACGAACTAAAAGAAAAAAGTAGAAAACTATGGTCAATACGTTTGTATACTTTGCCAACTTTTATTGATTTTCAAAAATCAAGTGACTTTGTTTAAAAATTAATAATCTTTAATTAATTTAAACGGAAGGATTTCTAAAGAATTAAATTATTATTTGATTACCGTAAATTCCCGATTTTTTTAAAATTGAACCCCGAAGTTAATTATTTTAATTAATTTGAAAAAATGTTAGGAATCAAATAAAATCTTTTAAAATAATGTTTTATTTTAAAAAAAAAATTAACACACAATTCGAGATTGAATTTTCAAACCCCGAACTTTTCACAGAACCCGACGCAAATGGGCTTTTCCGAGATTATATAGGCCTCTCCAAATTATCTCCATCTTTCATTCATCTTTTTAAATATTTTATTCATTTAATCAAATAAAAGTTTTCTTTTTTTCACTAAAAAAAAATTAAAAGATAATAAAATATAATATTTTGATTATTAATATTATTATTATTATTTTAGTAAGCATTTTTTTTTATATTTTCATTATTTCAAAATAGTGTTTAGAGTTTGTTGTGTGAAAATGTAATCACTGGTGTTTTTTATTTTTATTTTTTATATTTAAACTATTATTATTTATATAATTTATATATTATTTCATAAAATATTTTAACTTATTATTTCACTCGCAATAATTTAAATTTTGTAATAAAATATAAACAATGTTTTAATTAGAAATAATTAATTTAATAAGAAATTAAATTCTAAGATTATTTTAAATACATATTTAATAGCTTCTATGTGATTATTTGGTTGGCCGCAACTTTCTCTCTCCTTCCGCGGGCACAAAACCTGAAACAATCGTCGCCCCTGCTGCTCTGCCAAAAGTTCTCGTCTTTCCGATCTCGTCAACATACAACAATGGAAGAGGTATTACGATCGGCCTATCCTCTTCTTCTTCGCTTCTTCATTTTCCCTTGTTTGATTCGTATTCGTTATTTATAGGAAAGTTGTAGATGTTTTCTGCGAACTTATGTATCGAGATTCTCATCTGATTGTTTGTCCCATAAATATATACGCGTTCATGGTAGTTTATTTGATTGAAGATATTTCTGAAGGTTTTTATCATCAAATCTGTGGATTGGAATAGAAATGCCCTAATCTTGATTGTCATTCTTTTAGGTCAGATTGGGCAGTTGTTCAATAGATTAAATCTCTCAAGTTTCATCTTTTGCTAAATCTTGTTTTTCCATACCATGATCTGATGATATGTTTTTTCATTTTCAAGATTGAATTGAAGACTGCTCCTGCTGATTTTCGATTTCCTACTACTAACCAAACCAGGCATTGCTTTACGAGATACATAGAGTTTCACAGGTTTGTATCCATTGATTTTTGGCATTTTTAAGACCTCCTTCTCAATGGATTACCCTTGTAACTTCTATAAACTCTAGGGTTAAATTGTGTATTCCTTAAATTTTTGCTTTGTTTTCAATCATTTCCAATATCTATACTGGTAGATGTGTGGCTGCAAAAGGCGATGAAGCTAGTGAATGTGGGAAGTTTGCCAACTACTATCGTTCCCTTTGTCCTGGTGAATGGGTGAGTTGATGCTTTTTTACTAGTCTATGTTTATGACCACAAAGGCACAAACCACACTACGTGCCAATACAATTTTGTGTTTTTATTTGTATTTTATTCCCATTAATCCGAGCTATCATGGGTACTTAGAGAAGGCTATTGTTTTTTTTGGGTTAGCTGTCTTTATGTATTTTATTCGAATTATTGAGGAAATGCATTTGGCCAGAGTTTAAGCTGGAAAGGATTTTAGAAAGTCTCTTTCATTTCAAATGTTTAAAGTGATAATATGTAGTTTTCATATATCAGTATGTGCAAGTCAGATGCAACATTCTTTTAAGCCTTCAAATGTTTAAAGTGCTAATATGTAATTTTCATATATCAGTATGTGCAAGTCAGATGCAACCTTCTTTTAAACCATCAAATCAATTAAAATTTAAATTCATAGGCAACTTCTTACAAATTCCTGATGCCATTGATTAAGATCTTGAGCCCCTGTTTTTTCTTCTTAATTACTGTTATTCAATCATTTTTTTATTTCTCTTTTCTCAAGTCGCACAAGATAAACTGAGTAGCTTAATCTGAGACACCAAGTGGTCTTGCTCTTCGGTATTTGAGAACATCACATCCACAAATTGTTAAATCTACTAAAATTTTCACTTAAGATGTTTCTGCTTGAGGTGATCTTTTCCTACTTTAACTAATGTCATTGATAGTATTAATATAGCTACCCTTTTCATTATTCCTTATGAGGAATTGCAGGTTGAGAAATGGAATGAGCAGAGGGAGAATGGAACTTTCGCTGGACCTCTTTAATTCAACAGTCAACATATTCACTTCTTGAACAATGGTTTTGTTGCTTGGCCATTCACTTATTGATGCTGCTTCTGTGTATTTCCTTTGGTTTTTAAGGCTTAAACATTATCAATAACGCTTTGTTTGATCTTTTATTTCGCACATGGTTGCTTGATCACCAACTTGTTTGTGATTGAATTATAGATTCATGAATATTCCAATAAAAAAAATCCTATCACATTGATTATGTTCTATTTGTCTCAGTGATCCCTTTTATAAGTTTTTAGATCTATATCCCCTCTTCTAGCCTAGTGGAGGTGGATATTCCCGACCTTCTTGAGGTTATGAGTTCGAGTTCGTCAGGTGATAAGTTCCGCTCGCCTGGTTAATTAGTTAAGTGTGTTTCTGAGTTATGTGCTTAACCCCACTCCAAAAGAGAAGCGGAACTTAACGTTCTCAAAAAAAAAAATAACAAATGAACCATCATCGTCTAGAAGATAAACCTGTTGCCTGGCTTTTAGATTCAGTTTTGCTGTAAATAGTTGTCATGTTTTTTGTTTTCATTGAGGAAGAACAAAACAAAAAGTATTATTATAAGTTCTTCATTAGTATAGAACATGCCTTAGTGGATGCACAGTCAGTCATAGTCTGATACACGCATG
Source organism: Impatiens glandulifera (assembly GCF_907164915.1). NCBI lineage: Eukaryota > Viridiplantae > Streptophyta > Magnoliopsida > Ericales > Balsaminaceae > Impatiens > Impatiens glandulifera. The sequence goes on along the minus strand of NC_061863.1, from coordinate 45,752,428 downwards.
AACTGACTCATCATAATAACGACATACTATGATTAGTGAGGCCCTATCCTACAATAATTGTTAATATTATCATCATAAGAGAATGTGGGATATTCCAATGCTTATTGCTTAATTTTGACTTAATTGAATGCAAAATTATATGAGATTTGGAAACAATATAATTGGTTTACAAAATTGATACATTTGAGTGAGTGCAGCAGATCGTTTATCGATGACAAAATCTATACTAAGAGGGGTTTCTCAAGATCAATGACGTCGGATGATTCATCTGCTCCAGCCTCGGCCTCCACAGTTGATTGATTGGTTTTAGGATTTTCATGATCAAATTCATCCAGTTTAGGTTGTTTGATGTCTTTAGCTTTCCCCCATAGAACAATATATAGACCAATTATCACTCCAATAGCCCCTATGGAGCTGAAATCAAATTTACATAAGTGATCATAGTCATACTTAAATTACTAAGATTCTTTTATTAATATTATTATTACCTTCCTAAAAACACCTCTTCTTGGAGAAAGATTGTGGCAAAAATGGAGACTATAACCGTGCCAAGGGGATTGAACATGGCAGAAAACAGTGGCCCTCTTTGCGATATGCACCATGCTTGCACAAAGAAGGAAAATGCAGAACCTATTATTCCCTGCATAAACAAGTTTAAATAATGAACACATGGATGATCGAGAAGTATGATTTTGGTATAGGCATACCGCGAAGAGACAAGCGAAGAGTTCAATGTTGGAATTAATTCGCCAAGCTTCGATGTTAGGCTCAAGGAAAGAAGTAACAACTGCAGATTGTATTGTTCCAAGAAAACACATCCAGGCAGTAAGTGAGATCAGATCAGGATGGCTTGCTGTGAGAGGTATCTGTAAAGATTTAATATATTTTCTTCATTAAAAGTAATAAAAATCATAATATATAATGGGATGGGTTTTTGTTTACAGACAATTGAGTACCTGTAAAATTAGCCAAATAGACCAGAGGAGATTGCTTCCAAGGAGATAGAGACATCCAAGAAGCCAATGATCATGATCAGCACTCTGCCTTCCTCCTAATCCATAAACAATTAACAGAGATTGGGGAATATGATCTGAATTTAGAAGCTTTGGCCCTTTAAGCAATGCCATGGAAACAGCTCCTAGAACACATAATGCAGTTCCCACCATTTTCGCCAAACTTCTCATGCTCCCAAATTTTATCCTCTCCAATCTATACATAGTGAAAGCATTCTTAAGGTAATGATTATTATTATAAAATAGTTTGCATTAACTGAGATTGAATTACCCGACTGCTATTGCGAGAAGGAAGGTGATGGCAGGCAAAAGATTAGTCATTGCGCTTGCCATGGATGCAGAAGCCAGGTACAGTCCTTGGAAATATACGTTTTGGTTGATTGTCACTCTTCATATATATAATTCAATTGAACGAATTAATTCCCAACAAGTACAAATAATAGATTTGAATGAATGAATGAGTGAGTTACCCAATAAGGGAAGCCAAGAAGATCAAACCAAAGCTCCTCGACGTCAAACCAAGTCGACCAGATGTTCCTTTCCTCCTGGCAGCACATACAAAACAAGAACAATTAAGGTTTGAAAATGAAGACGAAGAAGATGCATAGTCTTACGTAAGTACTTACCTTGATGTTAGGAAAGCGAAAGGAGCAATGAAGATGGTGGCTATGGCTTGTCTGTAGACAACAAAAACAGAGGGGCTCATTCCATGCAGAAGGGCTTTCCTTGTGGTTATGGAGATTCCTGCATAAGTGAACTGCAATCCTACCATAGCCATCACAGGTTTGTATTCTTCTACCCAATTTCCCATTACTACTGAATTATACTGATAGATTTCGATCTACTTCAATCTTGTAATCTGATATAAGTGTGAGCCATTTATATATATAATTTGAAAAGGTAAGCTACTAACAATTGTATTCTTATTATTATAAAAGAAAAAAAAAATGAGCTGTGTTCTTGTCACTTAATTGATCTTAACTAATTGTCAATATCTATCTAAATAAATTGTAGAAATAATTAAAATGCATTTATAGTGGCATATATAATATATATATATTTTAAAATATTTATAATAATAAAAAATTAAATATAGAAATTATTAAGTGTTTTTAAATAATAAAAATTGTACATTTTTTTATTAAATGCATTATATTTAAGAGAGAAAATGTAATATTGTGATAAGTGAAAAATAAATATATATTTAGTCAACAAATTTAAATTTGCCATTTACTACAAATTTAAAATGTTAAAGTTAATTAGTTATTTTCTTTATATATAAATAGGTTTAATATGATTATAAAAGGACTATTGTGTAATTATTTATTCACTTTATTCACTATTTTATTGCTGTAGGATTTTCCAACTCACTTCTCTTTCTTATATGTTTTTCTATGTAGATGAATGATGGCTTATTTAAGTTTCAATAATTATATATTATTTTACAAAAAAATGTATATTATAAAAGTTTTTGAAATTAAAATGTTGTTTTACCTTTTTGAATAACTGTGAATTAGTTAATTATATATAAATAGAAATAAATGATGTTATAGGTTGTCACTTAGTTTTCAAGAGTAATTGATTTTGAATTGTTCTTTTGTTCCATCTCCATCGAGAAGTTTTATATAAACTCATCAATCAAGGAGACATTACTAAAAAAATATGGATAATTGGTTTTATTTTTGTGAAAATTCAAAACCTTGTGAGGAAATGAGTTATTGTATTTTACTATTGATTTTATTTTTTATTGATTAAAAAACAAGGTATTTTATTTGATTATTATTAACATTCCAATATTATTTTATCATTAAAAATGATGTATAGGAAAGCCAAATAATAATAATAATAATAATAATAATAATTATTATTATTATTATTTTTAAAACATGATAATAAAATTGTTCAGTTTGAGGACATAATATAATCAAACATTATTTTACTCTTTCTTACCTTATTCAATTTATTAACTATAATATCTTATTTTATTATTATTTTAAATATATAAAATTTATTTGGTTATTATATATTAATAACCTTTATAAATAACAAAATTCAATAACTCTCCAAAATTACAGTCCATAATTAATTTTTAAATAATTTGAAGGAATCCGATCAAGCCCATGTTAATCATGAGAAGAGTACAAGGAAAGACTCAAAATCGGATCTGGTAAGAATATTCACATTTATATATATATATGTTAAGATGCTTCATAAACCAATTAACCACTCAGATTATTAGAAAATATTTATTTTGGTTTATATATGAAAGTGAGTTTTTCAGGTTACATGATTATATAAAGAAAAATAAATTAAACAAGAAATATATAATATTTTGTTTGATGATTTGGATGATATGCAGACGTAAAATGTGACCAAAATTATTTTAAAAAAAAAGTCTCAAATAATCTCAAATCTACCATGTTTTATTGTTTCGAGAATATATATTTTTAATGAAGAATAATAGGCGGAAGAAATTCAAAAAAATGAATGAGGGAAAGAATGATGTCTTATTATTGAAACAAGGATAAATGTGAGGAGAGAATAATTTTATTTATTTTAACCAATAAGATTGTGTCACGTTATTCCTTTCTCATTCTCTCTCCAAATTTCATTTCCAAATCAATTCTCATTTTTAATTATGGTTCCTGTTTTATTTGATGTTTCTTTAAAGGTTGTGACTTAAGGGTATCACTTTTAATTATTGTTATTGTTTTGTTTGATGTTTCTGAATGTAAATGTAACGTTAATGTTTTTATAAATGAATGAAAAATTAATTAAAATAGTAGCTAGTAATGATGTATTTAGAATGAATCAATGTTTATTAAAATAGTTGATCAACTAAATTGACCTTAATGGTTAAACTATTAAGCTGATTATATTATTAGGATAGAAAATTTTATTAATACAAATATTAAATTGAAAAAATAATTATTATTACTCTTCCATAATAAATCAAAGAATTTAAGATAATAAAAAGTTAAAAGTGTGTGAAGTACATATATATTAATAAAGGGAGGGAATATATATAAGTATGGAGTTAGCCCATAAGGTGTATAATATGGGTCATGATGTCAATTCACCCTTTCCCCACTTATATTAATTTTGATTAGAACTATACATGGTTTTAAGCGAACAAATTGATAAAGATAAGTAACTTAACGAGCCCTAAGATCTTCGAAAAGATCTCGATACATCTCTTTGTAGCGTGAGCAACGAGCATGATCCGACTTTGAAGTTGACTTGTAATTCGTCTCTTACATAATTACTAACTAATAAGTTTGTATTTTTGGCGCCAAATCATTTGAGAAATGTAGTTTCTATTTTTACTATATTCTCATATCACATCAAGAGGGTCTAAACTCTACAAATATGTGGTGTGGGCCAAGAATTCCCATGTGCATGCATATGCCATGTTTGATCAAATAGCCCCCACTACCCATCTTCCTTCCTACACATAAATATATAGGCTTTCTTTTCATTCTTTCTTCTTTATAATTCATGTGAAGCTAATTCCATATATCAAATTGATCATATGATCACTTGTTCTCACTTTTGAGCTAAGAATGGTTGTCTCAACTTCTCTTCTCAAGCAAGAATTCCTCAAGAAATGGACAACGGGTATGAATGCTTGCGCCTCTTCAATCAATAACAAATCCTCTAGTTTCTTGGAGAGGAAAGAGGCCATCAAGTTCTCCGCCGACGTAGCCATGGCCTCTACGAGAATGACCAACACACGTTGGCGTCGAGCCCTAATAGCAAATGCTTCACAAGATCCGGAAAACAAGCTTATACTAGACAAAATACTAGTGAGCAAGTCGAATAACATAGTCAAGACCAAGATGAGTACTTCAGGTCAGTTTCATCGGTCGAGAATCATATCCAAGAAGGGGAAATATAGGAAGAAAGAGGGATTGTCACGTCGTAGACGGAGGTTAGTCAACAAGACCAAAGTTGTGTCGAAGAGGATTCAAATGTTGAGAAAGTTGGTGCCTGGTGGGGAAGATATGGGTGAGAGCTCCTTGATGAAAGAAGCCCTAGATTACATTATTTCACTCCAAACTCAGGTTGATGGGATGAAACTTATTCTTACAAATGCCATCGGTACTAAATCCTCTCTAAATCATAAATAAAATAATCAAATGCCCCTTTAGTTTCCCTTATAATTATTACTAGTTTTTCTATGTGAAATTTATTAAGCCAATCCAATGTACATGAGAGCATGTAATATAAATCAATGTACAATCAATTAACTATATAGTTTTTGGATTAAACTATGTTCTTTGTATTTCTTATTTTTATTTCAAATTTTCCATGAACGAAAGTTTCAAGGAAAAGATTATTTAAACTTACAAATTTTCTCCTAGATAATTTAATTAACTATGTAAGAGACCTATAAATAAGAATGTTCTTAGAAAAAATACATAATTGTTAACATCTCATTTTGCAATAGAGTTCTTGTTTATTAATTTTCATTTAATTTAGAATTGTTAGGGTTATGAATTTTGTTGTTAGTATGATGAGTGATGTTCATTTGGAAGAGAATTAGGGATGGAAATAGAAAGTTCGGGCGGAGGATGTATTTATCATTTTTGTCCCGTTTTTATTTTTGGAATTTTTTTACTATCATTCTCGCCTCGTTCGATTTCGAGGAATCTCCACGGGATACCGTATATACCATATTCTCTAAAAAAAAAAATTATATAAATAAATATTTTAATATAATATACATTGTAATATATTGAAAATTTATATTATTATAAACCAATAAACTTAAAACTCTTATCAAATATAATGAATAAATAAATATATTGATAATTTTATATATTTAATTGTGTATATAGTGTTTGGACAGAATCATGGTAAGATCAGGCCGGGGTGGGAGACACAAATATCATTATTACCTTATCCCCAATCAACTAAATGTGAAATCGAGAAAAAATCGCCCAAAACGAGACAATTCGGTTTGGTTACCGCGTGAGAGTTTCAAATTGTCATCCTTAAAAAAATAAATATTTTTTGATAAAAAAATTTAAATGGTATTAATATATAATAATAAAATAAAATTTATTTTTTTAAAATATAAAATATTTTAATAATTATTTAATGAATTGAGTGAGGTTAATTTGAAAAATAGAATAATATTTGATTATAATCTCTAAATAATATTTTCTTTCAAATTTGTATGTCTTTGCATAGATAAATGTGAAGTTATGAGTTGGCTATAAACTAAATAAATAAAGATAGTGACACCTCGTGGTTTTGCTTGGTTTTACAAAATAAACTTATTTTATAATTTTTTATTTAAATAATTAATTTTTTTATTTATTTTTATAAAGAAATTTAATGTTTATTTTTTAATTAGTAGTATAAAAATAATAATATTAATAATAATAATTATTATTCCTTATTAAATACTTGTTAGTTTAATAATTTTAAAAAATATATTATTTCTCATATTTTAAATTAAATTATGAAATAATACTAATTATTTATTTTTATATATTATTAATTATTTAAAATAATAAAGTAATTATATTATTATTTATTTATTTTATATAATATTAATAATATTTAAACTAATTAAAATAAACTTTTAATACCATTAAAATATCAGTAATTAATTAAAAATAATATTAAAAAAACAATTAACAAAGATAAAAATAAATTAAAAAATAAAAATATTATTTTATTTTTGTATTAAAATTTTATATTATTTATCCGACAACAAAAAAAATTATAAACATATACAATATTAGTTGGAAATGACTATAGATATAGATGGATGAGAAACCAATAAAGAATTTTTTCTCTGTATATTTACAAGTGTAACTGAATTTTTTATTTATTTATAAATTTGGTTGATATATAATAATTTTATATTTATTATGATATTTATATTTAAAAAATATATAATTATTTAATTAAAAATAATAATATTTATTTATAATTTAATGATACAATAAAAATAACTTATTTTATAAAAAAATCATAATATTTGAGTTTTTTAATATTAATAAGTAATAATAGTAGGTAATCATAATATTACTATTCTGTTAGTGGATGTTGCGCCAATTTAGATATTAATTTTTGTTTAAGTACTCATTTTTTTTACTTGCTCTCTTGCACATTATAATTATTTTCATTACCGTAATAATTACAACTAACATATATTTTTGTGTATTTGGACGAGTAAAGATATAAAAAATCATAAAAAAATATTACGGTAAAAAAATACGATAACATTTTTAATTTTATTTTTAACCGTTTTAAGTTTATAGGCGGGTCAACCCACAATCCGATCAAAGTATCTATTTACTCTCACATATATATCAAAATTAACCACAACTTTCGACCCAGCAATCCGGACACTTTAAAAATTAAGCATCATTAGATATATATATAGATTAGTTAGTTAAAAAGTCGAACTTATATTGCTTAAATATCCCACGTTCATCAAATTTGGTGTTGAATTTAAAATATGAAGTGTTATTAGTCTAGTTGATTAAAGCGTTGTACTTATTTTGTTAGGTTGCAAGTTCGAACCATACTTATAGCATTTTTAATTTTATTTTTAACCGTTTTAAGTTTATGAGCGGGTCAACCCACAATCCGACTCAAGTATCCATTTACTCTCAAATATATATCAAATTAACCACAGTTCTCGACCCGAAAATCCGAACACTTTAAAAATTAAGCATCATATATATAGAGATTAATTAATTAAAAAGTTGAACTTATATTGTTAAATGTTCCGCGTTCATCAAATTTGGTGTTAAATTTAAATATGAGGTGTTATTAGCCTATTTGGTTAAATAGTTGTACTTGTTTTGTTAGGTTGCAAGTTTGAACCATACTTATAGCATTTTTAATTTTATTTTTAACCGTTTTAAGTTTATGATCGGGTCAACCCACAATCCGACTCAAATATTCATTTACTCTCACATATATATTCAAATTAATCACAGCTTTCGACCCGACAATCCGGACACTTTAAAAATTAAGCAATATATATATATATATATTATTTAGTTAAAAAGTTGAACTTATATTGTTAAAATGTCCCGCGTTCATCAAATTTGATGTTGAATTTAAAATATGAAGTGTTATTAGCCTAGTTGGTTAAAATGTTGTACTTATTTTGTTAGGTTGCAAGTTCGAACCATACTTATAACATTTTTAATTTTATTTTTAACCGTTTTAAGTTTTTGAGCGGGTCAACCCACAATCCGACCCAAATATTCATTTACTCTCATATATATATATATCCAAATTAACCACAACTCTCGATCCGCCGGACACTTTAAAAATTAAACATCATTATATATATAGATTAGTTAGTTAAAAAGTTGAACTTATATTGTTAAAATGTCCCGCGTTCATCAAATTTTGTGTTAAGTTTAAAATATAAAGTGTTATTAGCCTAGTTGGTTAAAGGGTTATACTTGTTTGGTTATGTTGCAAGTTTGAACCATATTTATAGTTTTTTTAATTTTATTTTTAACCGTTTTAAGTTTATGAGCGCATCAACCCAAAATTCAACCCAAGTATCCATTTACTCTCACATATATCCAAATTAATCACAGTTCTCGATTCGGAAATCCGAACAATTTAAAAATTAAACATAGTCTAGTGGTAGTTATTGTCTTTTGTTTCCATCTTATTATTTTTTTTCATACAAATAAATAATAATAATATATAATTTAATTATATATATTTCTAAGATATTGAATTTAGTTATAACTTATGAATAGTAATACATTATAACTTATTAATGATGATTTAAATTAAATTCTTTATTTATATTTAATTTATATATTAATTGAATATTAAATAAAATTATTGTTATTTTTTTTTTTAAATATATATTAACTATCAAGCTATAAAACTAAATAATTTAGTTAAAACTTTGTTTGGTTGAATTTAAAAAAAATATCCAACTACAATAAAATATCATTTCATTCACACCATAAATAATTAAATTATTTAATTTATTAATCAAAATATTAAAATAATTTTAATTATAAAAAAATTATCATATTAATAACCTTAAAAAAAATTAATTAAAAAATTATTTTCAAAATTAATATGAACAAATATTTTGTAAATAAATCTAATTTATTTAAATACTCAAATTCAAACTAACCCTAATCATCTATTGTGCGGGAGAGATGTGATCTAATTCCCAAACTAAGTTACTCTTCATGTATTATCAAACAACATTTAATGTTGAAACTCAATTTCTTATTTATTTTTTTAAATTTTTTTACCTTTAAACTCATTATTAAATATAAATATAAATATAAATATATATATTTAAATTATTTTTTATAAATTTAATTATTTATATATTGATAATGTTAGACTCTCTTCTGGAAAATTGGTGAAAATAGTCGGTGAACTTATTAATGCTAGATTTTATGTTAAGTTTGTTCGTTAATGAACATTTTTGTTTATTTTATTATTATTGTTTTTCAAATGTTTTATCGCGTTATGTTTCGATTTTATTTAATAACACTTTGAATGATCGTGTTTTTGTTATGTTTTTGTCATTATATTTAAACGATTCACATTTATATAATATTAGATGAAAATAAAAAGTTATATAAAATAATAATTGAAATGTAAATATATATTAAAATATAAAAAATTAAATTTATAAAAATAATAATTTAAAATATATATTAAAATATAAATAATCAACTTTATAAAAATAATAATTTATGAATATATATATATATATATTTAATAATAAGTTGAAATGTAAATAAATAAATAACAATTAAAAAAATTTTAAAAATGAGATTAAATAATAAAGTAGGTTAATTTGAGAATAAAAAAATAAAATAAGTTAATTTGAGAAGTTAAAAAAATAAATAAAATTAATTTGAGAATTAATTAAAAAAATAGTGGGAGGTCAATATTGAGATGGTGCAATAGCTCCCTGCATACATGTTTTCAAAATGGTTTTGGTTATGTTACCAATTTCCAAAGCCAATTAGATAAAAACGAGTAAGATAATTATAGTGAAAAATCCCAACCATCCAAGTACATCTTTATATAACTTATCCCTTAATACTCTTTTAGACCTTGTTATATAACTTATCCCTTAATACTCTTTTAGATCTCATTTTATAACTTATCTCTATTACTAAACGATGTCATTATATAACTTATCTCTATTACTAAACGTAGCTTAATTGAAGAAGAAAATATATAATAAATGTTAAAGAAAAATTTAGAAGTAGAGATTGAAAATGAAGAGTGATAAGAGACACTAGTGAAAAATGGGTCAAAATCGAGAGTAAAAACTCTCGGTAATGACCCTATATTTCTCGGTAATAACCTAATACCGAAGGTTTGAATAACTCTCGTCATTCCTCAGTATTAACTCTTTCGGTAAATATAATTGGGTGTTTATCGAGAGATATTATAGATTTTTCGGTTTAGATACCCGAGAGAAATACCGAAAATTAATTGAAAAGCTTTTGGTTTTTCTTGAAAAGAAAAAATCGTGAGTTTTCCATATAACTCTCGATTTTTCCCTTTCAAGAAAAACCGAAAGATTTCCAATTAACTTTCGGTGTTTCCTTTTCAAAAAAACCCAAGAGGTATATGGAAATCTCTCGGTTTTTCCCTTTCAAGAAAAACCGAAAGCTTTCCAATTAACTCTCGGTTTTTCCTTTAAAGGAAAATCGAAAGATTTCCATACAACTCTCGATTTTTCCTTTTAAATAAACCCGAGAGGTATATGAAAAAGTTTCGATTTTCCCCTTTCAAGAAAAACCGAAAGCTTTCCATATAACTCTTGGTTTTTCCTTTTCAAATAAACCCGAGAGGTATATGAAAAACTTTCGGTTTTTCCCTTTGAAGAAGAACCGAAAGCTTTCCATATAACTCTCGGTTTTTCCTTTTCAAATAAACCCGAGAGGTATATGGAAAGCTCTCGGTTTTTCCATTTTTAGAAAAATCGAAAGCTTTCCATTTAACTTTCGGTTTTTTCCTATAAAATGTACAAAATAGACCGATTGTTTTGTGCGCAACAAAAACCTGTTCAGCCAAACCAATATATACAAATAACATTCATAAATCAAATGACCATTATCATTCCAATATTGTAAACCAAACCAATCATCCAAACAACTTATTATCATTCCAATAAACTTTCACAATTACCCCTTCTAAACACTTAGAAAATTTTCCAATTTTTTAAAGGAAGGGTCAAAAGCGAAGGTTTTCCAATAAACCTTCGCAATTACCCCCTTCCCAATACTTAAAAAAAATTTCCAATTTTTTTAAGGAATGGTCAAAAGCGAAAGTTTTTCAATAAACCTTCGAAATTAACCCCCCCAACACTTAAAAAATTTTTCAATTTTTTTAAGGAAAGTTTAATAACGAAAGTTTTCCAATAAACTTTCGCAATTACCCTTCACAACACTTAGAAATTTTTCCAATTTTTTTTAGGAATGGTCAATAAGCGAAAGTTTTCTAATAAACTTTCGCAATTACCCCTTCCCAACACTTATAAATTTTTCCAATTTTTTTAAGGAAGGGTCAAAAGAGAAAGTTTTCCAATAAACTTTCGCAATTACCCATTCCTAACACTTAGAAATTTTTCCAATTTTTTTAAGGAATGGTCAAAAGCAAAAAAATTTCAATAAACTTTCGCAATTACCCTTTTCCAACACTTAGAAATTTTTCCATTTTTTTAGGAAGGGTCAATAACGAAAGTTTTTCAATAAACCTTTCGCAATTTCCTTATCTTTTCCATTTTTTTGACAAGAGTGTAATCGAAATGTTCAATAAAATTTTCAAATAAAGACAAACCAATGCATATATAAAAACATTTATAAACCAAAAGATAATTATAATTCATAATTATAAACAAATGTCAAAACATACCAAATTATCCAAAGCATGCATATGTTATCAGTCAAACGAAAACGTTTACAAATAATTATTCAAAAACTTTAATCTACTTAGTAGTTAGGGGGAGGAGGGGTGATTGATTCTGCCTCATGAAGAATTCAACTTGTTGTTCAAGATTCTCCAATTTTTGCGCCATTTGCTCCATGTCTGCTTTAATTTCAGTAAGCAATTGAACTCTTTCCGCATCCCTCAATTGAATATTCTCCAATACTAACTCTATGTGTCTCGCATCCTCCTCACGTTTAACATTCGTAGTGATCATTGGGTCTGCCACGACAGACCTTGGGTCATAATTTGATTGTGCTAGCAAGTTTGGAATGGCAGAGACAGTTTTTCTGGTGTTTTCCGAATACGTTTCTAACTACTCATCCTGAATGCATTTCATTAATAAATTTATGAATCTAACCACAATATATATAACATTAATAAACTTAATCTAACATGAATCAAAATATAATATATATTAAACCAAATTTAACATAAATCATACTAATCAAACATAAATCAAACGAAATAACCTTAATCCAAATATAATATAACTTAAATGAAACACAATAACCTAATCCAAAATATATCAAACAAATTATAACCTAATACAAACATATATCAAACAAAATCATAAATATATTTAACAAAATCTAACATAGTCATACATATATCAAACAAAATATAATCTAAACTAACCTAAATGAAACCTAAAACTAATCAATAACAAACCTAAATCTAACCATATAACCAAACGAAGAATCTAACATAACCAAATAAAACAACATAGCTAAATATATACCTAATCTAACATGAATTATCTAACAAAAATCAACCTAAATATATATAACATATCACATAATCTAAGATTAATGAACCCTAAATAAATAAAATCTAACCAACACTTAGAATTTACCTTGAAATAGGCGGAGGCGCGGCGACGGGAGTCTTCTAAGTGGCGACGGCGTTTTGGCGGATGCAGATCTTTGAGCGGCGGCGGCGCGAGTGGAAGGAAGCTGAGAGAGAGAGAAAGGGAAAGAAAGCGGGAAAAAAGAAGAAAAGAAAAGTGGGGTTTTTTTTTATTTATATAGGTCATTACCGAAGGTTTTCATAAACCTTTCGGAATTACCAATTTGGGGGAAAGTTAAAACCGAATGTTTTGTAATAAACCTTCGCAATTACCCTTCCCAACACTTAAAATTATTTTTGATTTTTTGGGGAAGGGATAATTGCGTAGGTTTATTAGAAAACCTTCGCAATTACCAATTTGGGAGAAAGTTAAAACCAAAGGTTTTTTAATAAACCTTCGCAATTACCCCTTCCCAACACTTAGAATTATTTTAATTTTTTTGGGAAGGGTCAAAACCTTCAGGTTTATTAGAAAACCTTCAGGTTTAACTTTCCTCAAATTGGTAATTGCGAAGATTTATTAAAAACCTTGTAATTACCACATTCCCAACACTTCAAATTATTTTTGGTTTTTTAGGAAGGTGAAAACCGAAGGTTTATTAGACAACTTTCGGTAAACCCTCATATCACCGAAAGTTATACACACCTCTCGGAATCTATTTTTATTAATGAAAAATTTCTTCCTCTCGGTACCATTACCGAGAGTTATAGAAAATTCTCGGTAAATTCTGTCGGTAAAAATCCTTTTTTTACTAGTGAGAATAATGTTTTTTTACTTGAAAAATGAAGAGTGATGAAACATAAATGTTACTTTTAATTTTGTATTAGAATTTTTGTTGGGCGTGAAATGTAGATAATAATAAAATAAATAATATAATTATTATAATAAATGTAATGATGAGGATGTAAAAGGTTTAAAAAAATACTTTTAATATTGTCGATATCGGGTTCGGGTTTCGTATACTCACCATCTCCGAACTCAATTGGGTACTATAACGCCAAAAATCAACACTTTCTAAAAAGGGGTTTTTGTTACTCGATTGTCGCGCCTCATAACTCACCTTCCTCTTTAGTAAGACGAAAAAACAAAACGATAAATTTGAATAGAGTGAATTTAAAACATCGATTTAGACTAACTTGAATTTTTTTAAAGTCGTCACCTAATTTACTATTAGAGAAATTAAGAAAGAAGAATGTTCTGCATATTCAATCGCATTTTAGAGATTTTATTCATGGTTCGGTGTTTGGTTACACATTAAAAATGACTCTCGCACTATGTCTCACGTGTCTGTCACATTAGAGTATCTACTTTAAACTTTTGCTATTTAAAAGAATATTATTCTACACTTTATTTATTCAATCTTAAAAAAATATGAGTCTAAAGATAATTCAAGCCTGAACACGTATCGAGTTTTGTATTATTATGTTCCTAGGACATACGTCTATGTCATGATCATAAATCTAAGACGTAATAAAATAAAATATTAATACCGATAGACAAATAATTAAAATAAAAACACTTGTAAAAGAAAATAAAAAATTTTGTTTAAAAAGAAATATAAAAAGAAAATTATCTTTTGAGTTTATTATATATATATATATATATATATATATATATATATATATATCATGCTAGCTTATTGACGCTAACTTAGCTAACTTAAACTAAGTTATGTACGTTTTATACTATCTCAATTTATGTAATTGTTAAGCTTTTATGTTTGATTCAGCTTATATGTCTAGATTATTTATTTTTTATATTTATAATATTATTTAATAATTAATATTATATATATAATATTATATATATTTATTAATTTAATTTTAAATATTAATAAATTATTTAAATTAAAAAATAAGTATTTATTTAAAAATAATATATATTAAAATATTAATTTTTATAATTTTTATTAATGTATAATTTTAATTATTAATAAATAATTTAAATTAAAAAAGTAATATATTTTAAAATAAATGATATGAATAAAGAAAGTAATTTATTATTATTATATATATTTTTCAAATTTTAACCTTCCTTTACTTTGACCCAATCTTAAGGCTAGTTTGATTTTTAAAACTAAAATTTTAAATAAAATATTACAATATATTTATATTTTATATTTTAATTAATTATTTTATATATTATGATACACATATTATAAATAATAAATAAAATATATTTAAATGTATATTTTTTTAATATAATAATTTTATATAAATATATAAAAATTTATAAATTTATAAAAATTTATAAATATATAAATGAAATAAATGAGAGAATGAATAAAATGATTAAAAAAAATATTAAATATATAAGAAAGAACGAATAAAGTAATTAGAAATGAATGAAATAAATAAGAGAGAATGAATAAAAAATAATTAGAAATGAATAAAATAAATAAGAAAGAATAAATAAAAAAATATTTAAAAATAAAAAGAAAGAAAAACGCTGAAATTTTAATCTTAAACGCGAATAGAGAAGTAAAAAGAAAATTGAGTTTAAACGTAAACGTATATTTAATTATAATTTTTTATGTAAATTTATTACCAAAATTACTGTAGCAACTTACACTCATACACACAACCTATAAACAGCAATTGAAAGGAGGTCATTATCTATACAAGGTACACATGATAATTATGTATTTCTATTATATGAATATTATTATTTTAATTAGAACTCACTACCCTCCAAAAGTTCACATTATCGACCCATGATTTTCCAAACATCTGACGTTACACCTAACTCCTTGGACGATTTTCTAAACTAACATGGTTTGATCTTTAAATTTTCAAATTAACTTACTTTTATTCGTTTATTTTTAAACTACCCTCCAAAATTCACATTATCCACTATCATGATTTTTCAAACGTCACGTCTGACGTTATACTCAATTCTCTATACGATTTTCCAAACTAACCTACTTTATTATTTCATTATAAACTAACTTTATTTACTGTTCAAATAAAAAAAATTTGGTTTTTGTTTTTTTTTATTATATTTAAAATTTATTATATATATATTTAAATTATTATTTTTATAAATTTGATATATTTAAATTATTATTTTTATAAATTTGATATATTTAAATTATTATTTGTATAAACTAAATAATTTATATTTCAAATTATTATTTTTATAAATTTGATTATTTATATTTTGATATATAATTTAAATTATTATTTTTTTTTATAAATTTAATTATTTATATTTTAATATATATATATATATATATATTTCAATTATTAATTATATAGTGTAATAAATATTCCCTTTAACATTCTAATAAATAATTGATAAATACTAATAAATTTAAAATATCTTAACCATAATAATATAATAATTAACCATTCATATAAACAATACAATCATCATTTATCTAAACTAGTAAAATACCCTACCTTGTACGGAAAAAAATATAAATGAAGTTTTTATATAATATTTAATTATATATATATATATATATATATATATAATGAAAGAAATATTTATATAAGATTAATAATAAAATAATATATATTTATATTAAAAGAAAATATATATACATGAACTTACAATTTTATTTATTTATTTAAGAATATTTATTACATAAATAAAGGAACTTATATGAACTAAATATTCTTATATAAATATAAACATGAACTTACACTATTTTAATTTTTTTTATTAATTTTATAAGTTTTGTTATTTTTAATGTTAAAGAATGAAATTTTTTAATGTAAATTTAGTGGTGTTCTACAAAATGTGTTCATAACAATCATTAAGAGATACTAAATCGTTGGAAGAAGTTAAATTTAACCTCTTCAACAAAAAAATGTTGTCACCCTCCTTTACACCAAGTTTAGACAAAGACTTCTATACCCACATGCTTCTAAGACGTGCTGAAATCTTCTTTTTAAATCTATATAATTGTAATAAAAAGTGATCAGTTATGTTTACATGTTGTGTGGATGAAAGTTAAGATTTTAATTCCATTTAGGCCATCTGGTCCAGATCGTCCATTAGAGTCATTCCATATCATCTCCATCTGCAAAATGTGTTTTCATAACTCAATCATTAAGAATATACAAAATCGTTGGAAGAAGAAAAACCTAAATTTAACCTCTCCAACAAAAACGTTGTCACCTCCTTTACACCAAAATTTAGACCGAGAGTAGCTACCATAAACCAGATGACAAAAAATGTGTAAGGATTCAGAGTAGTTCTTCCTATTTGTCTCTTCTTATTATTATTAGTTTAATATACATCAGAACAGAGTTAAGGAAAGCAATGTAAATTGCAAGAATCATGGAGTACTGCTCATTCATGTGCCTTTATAAGGTCTCAATAGAGTATCATAAATTTTCAAATCTAATGTATTGACGAATTATTCTGTAAATTGTTACAGCAAAGTAAGCAAGTTACCAGATGATTGTATGATGAGAACATTTACATTCCTAGCTCATAAACATACCACACTCAGCGTCTGCGGATCGAAAATTGCTCATCTAATGCATGATAGTGTCTCACCCGTCCAAAATCATAAATAAAAAGAATAGGTGAGAAACCAAAAAGTAAAAGAAGGAATATGTGAGAGAAAGAAAAATTTACAAATATTTGTATTGGTTTTCTCTTATTTATGTTTAATGCCCATTAATTTATTATATATTAAATTTAACGTTTTTCTTTTATTTATGTCTAATTTTTCATTTATTTATATTAAGATAAAATAATAAAAATAATAATTAGGAAAGAGAAATTAGTAAAATAAAAAAAAATTAATTAGGAAAGATAAATTAATAAATGGTAATTATGATAAGTGAGTAACGGTTATAAAATGTTAAAAAAATATAATAAGTTTATATGAGCTGTGGTGAGAGCGTGGATGTCACTCTCCATTTATTTTATTAAGCATTATTATATATATAATGAAAGAAATATTTATATAAGATTAATAATAAAATAATATATATTTATATTAAAACAAAATATATATATACATGAACTTACAATATATTTTTTTTTTATTTAAGAATATTTATTACATAAATAAAGGAAGTTATATGAACTAAATATTCTTATATAAATATAAACATAAACTTACACTATTTTAATTTTTTTTATTAATTTTATAAGTTTTGTTATTTTTAATGTTAAAAAATGAAAATTTTTAATGTAAATTTAGTGGTGTTCTACAAAATGTGTTCATAACAATCATTAAGAGATACTAAATCGTTCAAAAAGTTAAATTTAACCTCTTCAACAAAAACATTGTCACCCTCCTTTACACCAAGTTTAGACAAAGACTTCTATACTCACATGCTTCTAAGACGTGCTGAAATATTCCTTTTAAATCTATATAATTGTAATAAAAAGTGATCAGTTATGTTTACATGTTGTGTAGATGAAAGTTAAGATTTTAATTCCATTTAGGTCATCTGGTCCAGATCGTCCATTAGAGTCATTCCATATCATCTCCATCTGCAAAATGTGTTTTCATAACTCAATCATTAAGAATATATAAAATCGTTGGAAGAAGAAAAACCTAAATTTAACCTCTCCAACAAAAACGATGTCACCTCCTTTACACCAAAATTTAGACCGAGAGTAGCTACCATAAACCAGATGACAAAAAATGTGTAAGGATTTAGAGTAGTTCTTCCTATTTGTCTCTTCTTGTTATTATTAGTTTAATATACATCATAATAGAGCTAAGGAAAGCAATGTAAATTGCAAGAATCATGGAGTACTGCTCATTCATGTGCCCTTATAAGGTCTCAATAGAGTATCATAAATTTTTAAATCTAATGTATTGACGAAGTATTCTGTAAATTATTACAGCAAAGTAAGCAAGTTACCAGATGATTGTATGATGAGAACCTTTACATTCCTAGCTCATAAACATACCACACTCAGCGTCTGCGGATCGAAAACTGCTCATCTAATGCATGATAGTGTCTCGCCCGTCCAAAATCATAAATAAAATGAATAGGTGAGAAATCAAAAAGTAAAAGAATGAATATGTGAGAGAAAGAAAAATTTACAAATATTTGTATTGGTTTTCTCTTATTTATGTTTAATGCCCATTAATTTATTATTTATTAAATTTAACGTTTTTCTCTTATTTATGTCAAAATTTTCATTTATTAAATTGAACGTTTTTTTATATTAAGATAAAATAATAAAAATAATAATTAAGAAAGAGAAATTAGTAAAATAAAATAAAAATTCATTAGTAAAGATAAATTAATAAATAGTAATTATGATAAGAGAGAAATGGTTATAAAATGTTAAAAAAATATAATAAACTTATGTGAGCTGTGGTGAGAGCATGAATGTCACCCTCCATTTATTTTATTAAGCATCATTATATATATATAGATTATTGACGATTTTGCTTAGGACAGCGTTGACTACGTCTCGTATGTCCTTCGTGAGTTATCCATTTCGGTTCGAATACGCTGGCTTTGACCTCGTTAGTTTTTTTTTTAAATTTGTATATTAAAATATAAATAATTAAATTTATAAAAAATAATAATTTAGATTATATATCAAAATATAAATAATCAAATTTATAAAAATAATAATTTAGATTATATATCAAAATATAAATAATCAAATTTACAAAAATAATATATATCAAAATATAAATAATTTAATTTATACCAATAATAATTTAAATATATCAAATTTATAAAAATAATAATTTAAAAATATATATATATAATAATAAAAAATAAAAAAATGAGTTTAAATAGTAAACTAAGTTAGTTTAGAAATGAATAACAAAAATATGTTAGTTTAGGGAGTAGAACGTCAAATCAATTTAGTTTGGAAAACCATCCTAACTCCCTATTACACCACTCAAACCTTAAAGCCTTTGTACTCTTTACTCGTTATATAATTAACTTTTATTATTTGATCATTAGTAATTAATCTCTCGCTCAAATGAATTAATTTCATAACGACATGTCAGATTTTTCGAACAATAAAGATATAAGCATATCCAATCACTAAATTTGAAGAAACACATTGAATTTTTCAATCTTAAAAACTTTAAAAATATAACTAGAGAGCCATAGCATCGTAGTTGAATGAGAAAGGATAGATTGCGATAATTATATGTTAAAAAAGTTGACAGGAATGATATGTTATTCTCTTGTTGGATTTTAAAATCTAATAAGATAGAAAATTTTCAAATTTTCAATCCAATAAAAAAATAACACATCATTCTCATCAAATTTCTTGCCATATAATTACCGTTCTCTATCATTTATCAAGGTTAGATACTCTATCATAACTTATTTACTAACAATAAAACATATAAGCCCAAACAAAAAGTTAAAAGTCGAACTCTCTCTTTTATCCTTCTCATTATTTCTGGCCTAGTTTGGTTTGTGGTCTAAGATGGTATGCTGCACTTAGGTATCACTTATGTATCGTTTAATTTGGCGTTCAATAAGTTTTTTTCCATAAATGAATTAAGTAGATAAAATCATTTTAAATTTATTTAATTTGTTAGTTTTATTTACTGTTTTTATTTATTAAAATAGACTTAAATTTAATTATAAACTTATAGTGCAAAATGTTGGGTTTTGCAACAGCAAAACTATAGATTTTCTTAGAAATCAAACCGGTAATAAATCAGTTTCCAAATCGTCTATGACGAACAACAGATTTACCAAGAACTGAAATAGCACAAAGCAATAAACGACAACACAATATACGTGGTTCGGTCAAAATCGACCTACGTCCAAAGGAGGGATAAGTTTCACTAAATCAAACAAATGTCAATAGTAGAAACTTACATGCCCTACTCTCAAATGAAAAAAGTGATTACACTAGGAATGATTGGACTACTCCACAATCAAAAGCTCCCCCAATCTCTCTCTAGATCAACCAAAGAACAAGAAGGAAACCAGAAAACCCTAGATCTGTAATTCACTCTCTCTCAACTTACTGTATATTATGAGAAAATACCCAAAAAAAGTATTTATACTCTAACCCGTTTTCATTACAGAAAACCCTGACCCGTTTACCCAAAATTTTAAAAAAAACCCGCCCGCAATGGCAAGGAACACCTCAACAATTCTCCCCCTTCCGAGCCATGGGAGAATGTTGTTATAAACATTCATCATCATGACGCTTCTTCCAGAACCATTCCGGCTTTGGCACAACATATCTCATGCTTGCCTCTTGGCAAGCCCTTTGTCATCATATATGACCCGTTCTCATTTATATGCACTTTCTCCAAGTATAACTCCTTCTTCTCGAGCACTTCACGGATCCAATGGTACCTTCTTTGGATGTGTTTTGAACGTGAATGGAAACTTGGATTCTTGCTCACATGTATAACACTTTGTGAGTCACTAAACACTACAAACATGTCTTGTGCAATGCTTATTTCTTTCAATAATTCTTTCATTCATCTCATTTCCTTACAACATTCAGTAATGGCAATATATTCAGCTTCTGTAGTAGACAAAGCAACACATTTCTATAGACGAGACTGCCATGATACAGTTCCTCCTCTAAAGGTAAACAAATACCCTAAAGTTGATCTCATAGTGTCAATATCACCACTCATATCTGAATTAGAAACCCTTCAACATGTGGCTTTCCAGTACCATAATACAAAGCGTATTTGGAGGTCCCTCGAAGATATCTAATTAGCCACTTAACCGCTTCCCAGTGTGTCTTACCGGGATTTGAAAGGAAACGACTAAGTACTCCAACCGCATGAGCTATATCCGGTTTTGTACAGACCATTGCATACATCAGACTGCCTATTGTTGAAGCATATGGAACACTGCACATTTATTGTTTTTCCTCTTCGTCCTTGGGAGACATTGTCTTGTTTATTTTCAAGTGTGTAGCCAATGGACAAGCAACTGGCTTTGCCTTGTCCATACAGAATCGTTTTAGAATCTTCTCAATATATCTCTCTTGAGACAACCATAGCATTTTCTTCACCCGATTACGAATGACCTGCATTCCAAGAATTTGTCTTGCTTGACGCAAGTCTTTCATCTCAAAAGACTTAGCCAAATCCTTTTTCAACTTGGCAATCTTGAGCTTGTCACTCCCAACAATCAGCATGTCATCAACATATAGGAGAAGTATAATAAAATCATTAGAAGCAAACTTTTGCATAACACAGTGATCTGTAGACGTCTTCATGTACCCATGGATGGTCATGAATGACTCAAACTTAATATACCACTGTCTTGGTGCTTGCTTCAAACCATACAGACTTTTGACAAGTTTGCACACCTTGTTTTCCTCACCTTTCTTATTATAACCTTCAGGTTGCTCCATATAAACATCTTCATCCAAATCACCATGGAGAAATGCAGTCTTGACATCAAGCTGTTCAACCTCAAGATACATACAAGCAGCTAGACTTAACACCGCCCGAATAGAAGTCATCTTCACTACCGGTGAGAGAATCTCATCATAATCGATTCCATGCCTCTGGCCAAAACCTTTGACAACTAGCCTAACCTTGTATCTTGTCTTGTTATCATCACCTTCTTGCTTGATCTTGTACACCAATTTATTTTGTAATACTTTTCTGTTCTTTGGTCTTTGAACTAGTTCATATGTGTCATTTTTCAGCAATGACTTCATCTCTTCATCCATGGCAGCTATCCATTCTTCCTTATGAGCATCCTCAAGAGCCTCCTTATAGCATATAAGCTCTTCACAATCAATTAGAATGACATACTCTGTAGCAGGGTACTTAAAACTTGATCTTTTCTCCCTAGTAGACCTCATAAGTACCTCTGTTTGTTGATTCTGTTGATTTCCATCTTCTTGTTGAACTTCAAAATCAACCTCAACATTATCACCAAAATCAGTTTCAGTATTAGTATCATTTTCATGGCCTACAGTTTGACCCTAAGGAACATCATCATTACTATCTGAGTTTGAAGCTACATGTGGCCTTGTCTCCTCAACATCATGAAAGATCACGTATGTATGCATCAAGTTTTTCACCATCTTCAAAATTCTCAATAGTCTGATCTTCAAGGAATACCACATTTCGGCTTCTCAAAACCTTATTGTCAACTGGGTCATAACACTTGTATCCCCACTTTTCATCACCATACCCCAAAAATATGCATTGCTTGGTTTTTGCATCTAGCTTAGACCTCTCATCTTTTGGAACATGCACAAAAGCTCTGCAACCAAAAACACGTAAATAGTCATAATTAACATCTTTACCTGATCAGACGCTTTTTGCACACTTATTATTCAATGGCTTGGAGGGAGAACGGCTGATCACATACACTACAGTGCTCATGGCTTCAGCCCAGAAATGCTTAGCCAACCTAGCATGGGAGAGCATACTCCTCATCTGTTCTAACATTGTTCTGTTCATCCTCTCTGCCACACCATTTTATTGTGGAGTCTTGGGCACAGTCTGTTCATGTCGAATACCCTGCTCTTTGTAATAATCATCAAATGAGCCTATGTACTCTCCCCCATTATATGACCGCACCCTCATCAGTTTTCTTCATGTCTCTCTTTCAACCAGCTTGTGAAAGACCTCAAACCTTGATGCAACCTCATCTTTGGACTTTATAGCATATGCCCAAACCTTCCTAGATGCATCGTCTATGAAGGTTACAAAATAGGAAGCACCACCTATGGATTTAATCTTCATAGGACCACAAACATCTGTATGGACCAGTTCAAGGACATTCTTTTTCAGTTCCACTTTTGACTTACTGAAGGAGACTCTGTTCTGCTTACCCTTCAAGCAATGCTCACAATTTTCAAGATGAGCATCCTTGAGATTCAACAGCTCATTCCTCTTGATCAAAACATTCAGCCCCTTTTCACTAATGTGACCTAGTCTCTTGTGCCACAACTCATAGGATGACTCCATCACAACAGAATATGTTGCATCATAGACAATTTTCAAATTTGTCTTGTATAAGGAACAACATTTCTTACCTCGTGCAACAACCAATGAACCCTTGCTTAGCTTCCATGCTCCACCGCTGAAAACATTATGGTAGCCTCCATCATCGAGCTTATCTGCTGAAATCAAATTCATTCTCAAATCAGGAACATGTCTTACATCTCTCAATGTCAGGAAACAACCCATGTTTGTCTCGATTCTAACATCACCAAGACCAACTATCTCGGATACACCACTGTTACCCATACGAACCTCACCATAATCACCAGCTTTGTAGGACTGGAAGTAACCTTTGTGTGGACTAATATAGAATGAGGCACCTGTGTCAACAATCCATGCTGTTTCATTTAAAGATGTGCTAAGACAGGAGTCTTGACAGTTAGAAGCATATGTCAGTTCACCATTTGAAGCATAAACAGATGTATCTGCACTCTGTTCTTTCTTTTCTCTGGGCTTCACTATACCCTTTGCTTTATCATTTTTAAATTTCCAGCACTCATTTTTCCAGTGACCCAATTTGCCATAGTAATGGCAAGCACCATCCTTCTTTGGAGCTCTAGACTTGCTTCTAGACTTGCCCCTGCTCGAACCACTTCTATTATCATTTGATCTTTCTCTATCAGCCACCAACATATTAGACTTAGATGGTTTATCCCCTTTTCGATTCTCCTCATTAAAGAAGGAACTGGTGACAAATTCCATGTTGACTTTATCATTTGGTGCTGAGTTGCTGAGAGTGATAATAAGTGTCTCCTAACTTGCAAGCAAAGATCCAAGGACTAAAAGTGCTTGTACCTCATCATCAAAGTTTATCTTCGTACTACTCAACTGATTCAAAATATTTTGAAATTCATTCAAATGCTCAGCAATTGATTTATTATCAATGTACTTCAGATTCAGCAGCCTTCGTACCAGTGCTGCTTTATTCCTTGCTAACCTCCCAACATAGAGAGCTTCAAGTTTGCTCCACACACCATACGTCGTAGTCTCGTTCTCAACATGGTGCACAACATTTACACCAACCCAGGAACGAATAAAGCTGCAGGCCTTTCTATCTGTCTTTTTCCAATCAGCCTCTTTTGTAGTCTCAGGTCTAACACCCTCATTTTCAATTGCTTCATTCAAATCATCTAAAACTAACAGATCACTAATCATTAGTTTCCATTGCCTATAGTTTGTACCATTCAGACTCACCATATCAGGTCTAGATTTTCCCATTATTACTGCCTTAACAACTGACAAAAACCCCAGCAAAGAAACCAGTTGATCTCTTCTATGAATTTCGCCAAATAACCAGCAGAGCACTCTGCTCCAATGTTAAAACAGATAACCAATCAATACTGCTCTGATACCACTGTTGGGTTTTGCAACAGCTAAACTATGGATTTTCTTAGAAATCAAACCTGTAACAAATCAGTTTCCAAAATCGTCTATGACGAACAACAAATTTACCAAGAACTGAAATAGCACAAAGCAATAAACGACAACACAATATACGTGGTTCGGTCAAAATCGACCTACGTCCACGGGAGGGATAAGTTTCACTAAATCAAACAAATGTCAATAGTAGAAACTTACATGCCCTGCTCTCAATTGAAAGAAATGATTACACTAGGAATAATTGAACTACTTCATAATCAAAAGCTCCCCCAATCTCTCTCTAGATCAGCTAAAGAACAAGAAGAAGAAAGAAACCAGAAACCCTAAATCTGTAATTCACTCTCTCTCAACTTACTGTATATTATGAAAAAATACCCCAAAAAAGTATTTATACTCTAACCCGTTTTCATAACAGAAAACCCTGACCCGTTTACCCGGAATTTTAAAAAAACCCGCACGCAATGACAAGGAACACCTCAACACAAAAAGTTGATGTTTACAGATTCTTTTTGCATTTTTCATCGTTAATCTCGTTTTAAAATATACAAAATCTTTTATTTTTAACTGAATTGTCAAATTGAGACTTCTTATTATAATAATCTCAACCTCTTTTTCAAAACTCACATATTCAGACTCCTTATTATTAAAATATATAAAAAAAAATTGTGTTAACGATTTTAAACGTTATTAACTTATTATTTACATGATATTTATAAATAAATATATTATTTCACTAATTTAACCATTGAATTTAACCGAATAAAATTTTGAATACCGAAATTAATATATGATTAATCATTTCCAGATAATTGGCTAAAAATCACGTGATTCAATCCTGTGGCTGTGATGTAATCATAGCCTAAGTCATTTCGGCATTTATAAATAATCAAGTCCAAAATATACTGGACTTCAATTTTGGAGGAAAAGAAATCTATAATGCTGCATTTCTAATGGGCTTGAGTTGGACCAATAATTTTATTAAAAGGAGCTTCTGATAAGGCATTAAGGCCCAAATAAATTGCTCTTTTACGAAAATCGAAGTTTTAATCAAGTTATTAATATTTTTCCTTTTGTTCAAGTATTAATATTTCACAAAATTGAAATGATAATTTTTCTAAAATAATTATTCATTGTATAAGATTTAAATCATTTTACCACAACTTTTAATCACAATAAGAGTAATTTTATATCAAACTATATTTTAATTATTTGAATAAAAATATTATAGAATTTAGTTACTATACTATAATTGAATTCCCATCTCCCTTTATAAAATAGATTAAAATTATAACTTTCCGTCACTTTGTTTAGTTTAATTGATTGGAGACGATAACAGAAATTCAAAAATATATTATACAACAAATATATTTTTTATAATGATATAAATTTGTAATATATGAAATTATATATACTATATTAAAACAGTTTTATCATAGTATTTAAAAATATAAATGGTAACTTATGATTTTTCATAAAAATGGTAATAAAAAAAATTAAAAACATAACTTTGCAGGAATGATAAGTCTAGCATCCAACCACATTCTCACCATTTACACTCAATAATTATCTTAATCAATGGAGGTAATGAATATAATAATAATATTCAAAAATATTATTTATTTTATAAGGTTATATTATTTTGGAAATAAAATTAAACTGTTAATATTTTTAATTATAATATTCAATTTTAATTATATAGTTTATTCTGCTTATAATTTCAAATAAGTCATTAGTAATAAATTGTTATAATAATTTTAATAAATAAATTATTGCAAAAAAATAAATAAGTATATAAGAGTCGTGGTGAGTAAACCGAACCGAAAACCAAACCGTAAATCATACCAAAGCGAAACTGCTCAAATCAAATCGAATATCAAACTGAACCGATCAAACCGAATTCATTATGGTTTATTTTTTACTAAATCGATCTCAACTGTTCATTTTTTCGATTCAACGTCATTGAAACCGTTGAAATGTTTAAAAATAATATTTAAATAAAAATAAATAAAATGAGTAATGTATTATAACTATTAAATCAGCATTTAAACTATTAATAATATGAGAATATTATAAATTTAAAAACTGGTTAGTAGATTATTAAAAATATTAACTATTATTAATAGTAAGCAAATTTAATTATAAAATTGTTAACTAAAAATAAATCTTAACATTAGTATTTGTGTTTTATAAATTATGCCATTGATTTATGAATTATGTTACAATATTTTATTTATAATATTTGTATTTGTTCATATAATATAGATTTTTATTGATATATTTAATCTATTTTAACAAATTTGTCAATGAATCAAACTGTTCTTCTAACCATTCAAACTAAATCGATGGTTTAAAAATTAGTAAATAAACGTCGCATTTTAATCAATAAACCGACCCACCTACACCTTTATAAGATAGTATAACAAATAATTGAATAATTTTAAAATAAATAAGAACACTCACCTGATCGAGCAAAATAGCTCCTGGAAAACAAATTTAACACGCTGTCTAGACTCTAGAGCAAATACCTTGCTGGTTATACACAATCCGACGCATCTAGCTTTCAACAACATCATTTAGCATTGACGGCGCCTTAAAGCCACACTATCTAGGGTAAATATCTAGCCTGTTACACAGGAGACGCATCCAACTTTCGGCGATATCATGTAGCATTGGTGGCGCCTTAATGCCCATGTATCGGATTAAGAAAATAATACTAGTTTAAAGCGGGTGCAAAAGATTCACGAGTTTATATCTAAGATGAGTAATTTTTGAGGAGTTTTGCAAACAGTCTTGACTTTGATCTTTTAATCGAATTTTGGCTTTTATCCTTAAATGAGGTTGGTGTGTGGGTAAGAAAGCTACGATCTTTTCAAAACAGTTGAATGGAATTAGCCATATATTTATTTTAATTTAAATAAATTAATATGTTATTATTAATTATTTATTTTACTTAATTAAAATAAGAGAAACATATTTTATCATAACTCAAAATAAATCTAAGACATTTTTTAAAATTTTACTATGTTCTTCTTTCATATGACCTCACTGCATATTTAGATCTAAATTTGCTAATTATGTTATTTTTTAACAAATAGTGATTGTATTAACTAAAATTGAAATCAATTTAGCCACTGCACGTTCATATGTGTTATTTAAAATTGGTTTAGTACAAATACTTAAGACTTTTTAGCATGCCTCCAATATTTTAAAACCAGATTAATATAATAATTAATCATCTATGCTAAAAGAGAAATTCTCCCATGAGACTAATCATAATCAATATGTCTTAATTTTCATTTTTAATATATATGTTTTTATTAAAGAATCCCCAGCTAACTCGAGAACTACTTTTTATAGCATAAATAATATGTATAATTAAGCCCTTTAACTAATTAATTAGAGCAAAAAGCTTAATCTAACATGTATACATCTTAATTATTGCTTTTGCTAATGTTGGGTCCCTTTTTATTGCATGCTTAGTTATCATAATGATTCACTAGGACAAGCCATAATTAAGCCACAAGAATGTTAAGGCATTTCTCTATTACTTTACAGAAATCAATCAAAATCGATTGGCGGGGAGAAAAGTTGAAACTTTTTGGTTTGTCGGTTATGGTTTTAGAGTTTATGGTGTTTATGTATACGATCGAACACAGTTAAAAGAGGGTATTTATTTGTTTATTTATATATAGAGAGAAATGGTGGGACTTTGACAGCTCCTATACTCTATCTATCTGATCTAGTATTGATTCTATTGAATAGAAAAATGTTATTTGAAGTTGGGTTTGATTGAACTTCAGGCTTGAATTTAAAGACAGAAAAAGTATGGGGACCTGATGCTTCTCTTTATGATTTCATAATACTTCTACTTCATCTCTGCTTCTCTAGTGCTTGGCATGTGGTTCATACATCCATCCATCAATCAAACTAAATCTTTGGGGACTTCTTCCTAATCAACATCATGTTATCTTATATTTTCCAAAATTTGGGGCCCCTAACACCCCTTTACTATTCATCAATCCCAAAATATCCTTGTATCCGACAAGAAATTTATTGACAAATTTTCATCTAGATCCGAATTCATACCCAAGAGTATTGACTATTTTTCATCTAGATCCGAATTCATACCCAAGAGTATTTCCAATTGTCCCCTATAGCGATGAGTTTCAAAATGATCTCTGAGATTTTCTTATCTATGTTGTTATCCTTTTCCTAACTCGTGTCAACCAATGACACGAACGAATTGTATCAATAGGCTATAAAAATCTTAGACAAGTTAACCGGGCCATCACAGTCCAAGTCCAACGAATCTAAGCAGAAGCGGGACACGTGGATAAAGACACGTGGATAAAGAATCCAATTCCTGAATAGTACTCTTTCCAACTGTAACATGTCATTTGTTTGTGTCTTTCATTTCATGGAGAACATTCTATTATGAGAGGACAGACATTTACAGCCAACTGCATTTTGTTGTACTTCCTCCTTTGAGGTTCTTTTGTCAAAGATGAGAATGGAATATTACAGTGTCAAAGATTGTTCTGCAGTATAATTTAAAATGAAATAAAATGGACAGAGGAATCAACATAGAAATGATGAGAATGATGATTTAGGGAAATGCTGTTACTGTTGTAGCATATTAATATAATGTATTTATATATAAACTTTAGAGAAGATAAGCACTTTCTAGTTGGGGATGGGCCACAATGTTTTAGTAATGCACATAATTAGTGAGTTTAGGGGGGAGACAATAGCTAGCCAGGTGATAATCAATCATCTATCTTCTTCACAAGCTGTCTGCCTGGCTTCTACTGCATTGTAATTAAGGCCTTATTTATACCAAACAATCTCATTTCTCCTAAATCTCATCTCATTCCATCTCTTCTCTACTTAATTTCCCTAATGGAACCCAAATCCAATGCAAATCAAACTCTTTCCCATGCTCACCCAGAAACCATGGACTTCCTTTCCAAAACATGGTGCAATTTCGCAGTTCAAGCTTTTCAACCCGACTTATCAGATCGATCCATTGTTCTACATGAAAATCCGGTCAACATGGTCGATAGTACTGCTCTCGGTGCACTATCACCGTTTCCTGTAAGTAGAATTTATTCATGGGATTGGGATTGGGATTGGCAGGCATGTATACTAACTATATGACATTAATTTCATCTTAGATGAAGCCAGAGAAGAGTAGTAGAGTGAGGATGGAAGACACAAACGGTTCCATACCACCATGGAAATCCAATAATGTCAAAGTAAGCTGATTTAGTTAGCAGTTAGTATTCTCCTTCACTAACTATACATTAATTTTCTCTAAAATTAATGCAGTCTTGGATTTGGATGCAACAAGCTATGCATCCAGAGTTGAACTACAATCAGTACTATAGTTTCAGAAAGAAATGGGTATGTGATTATATAATTAAAACAATAATATACTGGCTGGCTCATGTTGATAACTGTAAATGGCAGTTTCCTTGGAAGATGGCGCCCCTAAAAAATGTATCGATCAAGAAATGGTTGAAGGAAATAAAAGATAAGAGGAAAGAAGACAAGAGGATGCAAAGAGCAGAAATTCATGCAGCGATATCCGTCGCAGGAATTGCTGCAGCGCTGGCGGCAGTGGCGGCGGACGGGTCTGAATACGACCCCACCAAGGAGGCGGCGGTGGCCTCAGCGGCAGCCCTGGTGGCAGCACAGTGTGCGCAATTTGCAGAGGCAATGGGGGCCAAGAGAGACCAACTGAGCTCCATCATGAGTTCAGCCATGAGCGGCACCAGCACAGGCGATATATTGACCCTTACGGCTGCTGCTGCAACTTGTAATCAGATTCAATCTAATGTCAAATTATTGATTAGATGATATGCAATACTAACTAAGCATATATGTTTGTTAAATTGGATGATGATTCAGCTTTGAGAGGAGCAGCTGCACTGAAAGCAAGGTCCAGAATGAAGACAAACAGATTCAACACGGCTGCTCCAATTCTACCTATAGAAGAGAAGAACGAAGAAGAAGACCATTTCGAGTTTGACAAGTGCAGAGCCATTCTGGGGAAAGGCTCTCAGCTCAATATTCAGGCTTCTGATGGTAAGTAACTACTTAC
Organism: Impatiens glandulifera; assembly: GCF_907164915.1. Taxonomy (NCBI): domain Eukaryota; kingdom Viridiplantae; phylum Streptophyta; class Magnoliopsida; order Ericales; family Balsaminaceae; genus Impatiens; species Impatiens glandulifera. The sequence continues at coordinate 45,721,202 of NC_061863.1, read as the reverse complement.
TAACTTACCTCTATAAATCAATTAGTCCAAATTCTTTTAATTGAAATTTGGGTACTAATCTCTATTACCAGGGAGGTGTAAAATCAGAACAGTATCCATTGTTCTTAGCAATGATGCCAAGGTATATACTCTTTGAACTTTCCTTATCTTTTTTGGGGGGAGAATTAATGTAAAATAACATCATTTATTACTCTTTCAGGTTATTCTCAAAATATGGAAGCCCAATTTGTTGAATGCTTTCACAAACAAGAAGCAAAGTGCGTTTACTTTCATGTTTTTTTTTCATTTTCTCCATGAATGCGACAATCTTCTTTGTCGTTTAAAAGCTAATTCTGATCTGACATAAGTCTGGGGGAGTTGGGTTGAATTCAGGTATAATAGTGGACATACATGCTGAGCTATACAGAGATTTACACGAAGAAGAAGACGAAGAAGATGATGGGGAGGAGGCAGGAACATGTTACCTCATAGTAGTACGCACAAATAGAGGAAGCATGAAGTTGGACATGATGGGAGACTACCAGCTTTACAAGATGTGGGCTTCCACCATTAATCACATGCTCATGCTCTCCACTTCATTCACAAAGTATGACGACCTTCAGTACTATAAATGATGCAAATAATTTCAAGACAAAAGAACAAAAAAACAACTTCATGTTAATCTATACTGTCGTCAATTACAGGCTTGTACTCTTAATTATGTGATTATTGTGTTTTTTCATTCATGTGTTCTGTTTTCTATCATTTTCATGTGGATAGCCTGCCCCTTCTCTAAAATAAGATTGCTAGAAGCATCAATAAGATTTGTATTCATAACACTTGTTTTTTCTCCTTTAGGAACACGTTCACTCTGTAACTTAAGGGTGATACAAATTCCAAAATAGGATGTCACAACAATATATAAGGCAGAATGAATCGCCACAGTTTTGTGCAATAAGCAGTTGACAAACGTTAAAAATTCCCAGATCACTAAATATTAGAAGTCTACAAAAGGTGCAAATGTACTCTGCAGAAAGAACACACAATAGGAAGCAGTAAAAAATGAAAGAAAACAAAAGGGATTATGCTAACTCAACTTGTTTGTTTGGTGTACGATGAGTCAATGGTGTTTTAGAGCATACACAACTATGGAAGCCTGAAGATCACGGTCGACCTTAAAATGAGCATGGAAAAACCTCTTGCTCTACAGAGAATGGTAGGGATCTTAGTTAGAAGGCCGGAGGAGTGCAAGGAAACTAGGAGAGATAAATAAGTGCAAACAACTATTGATTACCTCTTCAAGAGAATTAGATGTTAAGAAATCCTTGAGTAGCTCTTCTTGCGAGTTAAATAGAACAATATGACTGGGTAAGGAGTTATGATTGAAAAAATCCAAGGTAAAACTAACTGGATCCATCATAAAACGATCCGACTCATCTGGGATTCTGTTTCCTTCCCTGTTTTCAACAGAAAATGAGAAACATAGTTCAGAGTCCATATACTAGGACACAAGAAGAGGATTATGATATTCCTTCCCAGTTTGAGTACCTTGGTGGGGAACAATCTAAGAAACGCATGGGAAGATTTCTATGAAGCGTTGAGTAATAAGGCGTAGCATGACATGGTGTCAAAAATAGTATACTTCCAACATTCCCTTTCTGGGCCTCATCTGAGAGGTAGTTCATAACATCTTCACTTCCTCTCTACCCAGAACAAAATTTCAGTTAAAAGAAAAAGAAAATGAAACTTGTATTCTTCAACAAAATAAGGAACTCCCGGAAGGAAAATAAATAGTTTAGCCCGAAAGAAATTTTCTCCAAGGAAGCAGTTAAAATAAAATAAAAAAAGTGTTGCTGCAAATATGTTTTACCTGGTGAACCAAACTCATGTATAAAGCCATTGGTATGTTGGTAACAAGAAGGAAAAGGATGGCCAGCTTCTTTTTCATAGGAAATTTCTTACTAGTTGTAGATACACTCCGTTTACCATATGCAAACTCAAGTTTCCCAATTGAAGCTATCGAGTATCCAGAGAACATCAAAGCTATTGGAAGCACAGGAAGGACAAACCTGTTACTCAAGTATAATTAGAAAAATATAAATCAAACTGAAAATGCCAAACCTTAAATATTGCCCCCTTACAGAAACACATTTTGAATATGTTTTTGTATCTGAATTCGGATCCAGATACAGAAACTAATTAAAATTTTGAATCTGTGTACGACTAAGTTTAGTTTCCAAGTGTTTCTATATATGAACAAAAATGTTTCCAAATCACAGTTGAACAAAAACAATCACCTGAATTCTTTGTGACCAAGTACACTGTAAAGGCCTATAACCCATGCTATAAGCCCAGATAGCTTCCACTCTTTAGATCCAATAATGCCAGCTATAGAGAAGGGAAGGAAAGTAAAGACCATTACTGAAAACCCTTGAGTGAAGTACCAATGCCATTTGTGAGTTCCGTAGTAATCTCCGCCAGCAGAAAGGAAATTGAACCTCAGAAAATTAAGAGGAACTAAAACCCAAGATCCGTACATCAAACGATCCAGGAAAAGAGTAAGTGTTAGCACCAGTAGCCTGAATAGGAAAGAAACTATGATGGAAAAAATACAACGCATAACTTCAAACGAGTAATCAACAAGTAACCAATAATAAATCTTATTACCCAATAGGTGCCATCTCAAGAAAAATAAATTTAAGCTTGTCTTTAGTTGTTAGCAGTTCCAGAATGCCAACATATACCCATACAATTGCACTTGTTGGTCTAATTGCACATGCTATGGCTGCAATTACCAAACCCAACTTTCTTGAACCCAATCGAGTTTCCCTTGAAAGTGGTCTCATACAGGGCCAATAGTATATCCCGACAATTGTAAGCACAGTCTCCAGACTATTTGATAAAGTTCGGTTGAAACAGAAAAACATGAACCAGTTTGTCAGCTGGGAAAAGAGCTGCAGTATGTTAAAGAAGTGGACTGACATAATGAAGTCAATGAATCATTTAAAATTTCAAATAGAATTCAAAAGCTTGTGCTGTAACAATAAAAGATGGATGGATACAGCCAGATTAGCGACATTAGTATCGAATAGCAACTGAGCCAATTTGTACAAATAAAGATCGCCAATTGCAGAAAATAGGGCTTGCAGTATCCGTGGAGCCTTCCTCTGTAAAAAAGGAAAGAAAAATATGAATTCACATGGCACCACCAATGCAATATAAGGGTTTGTACTGAGCAGGAGCAGGAGCAGGAGCAGATACTAACAATAAATAATGGGGTATCAAGCTGAAGTAAAGCAAGAACTTTGTAGAGGACAGCAAACACCATAGGATGTAAAAAGCTTCTTATGCCTTCTCCCCATTCCCATGTCAGATGTCCATATCTGCCATTTTAGTCACATCATTAGAAGAAGCAAATATCTATCTCTTCATTTTTTCCGGCTAAGTAAAGTTCAAATTTCATCATACCCAAATACAATGCGATGAGCTACTTCTAGGGCTTGCCAGTGTTCATCAGGATTAAAATATGTTTGGATCAGCAAAGAATTCGCAACTCTCATCGCCAAACAAAGTCCGAATACTCTCTTTGATGAAGAAAACGAGTTTGATCTTGGTGGCGCTTCATTTTCTTCAATGAAAGAAGAATCTTTCGATGTTTTCCTTGCATCCTGCGTGGTACCGGCCTGTTTTCTCTGCTTCATTGTACGCAGCAAACAAGTTTTTTAAGTAATTTCCCTGAAACAATGCAAAGGGCAACATACAATATCAATTCGAATCGTACTCGTCATGATTGTTCCATAGGAAAAACAATCCAAATTTCATCTTTTTTGCTAGAGCGTCAAAAGTAGTAGCAATCTATGTGAAAATCTTTTCACATGCGCCTTAATAGTAAAGTATATCATTAATCAATAATATAATTGAAACATCATATTATAGGAAGGTCAGAAGCAATGAATCGAAGAGATCGTAGGGATCTCAGAAAGAAAGGGTACAAAGTCGGAATCGAAACAGGTGCCTGATACAGTGACACATGTGGGGTTACCTGTGCTTCATGGACTCACTCAAATTGGAGAGCTGGATTCGATGAAATCAATTAGAGCAAGGACTGCTACTGAAGAATGTAGTCAAAATCGCGAGTCAAATCGTTTGAGTTCACTATTAAACTCAAAGAAATTGAGTTGGCAAAAACTCTTTACAAGTAAAATCGATGAAATCACATTTCTTCTCATTACAATTTACATGTGTAGAGGGAAGATATTGGAGATGACCGCGTGTCTTCGACTGCAGTGTCCTTAACGGTTAGGTCGGTTTTTTACTGAAATGTTTTCCTATGGTTGATGTTGGTTTTCCAAAACCTTCTTCACATGTCCATGATTAAATATTGGTTTTGTTTCATCGATTTATCTGTTTATTTGATTGATTAGTTGATAAATTAAAATATATATATATATATATATATATATATATATATATATATATATATATATATATATATATATATATATATATATATATATATATATATTAAGGAGGGATAAGGAGAGGGAATGGGAGAGAGAATGATGTGTCACTATATCCTCATTAGTTGGAAAAATGATAAAAGATGAGGAGAGAGAGAAGAGAGTGAAATTTTGTTATTTTTTTTACTAATAAAATTGTGCCACATCATTCCCTCCCAATTCTTCAGGGAATTCGAGGAGATAACACTCAAAAATGGGTAAATGCAAAAAGTGCAAGCTTAAAAAAACTGGTGACCCCTTTTACTGTTTTTGGACAATCAGATGTTGCGTGACGCAACCGGAAAGGCGAGATGAATTTTATTTTTTTTTCTTCTCGTAACTGGGCCATTTTCTTAAAAAAAATTCATAACTAAAATTTTTTGAAAATAAAAAATTGTGTCGCAATAGGGGCATTTTCGTCAGAAAAAAAAGAGGTTCACCAGGGCTTTATTTTATGCGCGGACACTTTCCCCATATATATATATATATATATATATATAATATAATAAACTAAAAAATGAAAAAAAAAATTATAAATAAATTCTAATGAATTATGTAAATTTATTTTATTTTTAAATCCATTCATCTTTTAACACTATGTGGGTAAGTTAAATGGTCGAATTTTAACAAACCAGTTAGGATTCTGTACACAAAATTATGAACTTATGTCTGTTTTTATTTTGTTTTTTTAGTAAACTAATTCATCAGCTGGTCATAATTTTGTTTTTTATAAATATTATATTTTTCTATTTCTTTTAAGAAAAACTTAAAATTAATTTGATAATTGATTTTTATTTAAATAATTTTATAATTATTATTTTTGTAAAATAATTGAAATAAGTTTACAATTCAATTTTAAGTAAACTTTCTAACCTAAGTCAAAGTCCAGTCTCATTAAAGAAAATGTCCAACAACATTATGAGAAAAAATAATAATAACCTTTGAATTGGTAGGGGATATAAAGAGATATATCATAATGGTGGATAAATACAAATTATTATAGTTGAATTTATACGTTTAACAAAAATATTCTTGTAAGTACAAATTTATATCAGTATAAACTTTATTTTCTTTCTAGAAAAATACACATATAAACATGTAATTGTGTTAATATATTCTAGTCAACTCTCATGTCAAACTAAACACAAACAGTTGAATTGGCAATGGCAATGGCAATGAACATAATAATAGCAATTGTTTATTACATCTTGAGTTCTTCCCACCTTGCTTTACATTTCCTTGATAAATTATTGATCGAAAATCCTATCGATCAATTAACTTAACATGTGTAGGCGTAGGCGGATGAACTACTGAAATCCAAACTTTCACGAGTTGAGGATTTCTGTCCATAGAAGAAGCCTGCGTGGTCGGTCTAGAAATCGAGCTTGCCTTGCAAGCTCTTCACTTTCACATGTAAAACCGTTTTTCATGTACAAATGTTTAGCTGGGTCATTATCCACCGCAACATGGACATACAGATCCGATATTCCTGTCAACAAATACCCGAATAAAATGTAAATTGGGATAGAATAATCTGTTTATTATCATCACAATTAAGCAAACTCAAACATAACATCAAAACCAAACACTTGGAACTTAAAAGCACCAATGTTTCTTGCATCTAATTGTAATCCATGTCAACATTGAGTTCACAAGATAAATTGTACAAATCAGTCTCAATAGTTTACATTTAAAAAAAAAACATGAGAAGCAAGAAACAGCACAAACAAGACACAAGAGAAAAGCAAAACATCAAAGCCCAAAGAAGAAGAACCTTCCTTAAACTCATCATAGATCATTACCTAAGACTGACAAAAAGATTCAACACATCTCACACATAGTGATGTTTAGAACCAGTGCCGACCCTAGAGACCCCTAAAACAATTATTTTATACCAGAGTTGAACCCGCAACTTTAATAGCACTGTTAAAATATTTAACCAACTAGACTAAATTACTTTTGTTAATTTAAATACAAAACTATTATATATACACTATTATATGTTCAAACTTCAATATAACATACAAGTTAAATAAAAAACAAGAATTATAAAAAAAAAAAATCGATTAGGTCCACCAAACTTTGGGCCAGCCCTGCTTAGAACTCTTTATCAATGGTTAAGTTAAGTGTTACTATTGTCCTTGTCAAAAAAATGCATATTCCTATTATTCCAAATCAAGCAAGTGATGATATTCTGGATTGTAAACCAATTATTATTTAGCTGAAAGTTCAAACAGAAGGCTATTTAATTGGGACCTAATGTAATAATGTTTAGTTTTGTTCGATATAGAAATTAGAGAAATAATCAAATGAACGATTAAGTTATCTTAAACTTGGGATAAATGTAAGGTGGAACAACTAAACAAGTTCAAATGTGAAGAAGAAGAACATAAAAATTGGGTAGGAAGAAAAAAAATGAATCTAAACTAATGTGGATTTTGGATCTCTGTATTTTTAATGAAGGACATGTTTATTGTACTTGATTTAAATACTTAAACTTCCAATCTCATTTTGAACAATACTAACATGAAGTTATAATTTGATCACTTGTTCTTTTTCGGGTTTTTTGGCCTTCTAGTATTGATATCACAGTAGACCAGAAGTTAAATAATGCAGAAATAAGTCGTACCCCAATCTTTAGCAATTGTCTTTGATTTTTCAACAAGCACATACCCCAGTCCATTTCTCTGCAACTCTTTAGCAACACAAACATTGCTCAAATATGCTCTAGCAAAATCAGCACCAATGTTCTGTTATCAAGGGGAAATGACATAATTAGCAAAATCATTGAACCAAAGAGTTATATAGCAAGATAACCCACATCCCTACCTCGGGTTTCTGTCCAGCAATTTCTTCTGGAAGCCTCACACACTGATTAAGATCAAGAGTGCCAACCACAGCCCGTTCTTCTCCATTAACTGAATACTAGAGAGAAAGGCAAATTGCAGCCTACATGAACTATAGGAATAACAGCACCAACATACAGAGAAAAATAACAACAAGTCGATTTAAATTAGATAACAAAATCCTGCAGAAAAGATTAGAACTTCGATTTTATATATTTTTCATATGTATCATTGTTCAGCAGTCATACATATTGGTCATACCTTACATGCTGCAGATAATTCTGAAAATTTTGATATATGTGACAAAGGAACAGTTGCATTCAAGCAAGAAACTCTTTTAAAACCCTTAGTCTTCCCTGAAATTCGTTCTTTCAATGCTTCAAACTCACGCTCAGCCAAGTATCTCATATGATCCTAAAGAGAACTTGATGAAGAGATTATACAAAATCAATAATATGTCGTTGATTCATTGAACAGATAACTAGAGGATTGGATGAAAAGAAAGACAACTCACATCGATGCCAAAAGTTTCCCGGAAACTATAAAAGGATCTGATGCGCAAGCAAACGGCAGCCCATAGTTCTTCCTCCGACGTCGTTTCAGCGAGAACGAGCAGCGATTTTTCGAGTATTTCCGACGTACAGAGCTGCGATCGGACGGCGAAAGGATGGCGTTGATGAGTCCTATTGAGAGAGCGGAAATTGACGGAGAAGATAGAATGGTATCTGCAGTTGGACAAACTGGAGAATATTTGAGAATTCGTCGGAGAAGAAGGCAGTGAAGTATTAGCAAGAGTGATTGAAACCGCCATTGCAGATTTGGAGATTAAACCTTCTTGGCTTGGTTCAGTGGTTGGCATTTGGCGGAAGAAATGACAATATATAAAACCTTCTCTTATCCAAATACCTATAATTTTAAAATAAGATGATTATAATATTTTTTTATTAATTATTAAGTTATTATTAAATTATTTAAAACTAATTATGAATTAAATAAGTATTTATAAAATTATTAAGTTCAATTCAGAGAAATGGGATACTATAATATATTATATAAAACTAATAATTTAAATATATACAAATTAAATTTAAAATGTATTTAATAATAAAATAAAATATAAAAATATATTAAAAACTAATTAAATTAAATTTAAATGTATTTAAATGCTACACTAATTATTATTATTTTTTCTTTTATTAATATAAAAAAATAATATTATTAATAATATTTAAAACATTTTAAATGAGAATTCAATTCTTAATATTTAATTTTTTAAGAGTTATTTTTATCTTAGTAAGTTATTTTACATTAATTATTAATATTTATATATATATATAATAATGTTTAAAATCAACTAGCACCATTAATCAGAGTGATTAGGTATATAATCTATCTCGTCGGTCATGTCACATGTATTTTCTCTCCTTTCTCCTTCTATTTCTTAATTAAATTTTGTTTTTCATTATAATATATATATATATATATATATATTCTTATAATAATTATCTAAAAAAAAGTATCTATATTAATAATAATTCAAAATATAAATAATTTTTTTTAATATAAACGCAACTACCTTTGTAATTTTTATATTTATTTTATTTATATATATATATATATATATATATATATTTTATTATAAATACACCTACTTTTATAATTTTATATTTATTTGTTATCTTTTATATATATATATATATATATATATATATATATAATATTTTCTTTAAATAATTTTTATGTTAATATAAAAATTAACTAAATGGTAATAAATATTAAATACAAAATATATATATACATACACAAAATAATAAAATTATTTCAACAATCATAAGTGGTCTAGCGATTTAAGTGTTCACATTTAATGCTTAGGACCAAAGTTCGAATTCCAAGAATGTATTATTGACTATAATATATGATGACGCAACTTTTAAGCAAATGCTAAACATCTGAAAGTGTGAGGTCGGAATTAGTGATTAGTTTGACGAGTATTTGAAAGTGTGAGATCACGAGATGGAGGTCGGGTGGTGGTGGTTTGTCGAGTGTGAGGTCGGAATTAGTAATTGGTTTGGCGAACATTTGAAAGTGTGAGGTCACAAGATGGAAGTTGGGTGGTGGGTGGTTTGTTGAATGTGAGGTTGGAATTAATGGTTGGTTGACAAGCATTTGAAAGTGTGTGGTCACGAGATGGAGGTCGGGTGGTGGGTGGTTTTTCTAGTGTGAGGTCAAAATTAGTGGATGGTTTGACGAGTATTTGAAAATGTGATGTCTGAGATAGAGGTCGGGTTGTTGATGATTTGTCGAGTGTGAGGTTGGAATAATGATTGGTTTGACGAGCATTTGAAAGTGCACATACCTTCATAATTTTATATTTATTTGTTACCTTATATATAAATTATATTATTTTTCATGATTAATTTTATATAAATATATTTTATCTTTTATCATACATTTTTTTCTTTCATCTTTTATATATATATATATAACATTTTTTATGAGTATAAATAATTTTTATGTTAATATAAAAATTAACTAATTGGTAATAAATATTAAATACAAAATATATATATATATATATACATACACAAAATAATAAAATTATTTCAACAATCATAAGTGGTCAACAATCATAAGTGGGTGGTTTTTCGAGTGTGAGGTCGGAATACGTGGTTGGTATAATGAGCATTTAAATGTGTGAGGTCACGAGATGGAGGTCGGGTGGTGGGTGGTTTGTCGAGTGTGAGGTCAGAATTAGTGGTTGGTTTGGCGAGCATTTGAAAGTGTGAAGTCACGAGATGAAGGTCGGGTGGTGGGTGGTTTGTCGAGTGTGATGTCGGAATTAGTGGTTGGTTTGACGAGTATTTGAAAGTGTGAGGTCACGAGATGAAGGTCGGGTGGTGATTGATTTGGCGAGCATTTGAAAGTGTGAGGTCACAAGATGGAGGTTGAGGGGTGGGTGGTTTTTCGAGTGTGAGGTTGGAATTAATGGTTGGTTTAACAAACATTTGAAAGTGTGAGGTCACGAGATAGAGGTCAGGTGGTGGGTGGTTTGTCTAGTGTGAGGTCTGAGATGGAAGTGGGGTTGTTGGTGGTTTGTCGAGTGTGAGGTTGTAATAATGGTTGGTTTGACGAACATTTAAAAGTGCACATACCTTCATAATTTTATATTTATTTGTTACCTTATATATATTATATTATTTTTCATCATTAATTTTATATAAATATATTTTATATTTTATATAAAATATAAATAACTAATTGGTAATAAATATTAAATACAAAATATATATATACATACACAAAATAATAAAATTATTTCAACAGTGATCAACAATCATAAGTGGGTGGTTTGTCGAGTGTGAGGTCAGAATTAGTGGTTGGTATGACGAGCATTTAAATGTATGAGGTCACGAGATGGAAGCCGGGTGGTTTGTCGAGTGTTAGGTCGGAATTAGTGGTTGGTTTGGCAAGTATTTGAAAGTGTGAGGTCACGAGATTGAGGTCGGGTGGTGGGTGGTATATCGAGTGTGAGGTCAGAATTAGTGGTTGGTTTGACGAGAATTTGAAAGTGTGAGGTCACGAGATGAAGATCAGGTGGTGGGTGGTTTATCGAGTGTGAGATTAAAATTAATGATTGGTTTGACAAACATTTGAAAGTGTGAGGTCACGAGATAAAATCGAGTTAAACTTATTTTTTACTGACTATAACTAATTAGATTTGAATAATAGTAATTTATATAAAAAATTTATAGATAAAAAATATTTTATATTTATTTTTATCCGTATAAATGCACGAATTTTTGCTAGTTAACCTATTTATAAGGATTCATGCTAATTAACATTAATGATAGCCATGAATAACATAATATTATTACAAATCTTAGATTAAATTGTTGAAGTAATTTATGTTTAATGAAAATAAATTTATGATATTGTCAAACAAACTCCATGATTATGAGACATAAATTTTTTATTAGTATTTATTTTATTGAATTTTTATTTAATATATTAAATTATATATTTTAGTATATTGATTTTATTAACTAATATAATTAATATATAAGAATATAATAATTTTGATGTATTTTTTAAAATATTAATTTTATGTATTAACAACTCAATTTAAATATAATTAAATTTTTAATTTTATTAAACACAATATATCAACTATTCATTTGAGCCCCATTTTATATTTATTTATTATGAAATTATGATAAAACCACGAATTTGGTGTTACTTTATATGTCAATTTTATCAACACAATATATCAACGGTTCATTTAAGCCACTTTTTATTATTTAATCTTTATGAAAATAAAAGTTTTTATTCAATTTTTTGAAAAAATATAATAAAACTATGATAAAACAACTAAGTTGGTGTCACTTAAATTTTTTGTTTTATTAAACACAAGATATCATCTATTCATTTGAGCCAATTTTTATTATTTATTTTTTATGAAAATAAAAGTTCTTATTCGAATTTTCGAATAGATATAATGAAAATATGATAGAACCACGAACATGTTTTGCCGTAAGTATGGACTATGGACCTAAGTGAAGTCACCAGATCATTAAGTCAAGTCGTCTTATCGTTTATTAATTAATATAAAATAGGATGACAAATTAGATGAAAAATGATGTGGTTTGTTTTGATTTGAATTATTATTATAAATAACCTAATGCCCGTTCAATAAAAAATAAATAAAATTTACATTTATAAAATTGAAATAAATAATATTTACTTCTTTTCCGTTGTCATCATCGTTTACATCACATTTATTATCTTTTATGTCGACAATATCTTACATGAGAAACTTCAATGGTTGGGACAACTTAGTGGTCGTCTTACTCTTCTAATTTAACGTTGTTTTTGTTATTTATTAAAAATGAAAAATAAATGATAAGAAATTTGATAAGGAGACATTCATTTAACTTTTTTTTCATTAGTTCACCGATTTTACTTTCATTTCCCGGTCAACAAAAAGTATAATTTCTTACATAATAGACATCTTATATTACTAATCTCATAACCACACTTCTACACCCAACTATTTTAACATATCAACATATTTTAGTTTTACTTTTGACAAATCAACAATCTCATCATATCACTAACCTCTTTATTTAACTTCTTCAGTAGACTAATAATCTAATTCATATATTTAACCACTAATATTTTTTATTTTCCAATTAATCTCTCATCTTATCCCTAGACAAACAAACCACAAATCTCTTATAATTAGTCAATCAATGTTACTAGTCTCTTATCCGTTGGCAAACCAACCACAAATCTTTAATCACACTTCCACACACCTCTTATCCCTCGGCAAATCAAGTCATCAATCTCAATCAACCTCTAATCTCGTGACCTAACGATCCTTTGTTACCGACCTTTTATCCCTCGACGAACCACATCCCAATCACATTTTCACTTCTCTTATCCCTCGACAAACCAATCATAAATTTCATTCACACTTTTACACGTTTTTTATCCCTCGACAAACTAATCACCAATCACAATCACAATTTCACACATATCTTATCCCTCGACAAACCACATCTCAATCACACTTTCACAAATCTTTTATCCTTAGCAAACCAATGTTATAGACCTCTTATCCTCGACAAACCAACCACTAAATCTCAATCTCAATGTTATTCGGCCTCTTATCCTTCGACAAATTAACCATCATTCTCATTGGACCTCTCTAATCTCGTAACCTCACTTCTGTAACCAACTATTTCAACAATACCAACATCTTTTACCTTCACTTTTGACAAATCAACCATAAATCTCTTATCATTGATAAACCAATGTTATTGATCTTTTATCCCTCGATAAATCAACCATAAATCTTAATCACACTTTCACACATCTTATCAATATTTGACAAAACCAATGTTATCAAGTACATTCCTACTCAAGATCAAGTGGTTGATATCTTCACCAAATGTCTTCATTCTCATTGATTTGCTTTTTTACGTAGTAAGCTAACGGTTTGTGCTTCACCTTTTTGCTTGTAAGAAGATGACAAAATATTAAACAAATGAGAGAAATAATTGATTTATCACATATTAATTAAGCTTGTATATTAATTAATTCTTAAGTTTTCTCGTATGGTTATATTTTTATTACTATTATAAATAGATAAATTATTCTAATATTATTAATTCAATTAATAAAATTATATTTTTTTTTCAAAACTCAATTAAATAGTTTCGGTTTATATTATTAATTATTAAAATTAAATTAAATATTATATATATATCAATTATTTTTATTTGAAAATAATGATTGGGGTGATGTTAAATAAATATATAATATTTTTTATAAAAAGATCTAAAGGATATTAATATATAATTATAAAATAAAAAATAATAATTTAAAATATATAATATTGTAATATTTTGTTTAATAAATTGAACAATGTAATAAAAGAAAAAAAAATAAAATATTATTTTTTAGACTTAAGTTATTTATATAATTCAGACCAAATAAGCATATGTCTTATTCAAAACTTTGTTAGTATGTACTTGTTTAATTTATCACCCTAACAATAAAAAAACAATACTACTCTTATTTTACCATTTACTTTGGACCTAAATAAGTCTAAGTCCCGTAATCAAATTGCACGTTAAGACATCCTTATCATTTATTAATTAATATACAACTAAGGTTGTTCCTCTACTCTACTTTAATTATATATATAAGATAATAATAAAAAAAAAATCTAGATTATATTTATAATATTTAATAAGCTTTTAAATATAATAATTCGGTCCCAATATTTGACGATGACATCCATTAATTTAATGGAATGCAGTTGAAATTTAACTCTTACAATGATAATATTTTGAATGTTAATTTAGAAATATCTTTGGATCTGAATTTAGGTTTGGCCAAAAGAAAATTATTTTTTATTTTAATATCGTTTAAGATATTAACTTAAATGAAATAATGGTCAGTAATATCTTTTAATTACATATACATTAACAAAATTAATAATATTTATCCTAACATGATACTATTAATATAAAAAAATATATGTATTAGTCAACTTAAATATATTAATTTAAGTATATTTTTAATTCATAATAAAAGTTTAAGTATAAAAAAAAGGTCTTATTAAGGTGAAGTGATAGTATGTATTAACTTTTTTTCAAATATATTTTTTTAAGTATAATTTTGAATTATTTCATATATTTTAAATCAAACTTATTTTAACATTCAACTAAAGTTTAGGAGCTTATTTATTATTTTGGTCTCCTTTATCTTATCATCTCTATCTTTTATCTTATCATGTAGAAAAACAAGAAAAGATAATGATATTCCAAATAATAATAATAATAATAATAATATATATATATATATATATATATAATATTAGATGATGTTTAAGCTCTAAATAATTTAATTTGAAATTTCAAACCTTATAAGTTTAATTAATCTTAAAATAATGGAATAGTTTAATTTTATCCATCCTATCTTAAGTCTTCTCAATAATTATATGATTAAGCACACATTTTTGCATTATCCTCTAATTAATTTTTTTAATTATATATTTATATTTAATAACAAATAATTTACATATTATCTCTTCTTCTATCATTTTAACAATGCTTAGATATCCTAGAGTTCGAGGTGAAAAATGTATTTATTATATCCGTTCTGTTTTTACTTCTGTTTTTACTATCATTCTCTTCGGTTTTGAGAAATTTTTGCGGGCCACCGTTTATACCATATTTTCTAAAAAAAAATAATATTATATAAACATTTTTTAATATAATAAATATTATAATATAATAAAAATTTATATTATTATAAAGAAATAAATTTAAAACTCTCATAAAATATAATGTATAAATAAATATATTAGTAATTTTATATTTTTAATTGTGTTTATAGTGTTTCTGAAAGAATTTGAACGAGATCATGGCGAGAAATACAAATACCATCCCAGTCAAACCATAAAAAAATCGCGGGGTAATTCGGTTAGGTTGCCACGATGCGATTTCAAATTGTCGTCCTTAATCCCTAGCCAGCCTCCCTAAACCATGAGTTCTTGAATTCGAGTCCGATAAGATAAGTTATGTTTGTCGGATGGAGCGTGTTTGAAGACTACATAATTAACTTGTGGATTAACTTGTGGAGATTAATTACACTTAGAATAAGATTGGAAAAAATAAATTTAATTTAATTTGAATAATTGTAACTATTAATTAGAATCCCAAGATTTAGTTGGAGAAGAAAGCATACGGTTCCCACCTCTTACCGCGCCTTCTTTGTGTTCAAGTCCTTATCTCTCTCTCTCTTTCTCTTTTTCTGAAATATCTTCAAACCCTTCTCATAAATTCAAAGAGATATTTACACATAATCATCGCCCACGAGTTTGAATTCCCAATTCTCATTTTTTCCGATTACCTGAATTCCGAAATACCCATCTTCTGATCCGTATCTACCGTTCTTCATAATGCAAGCGGAGGATAACGAAAACCACCGTCACAACTTCTTGCATCAGATCCACGTTTCAAATCATTCCAATAACCATTCAATGATACCCACATCCTCCTCCGGCGGTCGACGGTTCGTGGAATCGCCGCCTCCCAAATCAAACCCTAGATTCCTATTAGTCATCCTAAAGGGCATAATCATGGCTCTTATAATAACCCTTTTCTTCCTTTTATTAGGTATAGCTGCTGTTACCCTTCTTCACTTTATAATTGCAGGAGGTGCTTTACACATTCGCCGTCTTCTTCGATCATCATCTTCTTCGTCTTCGTCTTCACCGTCGTCAATCCGATTTCTATCAGATTCAGTCACGTCTGCTTACTCGGCGGAGGAGCTACATAGGTCGCTTACAAGTATTGAGTATTCGGAAGAGGAAACAGAGGAAAAGGAATGCGCAATATGTTTGGAACGTTTTAAGATGGGTGCCTTGATTCGGAGGCTACCGGATTGTAGACATACTTATCATTCAAATTGTGTGGGGAGATGGCTGATGAGAGTTGCTAATTGCCCTATTTGTCGGCGGCGGGTGGTGTTGAATAATACGGTTTCACTTGATGGGTCAGGATTTGATGATGATGAAGAGATTGATAGGATCTTTTGGGAATGATCTGTTTTTTTGATTAGTTTTATGTTTGGAGGAGCTAGGATATAGGGTTTGTAAGAGTCTTGAATGCCTTTCTGGTTTGTTTTTCTTCATGATGTTGATATGAATTGAAGCTTAATACTGTTATTAAAATAACCCAGTTTCTTCTTTTCAAGTTCTTCAATGGCTGCTTTTGAGCTCATATCTATGATATAAGAAGTTCTTGTTGGAACTTGAGGAGGCAAAGGAGGAGAATCTTATTCTTACATGGGAAATAGTCAATAGTAGAATCATGTTTGCACCCAAATTGGGTAATACTTGTTTAGCCATGATAATATTGCATTCATATTCCTGTTTTTGGTAAATTCCCTCAAAATTATCTTCTTTAGGAAGAGGTTTCTATTGTAGTGTAGTGGTCTAGATATGAGTTGGTTTGTTTTTTCTTTTTGTTATGTTGGGTCGGTTGTTTCTGATTGATATGATTGTGTAGGCAATCCATGATCCATCTCGAAGATATGTTTGTCACCCTAATTGGTATGATTCATCTCGAGTATATGTTTGTCATCCATAATCGGTATGATCCATCTTGAATATAGGTTTGTCATCCCTAATCGGTAATATAGGTTTGTCATCCCTAATCGGTATGATCAATCTTGAGTATATGTTTGTCACCCTAATCGGTACAATCTGTTTGCCACTCTAATCAGTAGGACCGTGGGTAAGGCTAGGGCAGCCTGCCCATTTAAAAAGAATATTTTTTTATTTGGTCAAATCTCACTAAAAATAATTTTTTTTTTATTAAAATAAGAACACTAATTTATTTTTCAGGTTTGTCTACTTTTGGCTGGACAGCCCAAAACCAGGGCCGACACTGCTAATCGGTATGATCCATAATGTAGATGATAATGTTAACATGCTTTAGCTAAATGTAAATTTATTTATTATATAATGAAACTTTTTCAAAATAAAACTAATAATAAATTTAATATCAAGTGTTTATTTAAAAAAAAAAATCATAATTATCTTGATAAAATAAGTACTAACAAATTAAACTAATCTTATAATGGGCTCAGACTATTGAAATTTGCAGGTTACTATTCGGCCCATTTATATTTTTTATTATCACCAAGGGCTAGGGATAGCAATGGGGCGGTTCGGGGCGGGAAATGCAATTATCATCCCCGACCCGTTTTAATTTCGGGGATTTTTTTAATACCATCCCCGCCCCGTTCGGTTTTTTTCGATTTTGGGAAATTCCGCGGGGCACCGTTAATAATTTTTATTTTAAAAAATAAATAAAAATTATACAATAAAATTATATAAACGATTATTTTAATATAATATATATTGTAATATATTAAAATTTTATATTATTATAAAGAAATAATTTTAATACTCATATAAAATATAGTAAATAAATAAATATATTGGTAATTTAATATATTTAATTATGTTTATGGTATTCGGGGCAGAATCGGGGTGAAATCGGGGCGGGTCGGGGCAGGGGACACAAATACCATCCCCGCTCCATCCTCGTTCGATTTCGAGGAAAAACCGTCCCAAATGGGGCAATTCGGTTCGATTTTTGCGGAGCGGTTTTAAATTGCCATCCTTACCAAGGGTTTTGATTTTTTTTCTTCCCAAAACCTACAAACGAAACTATTATTATGATTAAAATATAAAAATACTCCCAATAAAATATGTCTTTTATTAATTATAATTTTTATTAATATAAAATAAAATATTAAGTAGAAAGTAATTTTGATATTTAAAGGGTGTTCAACCGGTCGGTTAAACAGTTTCAGTTAAGTTCGATTTTACCTCTTATTTTACAAATCGGTTAACCGATCAATATTGGTAACGGTTTTATCGATTTTGGAACCAATCCAATCAGTACCGGTCGGTTAACCGATTTAACCTTTAACTAATAATTCAAAATTTTAAATTAAATATTAAACTTATTAAATGTTTTTTTTCAAAATTTTGATTTGTGCCATACTTTTATGTTACTTTCCATTTTTTTTATCTATATTATAATATAATATATTATAATAATATTTCATAAATATATATAAAAATATTTTATAATATATTATAAGTATTCATTTCTAAATTAATAGCCATATACAAATTTATACAAATTATAATTTAAAAGGAAAAGAAAAACTAATGTATATATTATTAAATATTATTTATAATATATTTAATATTTACAAAATAACTAATATAAATAATTAAATTATTACCGGTTAAACCGCTAGAAAAATAGTTCAACCAAAAACAGGTTAACCAAAACCGTTAGAGTCAGTTAACCAATAAACCGGTAAACTATCGATTAAGTTGGGTTATCGATTTTCCGGTTATTTTGCACAGTCCTAGATATGTATATAGTTCTATCCTAATAAATGAAAAAAAATGAAAAATCGATAACCCAACTAAATCGATAACATACCGGTTTTATTTTATCGGTTTATTGGTTAATCGGTTCGAACAGTTCTGGTTAATCGGTTTTTTACCGGTTAATATAATTGTTAAGTTTTGAGATAAAAAATATGGTTTTATCCCAATGATTATGGTTGTTCAAAAAAACCAAAAAACCAATAACCCAACTGAATCGATAGCTTACCGGTTTCATTTTATCGATTTATTGGTTAACTAGTTGTAACGGTTCTGGTTAATCAATTTTTTACCGTTTAAACCGTTCGATTTTCGGTTTTTGGTTGAACTAATTTTTTAGCGGTTTAACCGATAAATCAGTAATAATTTAATCATATATTTATATTAGTTATTTTTGTAAATATTAAATATATTATAAATAATATTTAATAATATAGATTAGTTATTTTTAAATTTGTATAGAATTGTTTTTAAAAAAATCTAATTTATATGACTATTAGTATAAAAATGGAGGCTTTTGAAATATTTTATATTATTACACTAATATAATATATAATAATATTTCATAGATATATTATAACAATAATATAATATAATATATTAAAACATATATAAAAATGGAGAATACCGTAAAAGTACGGCGCAAATAAGGATTTTGAAAAAAAAATAATTTAATAAGTTTAATACTTTATTTAAAAAATTGAATTATCGGTTAATGGTTAATCGACGGGTACCGACCGAAACCAGTTTAACCAAAACCGGTAAAACCGATACCAATATTGGTCGGTTAACCGATTTGTAAAATAAGAGGTAAAATTGGACTTAACTAGAACCGTTTAACCGACCGGTTGAACACCCCTACCAATAATAAAAGATAAAAAAATTTAATAAATTTATTAATATTTTTTATTATAACCCAAATCCTAACCTAAATTTATACATTGAGTGTTGAAATGAGAAACCACAAAGTGGATGTATGGTTACATTTAAATTGCAGGTGAGTTTGTAAGATATATATAACTTATAAAAATTAAAAGTATAAGAAATTACATTTTCAAAAATACAAATCAGAGGAACAGTATTAGTCGAAAAACAAAAAAAAGATTACATGTTCGATTCTCACTTAAAACTCTTTAAATGGGAATAGAAAACTATGGTTGTGTGGTGTCATAAATAAATAAATAAATATATATATATATATATATATATATATATATATATATATATATATATATATATATATATATATATATATATATATATATATATGGGATTCATAATTCTTAAAATGATAAAGTTAGGAAGTCTTGATAATTTATTATTTATAAAATAAAATCACCAATACAATTTTAATTTCTTTTTCCACTCTTTCAAAATCTTTTTTCAAGCTTTTGATGGTTTGATTTATTATTTTACTTGAATTTTCTACTATAAATTAATATTTTTTTAACAAATTATTTTCATAACCCTACTTCCAAAACCTAAATTATTTAAATAAGCTCCACTAGCCATGTGACACAAATAAAATAAAAGGTATTTAGATTTTTTCAAAACAAAATATTTATTAAATTCAAATTATTTTAATTATTAAATCACTTAATTTATCAATTATATAAAATACTTTAATTTTTAATAAATTTTAATATTAAATACAAAATAACATTTTAATAATTAATTCTTTTAATTTTATTTAATTAACCCACTTTTTTTTTAATAAAATATATATTCTTTGTAAAAGAATTTTAAGAATCTAAAAACCCAAGACCAAACATGATTTAAGTGGGATGGAAATCTTGAACTTTGGATTGGAAGGTGTGTTAGATCTTGTTTGATTTTGGAGTTTTCTTGAATTTGGATTTTAAATAAAAATTAAAAAAAACTCAATATAAAAAAGCTATTATTCACTTCTAAAACATATATCGAACCGAATTCTGATTAGTTCGTAATTCTCTGTACCGACTCGATTGACGAAATAAATCATAAAAATGTGACGGTTTGATTGCTTATCCGTATATATAAATATTTTGATCATGTTTGAATATTGACATTTGACACACATATTTATTATTTTATTTTTTTTATATATTTAATTTTGTATGTTGCTATTATAAACATAATTTTTAAATTAAGTTAAATAAAAAAAAAAGAAATTAATTAAAAAAGAAATAATTAATTAAGTTGAAATAAGAAAATTGTCTTTAATTAATTAAAATGAATTTAGAACAACAAAACTAAGTTTAATCAATACGACATATCAACCTGAAGTTGCAATTCCAAAGGTTGTAGTTCATATTTCAGGCGCCTCTCCAGCAACTATTAAAAGACATGTTCAAGTTGCAAAGGGAATCACATTTAGGGAACCAGTTCTTGTTGCTCAGCCTGCCGAAGTGGTAGGAAAGGGTAAAGACTCTATGGACCATGTTCCCGAGCCTCTTTCAATTGTGAAGTAATCAATCAAACTCATCCGCGAGGAGGTTGAGTTAAATGCTTTAGAGAGGCTCGAACTCTTTGATAAATGGAGCAGCATAATGCTCCACAAAAGATTCGATGAGGTCATCCAAGGTGCCGATCTGATTGAGCAGTGCAAGGCGTTATTCAATCTATAGAAATCAGTCCTAACTTGAACTTGCACATTGAACATTCAAGAAACTCTCAAGAGGAGAGAGCTGGTAGCAACAGTCGCTAGAGGGGGTGTTTTGCTCCCTATCCTTTGTCAAAGGGAGGCAAACTACGACACTTTATAGAGAACAACTTGGGTGGATGGCAAGGTAAACACCTGTCTGCAACAGATCTTGGATTCTTATAGCTCAACCGCCCTGTCTTTCATTCATAGCACGGAATCCTCCAAGATTGTTGAGCAGCAAACGAGGGAGTTTTGGACAGTTCTGAACTGTCCAAAATCTGAAGAACAACTACTCTTTATTGAAAAGTTGCAGTCTCCTCCTACTAAGATACAACTTCTCCTTGATGCAGGGCAGTCATATATTCTTGTTGCTGAGCAGCAGCTACCGTTGGTTGAAGAGCAGACGCCTCCTCAAACCGTTGAGCAATAGTAGCTTTCCTCTATTGCTAAGGAGTTGTCTCAAGTTGCCGCCTCTGCTGCTAATGAGACCTCTTCTTCTCTTGAACATCTTTCCTCCCCTACTTTCATCATCTGAGTTCAGAATAGGTAGTTGTTAAGTCTTGAGTTCTAACTAGATTTGTGTAGGCACTATACAAATCAAAGCCTTCTAGTGAAAGCCTTATAGTGAAATCCTTCTAGAAACAGAAGAATGGATGACGTATGAGTTTTATCTCTGAACATCCATAAAAATCGTGTGTTATTTCCTTACTGCTTTATTCAGAACGTTATCTACCGCTACAAATCTAGCAAGTATTTACCGCACTTAAAACCGTTCAAGAACTTTCTACGATTTGTCTAAGAATAGAAACAGATTTTCAATCTTTATCATGATTAAAATCGAATTGAAAATGATAATTAGCACAACAATATTCAATCCCCTTCTATTGTTGTCACCGATCCCAACAATAATTTATTAAAATATTATTTATAAGAATTTTTTTCAATTCATTATTTAGTTTATTATATTTTATATATATATATATATATATATATATATTGTTAGATAAAATCAAACCGGTTCAAATAAACCTAACTTAAATAAACTTTCCATGCAGGAACAAGGAACCGGACCGGATAAACAAAAGAACCGGCTAAGAAAACTAGCCGGTCAAGCTACTAAACCAACCAAGAATACTCAGAACATGACCGCACAAAGAAAAGATCGGCCAAAGCTTAAAACCGGAATCATCAGACAGCCGATCAGCCACAAGACAAAGGAATAATCGGAAGAAGTCCGGTTATATCACCCATACCGGAAGCGATCAGGTTAAGTCAAGTGGCCGACCAGTACAAGAAGACAATTCGGGTATCTGTTGAGAATGATACCAAAGGAACAGACTGAACACTTCCATATCCATGCAAGTCTGAGGAAAGACTGTAGGCTGCAGAAGACAGTACTACCGGATCTTTCCACTTCGGGATAAGTCAGAAAGAAGATCTTCCAAGTACAGACAACTGTCCAACAGACAGTGCCTACATCAAGTAAAAGACAAACCCGACAGGTTTGTCTTACATACCGGAAGAACAGACCGCCAGGTCTGAGACAGAATGCCAGGTCTGAGATTGACCATCAGGTTTGAGGAAACGACCGCAGGTCTGAATTTCTGAAACACTGAATTACTGCACCTCTGCTCAGCCAATCAGATTCAAGGTAGTGAAATATGACCGTTGGCATATTTCACCTATAAAAGGGGCAGTTGAAGAAGAGTAAATGCGGGACACACAGTGGGATAAGTGAAACGCTAAGAGCATTTACTACAAGTGATAAGATTGTGTTATTCTAAGAAAGCCTAAGTGCTAAAGTTAAAGTGCGTTTTACAATTTCGGTGTAAAGTGTAAGAGTGTTATTAAGCAGGAAATAAGTCTCGATCGGATTATACTTGTATTCCTTAGTGAATATCCTTCTCGCGGTTTCGAGAGGAAGGGGTGACGTAGGAGTTTTATCTCCGAACATCCATAAAATCTATTTTGTTATTTACTTTCTGCCGGCTCTATTGTCTAACCGATTAACTCAACTACACCGCTCTAAACCGACTATATTTCCAGATTACCGAAACCGACCCACCATTTTCAAACCTCCATCATCCGAAACCGGTCTTGTCCATCAAACAAGTGTGCTGCTTCAACCTAAAAGCAAACCTCTTCCGCGTTTGAACCTAGTTCAAGGGTTTGTGATAGGTTGTGTAGTATTGAAACCCCGGTGTTAATCTCTAACCGGATTAACCACCACCCTTCGAGTGAGAACCGCTAACCGGTCCAACCCCCGGTCCTCCAGCGGCTACCTAGATCCTAACAATTGGTATCAGAGTAGTTAGTTTCAATACTCAAGCAAGCATGTATCAAGATAGGCCTCCAATGCTAGAAGGTGATGACTTTGCCAACTGGAAGGCACGAATGCACTTGCACTTAGTCACCTTGGATGATGAAATGGAGTCCATTCTGACCGAAGGACCGATATTCATTGATAAGGACAGAAAGGAATGGACGGCTGAAGATGGGAGAATAAACAACGTGGATAATCATGCTAGAAACTGGATCTCCAACAGTGTGGACAGAAACACATATTGCAAGATCAGAGACTGCAAAACCGCGAAGGAGACATGGAACACGGTTATCCAGATCTTTGAGGGAAATGAAAGAACAAGGGAGAACAAAATAATGGTGGCCACACAGAAGTTTGAAAGCATCAAAATGAAACCAGGAGAAACTATGAAGGAATACAGTGACCGGTTCACTGGTGTGTTGGATGAATTAGCAACTCTGGGCAAGAAGTATGAGAATAAAGAGGTCATTATGAAAGCTTTGAGATCTCTTCCAAGTACTTGGGACATAAAAACAATGGTAATGAGGGAATCAAAGAGCCTACGTAAGATGAAACTACACGGTGTATTCGAAGATTTTAAGGCATATGAGTTCGAAATGAGATCTAGGACTGAGGAAGAAGTCTCGGCCTCAACATCAACTAGAGCACTAATCACATCTACAGAACCAGTTGCACCGGCACCGGTTCCTGCACCTGTACCGATCAGAACCGCCGAACAGTTCACCGAGGATGCCATGGCAATGCTTGCACAGAAGTTTGGGAGGTTCATGAAAAGAAGCCAACCAACGAACAACTACTATGGTGATAAATCCAATGTAAGATGTTATAACTGTAACTGTTTGGGACATTTTAAGTGGGAATGCAGGAAACCGAGGAGGGATACCTAGAAACCGGACTATCAAAATGACAGAAACAATTATCAACAAACCGGTGAAGGAAGTGAGGTACCGAAAGCACTGATAGCCGACGATGGAGGAAGTCTATGGGCTCACAGTGACAGTGATGATGAACTCACATGTCTCATGGCAAATGAAGAACAGGTATTTGACTCTCCTTGTGAGGAATTTACTAAAGATGAATTATACAATGCATTGAATGACATGGTAGAAGAATATAGGAACCTACTAGCCATGCTACCTAAGCACCTCAACATTAGAACCGATCCCATAATACCCATTCCGACAGAACCAGAGGTACTCATTATAACCGAACCGGAGGTCGTACAACCTGATGATACCCATACTTTAGAAACCGAGTTAGATCCTAAGACCGAACAATCTAGTGAACCGGCTAGAGAATTAACCGAGGAAGAAAATGCCCGACTTCAATACAAGATGGCCGCATATAAGAGATCCAGTGATATAGTAAAGAAAATGTGTAGTCATTATAGGCATCCTCATTGCAAGCGTGGCCTAGGATACACAGAGGATAGCTCCAAAGACCGAAAATCCATAGAGAAAGTAAGGCTTACAAGAGGAAACCTTCCCTTTATAAAATTTCTTAAAAGCTCCTGGACCGCTGAAGAAGAGGAGACCGCATACTATAGGGAAGAAAAGCTAAAATACGACTATGTTGGTCCAACCGAATCATGGCTTCACCCTGTGAAAAGAAAAGCCGAAATCCTCAAGTATATGAAAGCCTTTCCTGAACCACGTAGGTCAAACCATAGATCACCGAACCGAAGACCATCACCATTTAAGACCTTTGTAGAAAAATCGAGATACACGAGACCGAGTGCCAAAAGGACAATTAAAACCCTAGCAAAGAAAATCGTCCGGTTTATTAAGGTTTGGATACCTAAGGGACTAATCGCATGTGGACCCAAGTAAATGTGGGTACCAAATAATTGTAAATATGTACATTTTGCAGGATCCAAAGAAACGGCTAGGAAACTCTGAATGGTTCTTGGACAGCAGCTGCTCCAGGAACATGACCGGAAACAGCAATATGCTAACCGACATCAGAGCAGTAACCGGTGCTTTAATCACTTTCGGTGACAACTCAAAAGGTAAAACTGTGGGCAAGGGTAAGATTATCCATGGTAACCTAACTATTGATAATGTACTTTTAGTTGAAAACCTACGTTTTAACCTACTTAGCATTAGTCAGATGTGTGATGCTGGATACACGGTAGAATTTCTTAAACATGCATGTTTAGTTAAAAATTCTCAAGGTATTGTACTGCTAACCGGAAATAGGATAGGTAACATTTACAAGGTAGACTGGAAAACTAGAGTAGAATATCCTATATGCATGATAGCTAAGACCGATCAAACCTGGCTGTGGCACAAGAGACTAAACCATCTAAACATGAAAACTTTAAACTACATTCGTGGTAAAAAGCTAGTTGAAGGTATTCCTGATATAGTATTTAACCAGGATAAGGTTTGCTCAGCATGTCAAATGGGTAAACAGACTAGGTCATCTTTTAAGAGTAAAGGAAATATCCAATCTAGCCGATGTTTAGATCTTCTTCACATGGATTTATTTGGACCGATTCAGGTCATTAGCCTAGGAGGTATGCTTTACACCATGGTAATTATTGATGATTACTCTAGATTTACATGGGTAATATTTCTACCATCTAAACGTGAAACCGTATCAAAC
Organism: Impatiens glandulifera; assembly: GCF_907164915.1. Lineage (NCBI taxonomy): Eukaryota > Viridiplantae > Streptophyta > Magnoliopsida > Ericales > Balsaminaceae > Impatiens > Impatiens glandulifera. The sequence continues at coordinate 45,694,837 of NC_061863.1, read as the reverse complement.
CTGATTACACTTCTTAAGCGTCTACAAAATGAAAAATCAACTCGCATTAATAGCATTCGAAGTGATCGAGGTACCGAATTTACCAATAGTACATTAACTGCATATCTTGATGAATCCGGCATTAGACACGAGTTGTCTAGTTCTAGGACTCCTCAACAAAATGGCATGGCCGAGAGAAGAAACCGGACTCTCAAGGAAGCCGCACGGTCCATGATAGCCGATTCCGGCATTGCTCAGAAATTTTGGGCTGAGGCTATCAACACTGCATGTTATACACAAAATCGGTCTTTAATAAACAAATTTCACAACAAAACACCGTATGAGGTTTATTTTAACAGGGTTCCCAAACTCAAGTACCTCAGGATTTTCGGTTATAAGTGTTATATACACATAAATGGTAAAACCCAACTCACTGTCTTTGATGCAAAAACCGATATCGGGATCATGCTAGGATACTCAGCAGTAAGTAAAGCATATAGAGTATACAATAATAGAACTGCAACCATGGAGGAAACAATTCACGTTGTTTTCGATGAATCGGTTGAAAGCAATACTGCTTCATGCTTTGATCTACACAACAAATTGGAAAATAACAATATTCATTCTGATAGTGAAGATGAGACTCCAGTCTTCAGGCGGTTTGTCCATGACCAAATGGGTAACATTAAAACCCAGCCGGATCAAGCTGTTCCACAACAGGAAGCTGACACCTCGGTTCAATCCGAGGAAGTCGGTCGGTCTGACAATCTCGTTCAGCCTACCGACATGTCTAGCCTTGATCAAGTAAACGGTAATTTGGTAGAGACTCCTGAACTGAATCTCAGAAGAAACAGTAAACATCCTCCTGAGCAAATTATAGGTGACCCTTCAGAACCTGTTCGAACTAGGGGTCAACTTCTGGAAGGATATTTTAATTCCGCTTTCATATCCCAGATTGAACCGAAAAGAATAGATGAAGCATTGTCAGATCCGGATTGGATCTTGGGAATGCAAGAAGAGCTAAACCAATTCGAGAGTAGTAAAGTCTGGTACCTAGTCCCTAGACCGAAAGATCAATCGGTCATAGGAACAAGATGGGTATTTAGAAACAAACTCAATGAGGACGGTTTGGTCACGAGGAACAAAGCCAGATTAGTGGCACAAGGCTACAAACAGGAAGAAGGCATCGATTTTGAAGAGTCATTTGCTCCTGTAGCTAGGATTGAAGCTATTAGAATTTTTCTAGCCTTTGCTGCTTTCAAAAACTTTAAGGTTTTTCAAATGAATGTTAAAAGTGCATTTCTGAACGGTGACCTACGTGAGGAAGTGTATGTTGAACAACCACCCGGTTTCAAAAACGCTGCATTTCCAAACCATGTATACCCTTTATACGGTCTAAAGCAAGCACCTAGAGCCTGGTATGATACACTAACCGCATTTCTAGTACAACATGATTTCACCATCGGTTCGGTGGATAAAACATTGTTTAAATTTGAAAAGAAGGAACATATCCTGCTTGTTCAAATCTATGTGGATGATATCATTTTTGGCTCAACCGATCCTAAGTTGTGTGATAAATTTTCAAAAATGATGACTGACAAGTTTGAAATGAGTATGATGGGAGAATTAAGTTTCTTCCTAGGTCTTCAGGTTAAACAACTCAAAGAAGGAACATTCATTAGCCAACCTAAATACACCAAGGAGCTACTAAAGAAGTTCGGGATGGACACCTGCTCCTCGGCAGCTACTCCAATGAGCTCATTGATTAAATTAGACAGGGATGATGAGGGCCAATCGGTAGACCAGATTGCATACCGGGGGATGATCGGCTCTCTACTGTACCTGACAGCGAGTAGACCGGACATCCTGTTTGCAGTTGGTGTATGTGGGAGATTCCAAGCAAATCCAAAACAATCCCACTACACAGCCGCAAAGAGGATACTGAAGTATCTAAAGGGCACACCTGATGTCGGCCTATGGTACCCAAAGGACTCATCCTTTAATCTAACAAGTTACTCAGACGCAGACTATGCAGGATGTAAGATTGACAGAAAGAGTACCAGTGGAACATGTCAATTCCTAGGTGACCGACTGGTGTCATGGCACAGCAAGAAACAAACATCGGTGGCCACATCCACCGCGGAAGCTGAATACTTGGCGGCCGGAAGTTGCTGCTCTCAACTCCTCTGGATCCAACAACAGCTGAAGGACTTCGGTGTCATAGCCGAAGAGTCCCCGATCTTCTGTGACAATACAAGTGCCATTGCGATCACCTACAACCCGGTTCTCCACTCCAGAATCAAGCATATCGACATAAGGCACCACTTCATCCGGGAACATGTCACGCTGAAGCATATCCGACTGAAATACGTATCGACCGATCAACAAGTAGCCGATATCTTCACTAAGCCTCTATAGGAAGCTAAGTTCTCTCAATTCAGACTTACTCTCGGCTTAACCGACATTAGCCAGATCCTTCCTAAGGATGCTTAAAGGGAAACTGGTTCGAACAGATAAAACCGGTAGTTCCTCCTAAACTGTTGGACTTCAAATTTTTGAGTTACCTATGGAAGAACCGCCCAGTTAATTAGATAGAGTAAACCGACCGGTTACTTGGTGCATGCATCAAATAACCGCATCGGGATGAACAACTGATGACTGACCGGTTCAGAAGCAGGTCATCTTAGATTATTTGAAATTCAAACAGAAGTGGAATAATTATCAGTGTTTATAGATGTCTGTTCTGAAACATTGCCTTTTCAAAGTAAAATGGTCGCGCCTAAAAAGACGTGAAGATCTTTTGATATCTTTCACAGTCCAGGCCTATGACCAACATCCTAGACTGCAAACATACCTATTTCATGCAATATCTCTTATCCTGCAGTTAATAGATATCATCTCATTTAATGCCTGGACAATAGGATAATCCCTAAACTAGTATTTAAGTGAAGTAACCATTCACCACAACACTCACAAGACAAAAGATTATCCTCTCACTAAGACAAAAATGTCTCAGTTTCCCAACATCCTTCAGGTTGATTTTCAATCCTGTTCAAACACAGAGCACTATGAGATTTACAAGATAATCAAATCTCTGGAGGAAACCGGTCTTCAGAACTTCCTAGACGACAAACATACCATCTATCCTGAATCTATTTTGGAGTTCTTCTATCATGCCAGGGTGTTTAGAGGCACCCCCCACTTTGAAACTCACATTCAATCTAAAGTTGGAGGTATTGTCTTTGATTTCACCGAAAGGGACTTTGCGCGGTGCTTTAGCCTGCCAAAGCACGGGATAACGGATCTAGAAGTTCCAGCCGACATAAAAGCCGAGATCTCCATCGCCTTCGCACGATCTGACGAACCGGTTGAGGATCACGGTACAAAATCACGCCTGAGAGCTGAATATCAGCTCCTCAATGATGTGATCGGTAAGAGCATCTTCGGAAAGGATGTCACAAATACCTACTGTACCTCAAACTTCAACATGATGGCGGCTATAATCACCGGCACACTGGTGAACTAGTCCAGGGTGCTGTTTGACATCCTTATCTGGATGGTTGGCATTCGATCAGTCGGTTTCATCCCCCAACTAAGTTGTCTCCTTGTGGAGCTTGGTGTTCCAACCTGTCCAGGAGAAGGTTTAAACCAAGCCCAGGTGCTGACTAAAGAAGTAACCGACTCCTTCTATGAGCGGTTCGAGAGAGCTTGGAAGAAGAGAAACCGCCGCAATGGTGTTGTCAACTCTTATGCACACTGAGTCACTCCTTCTTGCACCCGATCGTTTTGCTTCATGCACCGGGTGTATCTTTATCCAACCTATGATTGATCGTTTCGGCCAGATCTACGTCCTCTTCAGTTTCATTTATGTTTCTTTTGATCTCATGTTTTCTTCGTTATTATCCATGCCTGTTCGGCACTGTCCTATGTTACTTTCGGTCTCAACTAATTAATCTCGGTTATGATTAGTGCATTCAATGAAAAAGAAATCCCTATTAATGAGTTAACCCCCAACCACTTGAACATTTAATATCCAACTAACCTGGTTACCTCTCAACTAACACCTACCTCGGGCTCCGCAATCTGCCTCTTCCCCATGCACCTTGGAAACATAAAGATTCTTTTGCTTAATAAAACAAAACTAAGAATCAAAGCTTATGTTTTCCCTCCAAAACCGACCCTATATAAGGAGCCATCCTCTAATCAACTTACCACATACGAAAGCATAAGAACACTTCTAAAATACTTTGAATTCCATCTCTCTCAATACCGTAATCATGCCGAGCCGAACTTTGGGAAACTTCTTAAGCATTGACTTCAACTCTTGCATGGGAGAGAGGGACGGAAATCCTAAACATGAGCTCATGTTTCACTCTCTTACTGAAACCGGTCTTCAACCTTTTCTTGAAGAAGCCGGTCCAATTCTCTTGGAGGATGTCAAGGCCTTCTTTCGAAGCACCTGCATCAGGGGAAAGTATATCGTCTCTACCGTCAGAAACCACACATTCTAGATCGATGAGGCTGAATTTGCTTCACTATTCGGTCTACCCACTGAAGGATTCTCTGACTTTCCAACCATAGAGGACCTAGCGGGATTTGAACTCGCCCAATACCTATCGGCCACCCCTTCTCCGGTGGAACACTATGGGCCAAAAACCCAGCTTGCTAGTCACGGTCAACTACTTCTCGAAATCGTGACCCGTTCGATCCTGTGTCAATCGCCGAAACAACGGTATTCTAGAAATACCTACAACATTATGACCCACATCCTTTGCGAATCGGCCATCAATTGGTCAACGTTCATATTCGAAAACCTAAAGAATATTGTGCTGACCAAGAGAGGTCTCGGTTATGCACCGCATATCAGCAAGCTGATTCTTGGGTACCGACCAGAGTTTAGACCAGGGACACCGGCCTCCTCCTCGAACATCCTTGACAAGGATTCGGCAATAGACCGAATTTCTAGAATGTCTTTTCCATAGGCTGTACTTTCCATTATTTATATATGCCTATCTCAATACCGAATTTTCTGTCGGTTTTCTTTATGCAATATTTCTTGAATTCAATCTCATTTCAGTTTAAATGACCGTGTCCTTCTTAATTCTTTGAACATTTATCTAAGTAACCGGTTAACATCTTCAAACTATAACCGCATTCTTATCCGGTCACATAAAATTGCTTAAAATAAATTACAAACACTCTGATCACTCAAAATAACCGGTTGGACTTAGAAACCGCACCATCAATCGGTTTCAAAAAGGAGAGTGCGTCATCAATGGCATAAGCAAAGGCTTTGGAGGGAAACCTCCCGCCCAAAACTGCCGCCCCTTGGTTTACCGCCCTTGGTTTGGCGCCCATTCTCTCCCGCCCATGGTTTGCCGCTTCTTTCAATTTGGAGGGAAAATTCCCGCCCAATATTGATGGGACGGTTGGGCTTCCAAACCGCATCTATAAAAGGGACTCTCGGTCATTTTATTTCATTCTCACGCGAATCTGCTTTCTCTCTCTAAGCTATCTAACTCTCTGAAGCGGTTATCTCTCAAACTCTTTCAAATTCTAAGATGGGGCGTGATTCGGCTTTGTTTAGACACCTATCTCAGGTGGATTTCGAGGAAATCCGGCTGAAAGGTACGTCCGAAGCAAAGGAAGTTATTAACCGGGTAGTCTAGACCGGTCTGGAATATTTCCTCGGCAGTCCTCATGTTATCTACAAAGATGCGGTCGAAGAATTCTTCAAAACCGCAACCATCTCCAACGACAAAATCACCGCAACTGTATGCGGTTCTGAAATAGAGCTCACTGAGGCATCGGTGGCAGAGAGCTTGCGCCTTCCGACAACCGGCCAAGATGCAACGGCAGACATTGAGCAGAAAACCTTTGAGGCGGCTTGCCAGATTCTATCGGCAACTAAAGAGCCGATCAAAGTATCCGGCAGCAAATCAATGTTGAAGCCGGAGTACATCCCAATCTGTGACATCTTCGCAAGGGCGGTTCTGGCGAGGGGAGGAAACTACAGCAACCTAACAAGGGATAAAATCAGGATGCTGATTGACCTGATAGAGGGTAGAAAGGTCAACTGGGCAAAGGCGGTGTTCAGCAACCTAATGGATATGGTGAAACCGGATTCAAACCGGTCGTGGGGATACGTCGTTCCTCTCGGTAAGATCTTCCTTCATCACAATCTCGATATCGGTCCCGGCGTCGTTGTCGCAGATCGATGCCTCATCAGATCAAAGCAATTCCTAGAAAGGAAGCAGTCGGCCCCAGTTCCACAGGTGGCCGAAAGAAGAAAGCCGACAAGAAACCGGCCCCGGCCAAAGCAAAGGCTGAAAGTAAAGGAGAAAGTAACTTTCTCGAAACCGCCGCAGCAAACCGAGGATGAGGAGTCGGCTTCCCTCTCTGAAAGAACCGATACAGAGAAGACCGAAGACGAAAGATCGGTCAATGAAGACGAGTATTCGGCCCAAATCCCCAATGATGCCGGACCTAACACCAACCCTGAGACCACCGAAGGTGGAGAAGAGGGTGGAGAAGAGGATGATAAAGAAGCCGGTGATGAGGGCGGCGACAAAGAGAAGGAGGAGGCCGAAGAAGTAGAGGCCGATAGGATATCTCTGAAACTCCTTCAGGGCGTCAAAAATCGAGCCGAGTCAATTGAAGAATTATACCTGGAATGGCACGAGCACCGGTACGGCACACCGTATAGGGAAATCCTACCGGGCCACACAGACTTGGAGTGTCTCCACAGACTGGAGAAAGTGGAAGACTTGATCATGAATCTTACAAACTCCAACACACTTCGAGAGGTACTACACCGAACCTGCCTCTTGAAACCGAAGGTCCAACTACGGAAGCTAACAACACGCATCCGGAAAATTACGGAGGAGCTCAAAACGATGGGACCGGAAGACACCTTAGCACCGCGGGTGTTAGAAAGGCTTGAAAAAGCCAAAGGGGAACTCACTCAAGAAATCGAACGACTAGAGGCAATATGCAGCCGAATGAAAATACCGGTTTATACTGCTCCCCGGATCGACACGTCTCCGGATCACTGTCCAACACCTCCAAGGGAGAATGCGGCATCCAAAGAATCCGATGAAAGAGCCGATCCCAATCTCACCGGGCAATCACCTCCTCCACAACCGGAAGTCTCCGCATCAGACTTCACAAAGGAATGGGTTGAGGGCCGTCTCCAAAGGCTTGAAGACTCAACCGCAGAACGGATTGATAACCGCATTCAAGAGTTTGAAGACTCCGCGGTTCAGCCATTCAAGGATAGAGTCCAAAGAATCACTGGCTCGGCACTCAAGTTCGCCGACACCACATGGTTTCTCTTGAATTCCAATCGGGACCGAATCTCAGAAGTCGACGAAGATCTGCAGGAAGAGGCGGCTCTGCGCGGTAGATATGTTAAGCGAACCGAAATTTTGGAGGATTTGACCTCCGAGTTGAAAGGAGACTTCGACCGGTTTGAAAGAGAGACCGATCAACGGTTGACATCGATGGGTGATGACCTGGTTGGCACAACACTCGACCGGGTCTCCGAACTCGAGAAGAAAAATGTAGGTCTCGAGTCCGAACTGAAGGCGCTTTCCGAACAGGTTGCCGAATTGCTGAGGGTAAAGATGAACGCGGACGCCGCGGCGGTAGCGACTGATGCTGAAACGGCTAAGAGGGTCCAGGATGCGCTGGATGCCGAAGAAAGTAAGGAGAAGGAGGCACCGCGATCATCTCAACTTACCGAAAAGGAAGAGGAAGCCGCGCGGATTAAAAGGGCAGAGGCCATATTCCCAGGATTTGCTAAGAAAGCAGCCACTCAAGCTGCGGAGGATGCTGCGTGGTTGGAAAGGGAAACACGGAGGCTGGAAGGCTTCGCAGCTGAAAACAAGAAGAAAAAGGCGGCCGCCTCCACTTCAGCGCCGAAAAAGCGAAAGAGGGAAGCCCCTAAGAAAGTTCAAATAGCCGACCTACTCAATGAGGTCACTGAAACGGTCATCACGAGTACATCGCAGCAGGCCGACCAAGTCGAAGAGGAAGTTGAAGAACAACTGCAGTCCCGGTCTACAAGACGACGACCTTCCGAACCGACCAGTCGACAGCAACCGAAGAAGAAAAAGAGCATATATGACTTCTCGGACTCGGAATAGGGGCTCTCTTTCCCTTACTTATCTTAGTGTTTTTACATATTATGTTATTTTCGGTTATCTATACTATATATAAAGCTATTTTTGAAACCGGCCATCTCTTGCATCTCTACTTAGTTTTGAGAATTTTAAATAAAATAATCAAAAAGGGAGAAATTGATATGATAAAAGATAAAGACTCTTCCAAAATTTTTCTCAAAGTTTTTCGAAAAATTCTCCTAAGTCAGTTTCAAAAATCCGGACAAACAAAACAACCGGCCTACGATTGCAAACTTACATGATTTTGATAATTTTAAATAAAATAATCAAAAAGGGAGAAATTGTTAGATAAAATCAGACCGGTTCAAATAAACCTAACTTAAATAAACTTTCCATGCAGGAACAAGGAACCGGACCGGATAAACAAAAGAACCGGCTAAGAAAACTAGCCGGTCAAGCTACTAAACCAACCAAGAATACTCGGAACATGACCGCACAAAGAAAAGATCGGTCAAAGCTTAAAACCGGAATCATCAGACAGCCGATCAGCCACAAGACAAAGGAATAACCGGAAGAAGTCCGGTTATATCACCCATACCGGAAGCGATCAGGTTAAGTCAAGTGGCCGACTAGTACAAGAAGACAATTCGGGTATCTGTTGAGAATGATACCAAAGGAACAGACTGAACACTTCCATATCCATGCAAGTCTGAGGAAAGACTGTAGGCTGCAGAAGACAGTACTACCGGATCTTTCCACTTCGGGATAAGTCAGAAATAGATCTTCCAAGTACAGACAAATGTCCAACAGACAGTGCCTACATCAAGTTACATACCGGAAGAACAGACCGCCAGGTCTGAGACAGAATGCCAGGTCTGAGGTTGACCATCAGGTCTGAGGAAACGATCGCAGGTCTGAATTTCTGAAACACTGAATTACTGCACCTCTGCTCAGCCAATCAGATTCAAGGTAGTGAAATATGACCGTTGGCATATTTCACCTATAAAAGGGGCAGTTAAAGAAGAGTAAATGCGGGACACACAGTGGGATAAGTGAAACGCTAAGAGCATTTACTACAAGTGATAAGATTGTGTTATTCTAAGAAAGCCTAAGTGCTAAAGTTAAAGTGTGTTTTACAATTTCGGTGTAAAGTGTAAGAGTGTTATCGAGTAGGAAATAAGTCTCGATCGGATTGTACTTGTATTCCTTAGTGAATATCCTTCTCGCGGTTTCGAGAGGAATGGGTGACGTGGGAGTTTTATCTCCGAACATCCATAAAATCTATCTTGTTATTTACTTTCTGCCGGCTCTATTGTCTAACCGATTAACTCAAATACACCGCTCTAAACCGACTCTATTTCCAGATTACCGAATCCGACCCACCATTTTCAAACCTCCATCATCCGAAACAGGCCTTGTCCATCAAACAAGTGTGCTGCTTCAACCTGAAAGCAAACCTCTTCCGCGCTTGAACCTAGTTCAAGGGTTTGTGACAGGTTGTGTAGTATTGAAACCCCGGTGTTAATCTCTAACCGGATTAACCACCACCCTTCGAGTGAGAACCGCTAACCGGTCCAACCCCGGTCCTCCAGCGGCTACCTAGATCCTAACATATATATATATATATATATATATATATATATATATATATATATAAAAAGTGGAGGAACAAGGATTAAATGTCAATATCGGCTAAAAAAACAAAAACAGTTGTTTAAGATTAAACCCTAATCACTTGTGTGACAAACGAAAATAATTATCACTATACTACAACTCTTTAATGTTACATATTTTAATCTATCATTTTATTTCTATCATACTACTATAGATTTAAAACCTCTGCTAATCCAAGAGTCGGTGTCCTAGTTTGATTCCGCCACTATATATAAATATTTGTTATTTTTTCATTTTTTAGTTTATTATATTATATATATATATATATATTATTTTTTCAACGATTAAATTGATAAATCAATCAAACCGATCTAATAACCGGCCAACGTAAATGTTTGATATGAATATTTTTTTTTGAAAAACGGACTGCACTGAACCCTTTACACCCCTATTTGCAACTAAATGATTATTTGATCTTTATATTTTAGTGTTATTATAAAGATTGGACCTAAATTAACACTATTTATTTAATTATTTTTTTATTAAATTATCAAAAATATTCTTTTAAACCAAAAAAATATTAGAGAGAGAAATATATAGGGTATTTAAAAAAAATTGGGTTTAATCTTAGTTTTAAATAAAAATAAAATTATTTAATTTAAAATAAATTAATGATCATTTTAATTTTTAAATATATGAAATTGATAAAATGAAAGATGTGATAAAGAAGCGAAAAGAGGTAAAATATTAAATTTTAAATAAAAGTTAAAAAAACAATAACCAGAGTTATTTTAAGAATTTTTACCTGGAACTCAAAAACCACTTTATCTATCTAATTACTTTTTATTTGTTATTAAAATATCAAAATGATCTTTTACTCACCCAAATATATATATATAATCTAAAAAACTGTTTTTCCTTAATTTATCCCACAATGTTTTTAAAAAAACACTTGGAACTGATCAAAAATATATATATATCCTCAAACAATTTAGGGTTAGTTCCATATTGGTTATTTGAAGATTTTTTATTATATAAGATAAAATAAGGATATTTGATTGATGATTTTAGTTATTTGATGGTTAGAAATTAGATTGACAGTCACATGATAATTTATAGAAAAAACATATAAAATCTTAAAATCGACGGTCAAACAATATCAAGCTTTTTTTGAATGATTTATTTTAGAAAGATTGGTGGATCTTGATTGTGAGTAGTTTTTATTTTTATTTTATTTTTATAAAAAAGAGATTAAAATATATTAATATATAATAATAAAATATAAATATTTTTAAAAAGTTAATATTTTAATTAATGAAAAGAGGGATTTGACTGTAAATTTAGGTAATTTTTTATTATAATTAAATTTTAAATATATTACAACAACTTAAACTGGCATAGAGTTTGATTAATGTAATTTGTTTATGTTAAATAATTCATTTTTGTAAGAGAGAGAGAGATTGCATGTGATTTGGGGGTTATCTGAATCTAGTCATTAGAGAAAGTTTAGAGACAAAGTAGGTTAAAAGGTTGCCTTTTTGCTTATATATATAATCTCATTGAAAAGTTTGCCTTTTTAATTACTACTTTTTGGATTGACTTATTTTAATAATCACTAATAACTTTATAATCTATTAATTATTTATTATAAATTAATACTTTTAAAAATCTATTTTTCAAATAATTTTTTTATAAAATTGAATTTTTATTAGTTTAAACTTTTGAAGTGATATTTAATAATAGAGGGAAGGGGGAGATATTTTATTTAATTTGAAAGGGTGTTGAGGACGGCTTTGGACAATTAATAATAAGCGTGGAGTGTGGGGTTGTGGCTGTCTTCACTCCTAAAAGGCCACTTTTAACCCCGACAACACAACCTACCCATATTTAATTTTAACCCATTATCTATACAATATTATATTATTTTATATAAACCTAATCCAATAATGATGTTATTTAAATAAAACATAAGATTGGTTCTCTTCTAAATTTTTAAAAAACTCAAACAAAATGAATTTTTAAATCAATTATTTTTTAACAATTAATCACTAATTTCATTAACAAAATACTAAAATACTTTTTATTTTAAATTATTATTTTTTATTTTATTTATATATATCAATACTCTTTAAGTCATTTTACCAAAAATAATCATCATCTCCTCAAAATTATCAATAATTATTTTTTTCACCCTCTAAGTTAAAAAAAAAACAATCTGAATTGTTCTATTTGGGTTTTTAAAAACCCAACAAAAATCAAATTTTCAATCAATCGCTTCTTAACAATCACAACACTCATTTCATTAACCAAAATATTAAAATACTTTATATTTTAAATTATTATTTTTTTTATTTTATTCATATATATCAATATTTTTTAGTTTTTTTACCAAAACTAATGATCACCTCCTTAAAATCATCACCAATCATTATTTTTTCTCTCGAATAAGGCCTTATATTTTAGTTCATAAAAAATATTTATTTAAAAAGTAATGATTGAGTGATAATTTTGAAAAAAGTGTATATGTTTTTTTTTTAATTTATAAGATATTAATATATAATGATAATATAAAAAATAATATTTTAAAATAAATGATATTTTGATTAATAAATTTAGTTATGTAATTGATGAGAGGGGATAAAATGATATTTTTTGAATTAAATTATTTAAATAATTCAAATCAAACAAAATATAAATAATTTAAGCCAATAAGATAATTCATGGGTTAAGAATGATTTTTAAAAGATTAAATTAAAAATTAAACCTGATGTTACTAAAATGCACATAAATAACATGCAAGATAATATACAATGTGCCCATAGGGTACGATAACCATCTCGAATTAAATTAAAAAAATGTGTCGATTCGGTGACATTAAAGACATGTCCTAAGATAAGGAAACTAATGCAGTTATTAATGATCATTCCAACTTATAGTTTAAAAAAAAATAGAAAATAAATATCTTAGTAAGGTCTGAATTTAAGATCTCCTAGAATCTATTATATCATTTAAGCAACTAAATTAAATTATTTATGTAAAATATTATACAAAATTATTAATATAATATGACTAGTTAAATAAGAGGAATTTTATTTCGCATAAGACCAAAAACGGAGCTGTTCGGGGAAGCCTGGTGACACTATAAGTTCTTAGACCTACCTCTCACGCCTCCATGTCTTAATTGACTTGTTTTGTCGGATTTTATCACCACCAACTCGTTTTTTCACAAAATACATTAGTAAATACCATGTCGCCTACCAGATTTTTTAAAAATAAATTTTGTAATTGTTGTTTCAATCACGGGTTCACGAGGAACTAGTTCTTTAAAATAAAATTTTGAATGAATCATCAATTTGTGAAGGAAATGAGAAAAGGTCAAGAAAATCTTATGGTGATAAACATATAAAATAAATGGATAAATGAGGTGACGGTATGTATTGAAAATATGATGATGTTACTAATTAATTTGTTTAATGTTGTACAAATGGGAAAAAAACAAGCAAATAACAACAAATTCATGTATGGGCATCAACTGCTTAATAACAACTTAGGAATCTAACACAACTATTTCTTTTACATATATTCTCTATCAAATCAATTAGAATTAGAAAATTATCCTTAAATAAATCACTAATTTACCAATTCAACTCCATTTTCCATTTATTTATTAACAAACCCAAATTGATCTTATCCAACATAATTCCACAGTCATAACACACTTTAAACTTGGAAATTTTAATTTATCACTTTGAACTACACATTCTTCTCATAAAAATTAGTTATTATTTATTAATTATAATAATAAAAGTATATATACAACTACATGAAACACTGAAAACATGTTATAGTAGTAGTTTTTCACAAACAAGCAATTAGTAAATAAGAGAATTAGTAACTTTTTGAAAAAAATAATAATAATAAGTTTCATTAATTCAAATAAGGAGTTATATATCAAAAATTAAATTACGAATAATATCAATAAATTCAAAATAATAAAATAAAAATCTAGCTATTAAATAATACGACATATTTGTAATAATTAAAATTCTAATAATGAAAATCGAACCGTCTTGTAATTTATTGAGAATGACTCCAAAGATTCATAACGATCAGTGACGAAACAAAAAAGCCGAACAAACTAATCAAATAGTGTCAGAATAATATCTACAAAATATTCCGAGCGACATTTAATTTTGTCATTAATTGAGAGTTGGTATTTTGGTAAACAACGCTGTAAAAGGTTATGCCAAGTGATAACTGACCATCTTTATATATGATAAAAAAGAAATCTAAAATTCGTAGAAATAATAGGAGAATAAATGTAATAGGGTCTTCGATTGAAAGATCTTATTTGGGACTCTTTCTTGAAAACAACTATTTATAAAATATATTATCTTTTATAAAATCAAATATAAAAGAAAAATAACTTTTGAGAGGGCCACTCAACAATTAGCTACCCTAATAAATGAGAACACATGCACTATTGAGAGGGGCAAGTTATACATATAACTTTTCTTTCTATTATTTCAGTCTCCTTCTTTATTATTAATATTTAAAAAACAAATACACCATTTATGTGAGACCATGAATAGTTACAGATATAGTCTATATCCCCTAAATAGATCCTAATGCACAAAATATTAGAAGTTGCCTTTGACAGCTGATATGGTCCTACTCTATTTTATTTTGAAAACAACCAGAAATAAGAATAAGATATCTTTAAAAGAAATAAATCAATGCTCATTCCACAAATAATATATTTTGGCTATATATGAATATCAATCTCATTGATTGATAGAAGGGTCAAAGACAACCCAAAAATGTTTAAGTTCCTGTTTGGGTGAAGGCTGATTAATGTCAAGTCTTTGTCGGTTGATCGCAATCTTTATTTACTCGTAGAACTCGTCCCCATTTACGACCATGAAAGGGGTTGGGGTCGGTTGTCGAACTCGAGCATTCATTCAACATTCTTAGCCGACCACAATTATTGTGCATTCTCATCAATTGATATATGTATCATCTTAACAATTATTGGCTAGCTCCATTATGAGAGTTATATGAAGATTTGGTTAAAATCTATTATTTCTACACATTTCTTTAAGTGTAATTTGTGTGTACTATCTTATATTTGAACCAATTTCAAAATAAAATGATAAACATTTGTCTCAAATAGACCTAATTATATTAACCCTGTCCAATGTATTAATCAATATTCAATAATAGTATATTTCCTTATTACACTAGCAACATATTATTTATTTTGACTATGAACATCCAAGTGAAGAAATAGATTTACAATAACATCTATACTCCTTTCAAAATAGGGAAATACCCAAATTATGTCCTTCCCTCCACCACTAACCTCACTTGACCCTTTTCGCTTCCATGATCCGAACCATCGTCGTCAAGCATGAGCCGAACCACCATTGTCTTGCCCGAAAGGTGCGACCGAGCCTGCTCGAAGATCGGCGACACAACCTTCTCAATCCAATCTTCAAGACTCAAATTCCCAAGCCATGTTTCTCCAACAACTTTCTCAACTGCTGTCCCTTCCAATTCTATTGTATGTTCCTTGCCAATTATAGTCATAAAACTCTCCTTTATCCTGTTCTCAATCTCCATTCGAATCGCCCCAAAATTAACCGGCTTAAACAAGATTGAATCGTCAATGTGGATTGCCAGCTCGTGAGGCATTGTTGTCGTCGTCAATTGTGTTTCCTCGTAGTCGTTTTCGAGAAGAAGATTGAGGTCGAGCGATAAACCTTTCCTTTGCATTTTCGTTCTATCTTCTTCTTTTTCTTTGTCGTCATCGTCCAACCAATTGGCTCTTCTCTTCGAACAACGTTCTTGAACCGAAACCTTCATTCGCCAATTCGAGTCCAAAACTGACCCATACATTGTCTCATTAGGATCTTCAATATTGTCAGGTTTTACCATCATAATAAATATAATGTTTCCAAGACTGATTTCACGGCCATGCGAATCGGTAAGACGGCCTTTCTCCATCGCGCCTTTGATGCTCCCACGGAGTAACGGATCGGCTTCGTCAATATCATCGAGCACAATAACTGCCAAGGGATTCCTCCTAACCGCTTCCACGATCCGATCAAGCGATGTTTTCCCGCGATATCTCACGTCGTTATCTCCCCGGTTCGATCCAAGGCAAATTGTTATCGGATCTGCTCCGTATATCTGTTGTGCTAAAACCGAAGCCATCTTCGTTTTACTAACCTTATCTGGACCGGCGAATAGTAACCAAACATCGCCCTTTGTTAAACAGCCTCGAGTTCTAGTGATGGCTGTGGCTAATGCAGAAGCTGCTTCTTTTTGCCACCATGATTTCTCAGTCAGACCTTTCAAGAGCTTCTTGAATGTGTCTGTAGTATCTTCTCCTTTAGATACACAACCTAACAAATCCTTGACGCAATCGCGATTTGGTTTTTCACGGCCGAGGACGAGATCGGTTCTTACAGGACTCGCTGGAGCTTCTGGATTAGTACTGAGTTGAAGAGTTTGTAATCTTGGTTGAGGATTCTGATGAAAACTTGGGTGAATGAGAAAACAAGTATCCACCCATTTCTTGTGGAGTTCCTGTGACTCTGTCTTGAAAACCTGATACCAATTACGAATGAATGAAGTTAAAAACAAAATTACTAATTCAGAAACTTATAAATTGAAAAAAGCATAAAAGAGGGACCTTGGAATGATCATCTTCCATTTGCTGACTGTCGGTTTTAGCATTCTGTAACCACCTTGGCAACAATGGTGGTCTTTTGGTCTCTGTTTTTGTCTCAGACGAAACCAACATTAGTTTTGCAAGATCCTGCTCATAATTGTTAGTACAGATCGGACAGCATCGAGTTCTTGTATTGATTAGAGGCATTGGAGGAGAGGTTTTCATAGAGATCAAGGGATTAACATATGGGTTATGGATGCTGTCATTCGTCCCAGACCTATAAACAAATTAAGCTAATCTTCAATGGATATCTATCTATCTATCTATTTAAAAAGGGTCTATAAAAAACATGGTTTTGAACTTACATTGGAATGATTCCTGAAAGAGGTGATCTTGATGTAATAGGAACAGCCTGCAGATCCCAATCTTTCTCCATTGATGTATGATAAACTTGGCATCTCAAGTAAGTTTCGCAACTAGCAGTTCCGATCAGCCATATACCACCGCCGCCGCCGTCATCTTCAACCAACGATGATAAAATCTTCCCCATCTCCGCCACAGTAGCTTTCGCAATTTCAGACACCGGTTGCTCCACCAGCCATTTCAGATCACCCAAATCAAGAACGATTCCACGTTTGTTAGAATTTCCAATCCTCGACTCGATTAGACCGCCCAGTTCATTAATCTTTCTGGGTATTTGATTCTCTAAATGGATAACCTCCGCATTCTTCAATAACCCTTCTCCCGCTTCTCCATTTTCAATCCTTCTCAAAACCTCCTTCAACACAGCAGCCGGTTCCGATTCCCCGACTAGAATTGGGTTTCTCTTCTTTCTTCTCATCATGATCTCAGTCACATTTCTCGTCTCATCGGTTCTATGTTCACCCGATTGCCATGAGTTCTTCCTCTGTTGCAGCCGCGGACTGATGTATAAGTTTTGGTTCCGGGCAGTTGTGGCAGGGGATGGACCAATAACAAACGGCGCTGGCCGAAACCTATTTCCGATCGGTGAAGAATTGGGAAAAATGGTCTCAGATTGAGACTGAGAGCTAATCGATTGTTCAATTACAGCTTTCACAGCTGGACTCGAGAATCTAGCTTCACGCATAACCTTACTTACAGACGGGTCATCAAGAATCGAAATAATTAACTGTTCAAGCTCAACCTTAATAGCTAAAAGAGGTTGCTGTTGATTTTCCGGACAACCTCGTCGTTGATGTGCCTGAGCTCTTTTCAACGCCGCCGTTAGAGCGTTTGAAAGCGGCGTATCCGACACCTTCTGTCCTGCAGTTGGTAATCGCTCGAGTGCAACTCTAAAGCAGAGATCAAGTGCCCTACACTGCAAAGGATGTGAAGAATTTGGGTGCGATGTCATACATGCTTGCCTGAGAAGTCCAGTAGGCGAATCTAATAAGGTTGCAGCAACATGAAGAGGCGTGGTCTGACCATGATTCCTCCGACCCGCCTCCGCAATCGAACGATTAAGAACAGACGCCGCTTCTTGAGTCAGCGTTTGCTGGATCGTACTAATCAAACCTGTTTTCATCTCAAATTGTTCTCAAACAGTTCATCAAATGGATGATAAAAGTACGGATATTCTCTCTGGGACCGGATCAGAATTTGGGTATGCGAGAATTGGAGAGGAGAGAAACTGAAATTAGTAATTAAGAAGATGATGGATGATGAATTCGTGATCAAAGGTACAACTTTTATCTTTTTTACGGCCTCTCTTTCGGGCGCCCTAAAGTTGTAGTAGTATTAGACAGACACTAAACATAATAATATATATCAAAATTGAAAGCCAAAAGGAAACATCATCACTCTCCCGTGTTCCTTTTTCCTGTTTTTCTCTTTTCAATATTCTCTCTCTAAAAACATACATGGCGCTGACTATAAAGTTGAGCATTCTGGAGGACCTATCCACCCAGATTATCAAAATCCGGCTGTTTTTTCTAATTAGTTGTTTGATTTTATTATTAATTAATATATTACTATATTTCTATGATTTCTGTAATTCCAACCAAGGTCGGGTTTGGATTAGGGTTATTTGAATAACTTAGAGGTAAAAAAAAAAAAAATGATGGTAATGATTTTGAGAAAGTGATATTTATTTTTGATAAAAAGATTAAAGGATATTGATATATATATAAATAAAATAATCAATAATAATTTAAAATAAAAGGTATTTTAATATTTCAGTGATATAATTTATGATAAAGAATTAATTAAAAAATTAAATAAAAAATCTAAGAAAAGTAATACTTTATTATTATTACATTTTTGGTATAAAATTTAAAATTTAAATAAAAAATAATATATTAAAACTCAAATATTTTTTTTATTATTATTTTTAGAAAAGTGACTTAAAAATGAGTAAGTAATCAATATTAAATAATATGAATGTTTATTTTTTTATGTAAAAATATATCATTCAAATATTAATTATTATGGTTGGTTGTTGGTGTTTAAGATGATTTTTATAATCTTTTATTATATATTAATAATTTTTAAATAAATAATAAATAATAATTTTTAAGATGAAATATTATTTTAAAATTTTAATTATATATAAAATAATATTTATATTATTAAACTCATTTTTTTAATGCTTAAATAATAACTTAGAACTTGTTTGAATTAAGATTTTTTTAAAATTTAGAGGGAGAAAAAAATAATGATAGGTAATAATTTTGAGAATATGATGATTATTTTTGATAAAAATATTTAAATGGTATTGATATATATAAATAAAATAAAAACAATAATTTAAAATAAATGGTATTTTAATATTTTGATTAATGATTTAAGTGATATGATTGATAAAAAGGGAGTAAAATGATTTTTTATTTTGTATGAGTTTCTTATGGAACTAGGCCTTAGACTTATTTTATTAAAAAGAACCTTCATCATAATTAAATATTATTTTTTTACTTTTTCATTAATTATATTATTAAATTTATTAATTAAAATATTAAAATATATTTTATTATTAAATATTAATACTTTTTTATAAAAAAATTGTTAAAATAAATATATATATTTATCTTTTAATTATTAATCTAATATTTTAAAAAAATAGTTGAGTTAAACTAATCAAAAAGATTTTTAATTTATTTTTTTATTTTTTTCTGAAAGACAAGGAAAAAAAAGGTGAGAGAGAATTTATGGGGAAAATAAAAACAAATAGAAAGAAAAAAAAAAAAAAAAGACTGAAATATGCTTTTGTTGGCAGAGAGATTGTCAACTTTTGAGCAAAAAGACTGCATATTCTCATCATCATCGGGCATGCAAATGCAAATGGGGTATAAAACAAACAATCTCTGGTTTATTTGAGGTCTTTTCTTATGTCCATCCTTTTTTCTTTTCTTTTCTTTTTTTTATATTATAATAACTCCTCGTTTTCTGTTCCTAATTACATTCAAAAAGTCCAAAGATTATGTCTCATATTACTTCCATAACTTTTTTAAAAGCTATTTTTTCTCAAATCTCAAGTAAGTAAATAAATTCAGGCTTAGAACTTGTTTGTTTGAAAGAAAATGTTATGTAAGTTTTAAATTGTAATAGAGGGATGATTATAAAGTCATGTTAATTTTTTTATTTTAAAAATATTTTAATTAAAAACAAAATTTATGTAATATTTAAATTTTATAAAAATAATAAAGTATAGATAAGATTTTTTTATTGATGATTTAATTAATAAAGCTTTATATTAAAAAAAATATAAAAAATAAAAGGGAAAATAGAAAGTAAGTAAGTTATTAATTAACTACTTTACTGGTCTAAAAAGGCAAGATCTAATTAGATAAAGAGAAAAAGGCAGGGAGAGGTGATGTGTGGATGTGGTTTTGTGTGACTTTTTTAAATATACTTTTTTATTCAATTTTATTTTTTACAATATAATTCATCTTTCTTTTTATTATTATACATTAATTAATAACTTTTTTTTAGAATAATAAAAAATTCAAAAGACATCTAATTTCAATATTTCTGTTTCTATTTAATTATATATTTTATTTTATTTATTTTTAAATTATCTAAAAGTTTTATAACAAACACAATAAAACTATGCATCATATTATAAAAATCAAAAAAGTATTTTTGTATTTAATTATATATATATAATAAGACTTTATCAAAATCTATTAATTATATATATATATATATATATATATATATATATATATATATATATATATATATTAAATAAGACTTTATCAAAATATATGAATTTAATATATATATATAAATATATATATATATATATAATTAAATTATTTAATAACAAAAATATAAAACTATTTTAAGAATGAAAGGAAGATAAATAGCATTGGATTTTGAATTGCTTGTTGTTGCAAGAAAACTATTAATTTGTAATGTTATTGAATTTTAATTTAGACATCGGTATGAAAAAATATGTTTGGTTCTATAATATTTTATATTTATAAAAAACTTACTAAGTAGTTAAAATAATAATAATTGATATATATATATATATATATATATATATATATATATATATATATATATATATATAAATTCAGTAACAAAATTGGTTCATAAGACTAAGGCAAGAATTTGATCCCCATTTATAATATTTTAAATTGGAATTAGTGTTATACAAATAAAAATAAATATGTATATATATAAAAGAGATCATCTGTAATTTAAATCATAATTGAAAATAGTAATTATGAGTAAAATTAATATAATTATATGAATAAATATAATGTATGTTTATTTTATTTTCAAAATGAATATAAAATGGAAATATAAATGGAGAAAAAGATAGATTTTCAAAATGAGATAGAAAATGATAATTTTAAAATGAGAAATGATTAGGAGGGAGAATTTTAGGGAGGGGATGATGTGATGCAATTAGTCAAAAAAAATAACAAAATTTCTATTTTTTCTATCTTCTCACCTTTTATCCATTTTTCAATGGTGGAGAGAGATGTGAGAGAAATTTTGTTATTTTTTTGTCTAATCAAATTGCGTCACATTATTCCCTCCCCAATCATTTATCTTTAAAATATTATTAAATATTTATATATATATATTATATCATATTTATATTTAATATATTTAAAATTATATTTTTATAAAATTAATATATCATATGATTTATTTTAAAATATATTATTTTTAAAATTTAAATCATTTATTAATATTTAAAATTATATATTAACAAAATTTATAAAAATGAATAAATTAATATAATTTATTTTTAAATATATTATTTTTATTTTAAATCATTTATAAATATTTAAAATTAAATTAATAAATATATAAATAAAATAAAAACACCTTATCACTCCTTCAAAATTTAACAATTAAATAAAATAAAATTAAATAAGATAAGATAATAAAACGATCTATGAACAGATATTCGCCCTCGCATCCAAGAGGCAAGCTGTATCAAACTAATCCTAAATAATATAGAAATGATGGGCAATTTCTCAAAATTAAGTGTAAAAAAATAATAAAAATAAATTTTATAGTTACAAATATTAAAGTAGTGAGAATTGCAATGACAAAATTGTATATTTAATTTATTTTAAAATTAATGAGAGACAAGGGCAGTTGTCAGCTTTGGGCATTTATTAGTAGCCCCACGGCCCACGCGAGGCGATAGTGACACTAACACCCTTTTTTTCTTTAATAAATTACACATCTGCCATCGATTTTATTTTTTTAAAACTGTCAATCCCATTTGGTCTTTTTACAAGAGGTTTTGTTTTGACTTATTTAAACTTTTTATTTTTGAAAAATTTATTTTTTAATTACAAAAATA
The DNA here is from genome assembly GCF_907164915.1 of Impatiens glandulifera. NCBI lineage: Eukaryota > Viridiplantae > Streptophyta > Magnoliopsida > Ericales > Balsaminaceae > Impatiens > Impatiens glandulifera. The sequence goes on along the minus strand of NC_061863.1, from coordinate 45,672,654 downwards.
AGTTATTTATATTTTTAATTTATAATAATGTTTTAATTAAGTAGTATAAAAAATATTCATCATTAGATCAACTTCAATAAGAAAAAACAAGTATAAAGATTTTGTTTATAAAAATAAAATGTTTCAATTAAATTAATTAAAACATTAATTTATTTATTTTTTTCAGCCGCCTGCCCGTGCCGGCCACTCAAGCAGGTGCTTTTAAGGTTACATTTGGATATGGATAGTTGCTTAACTTTTTACTTTTGAGAACAATATTCGTGTATCAATGAGGATGTCTTTTTCATCATTGTTTTTTCAAAATAAGAGACATTTTTCAAAATAAAAAATATACAAAAATAGAAGGAAATGATGAGACCAAAATGATGGAATTGTGAGAACCATAACACAACAAAAGAACAAATAAAATAAAAAAATTACTTAATTAAATATATTAAAACTTATTTAAAATAAATAAGTTTAATAACACATATTTATAATCACTTATTACTATAGATTTAAGTGTAAATAAAAAAACTAATATATTTTTTTTAATTTAATAAAATTACTGTTATATAGGGAAATTTGACGAAATGACCCTAATAATGGCCTTAAATGAGTAAAGTGTCAGCGCATAAATTAAATAGCACTGGTGACCTTTTTTTCTCTGACGAAAATGCCTATATTGCGTCACGCAACCTCCAGTTGCATGACGCAACTGGTGCATTGTGAAAAGTCCACAATGCCCTTGCTATATAATTAAAAAAAATTCAGTTCTTCCAATTTCTTTTCATTTCTTTCTCCCTGTTCTCTCTCTTCACGTCTCCTTCTCCTCTCCTCCTCATTCTCTTTAAAAACAAGACGACCCCTGACGAAGACGTCGGAATCCGAACGAAGGAAGGATGTCCGCTGCTACTGGTATATTTCCTTTGTATTCCACTTGTTATTTCTTTCTTTCTTTGAACGCATTGTTTGTTAGGTTTAGGGTTTAGGGTTTAGGGATTAATTAGGTAAATGCTACCGTTGCGGCGGAATCCGGGTGCGTCACGCGGGTGTGTCACGCGGGTGCGTCACGCGCAGTAGTGGTCTTACAGCAATCCACCAAAGATGCGGGTGCAATTTCTGGTCATTTTCGACCTTGGTGGAGGAACATTTGATGTCTGTCTTGACCAGTGATGGGTTTGTCTTTAAAGTGAAGGCAACAGTTGGTGATGCCCATTTGGGAGGAGAGGACTTTGATAACAGAATGCTGAATCATTTTGTGCAGGAATTCAAGAGCAAGAACAATAAGGACATGTTCCTTAAGGAGACTCATGACTGCTTGCGAGAGGGCGAAAATGATTTTTTCGTATGTTGCCAAGACAACGACATATTAATTCTTTCTGGATGGTGTTGACTTTAATTTTAAAATAATTCGAGCCAAGTTTGAGGAGATGAACATGGATTTATTCAGGAATTGTATGAAAACTGTTGAAACATGCTTGAATGATGCGAAAATGGAGAATAGCAGCTTGGATGATGTTATTCTAGTTGGTGGGTCTACTAAAATTCCACTAGTGTAGGAGCTTCTTAAGAATTTCTTTAATGGCAAGAAATTATGTCAGAGTATCAACCCTAATGAGGCTGCAGTTGAAGCTGTCATTTTGATTGGTGAGGGAAATGAGAATGTTCAAGTTCTCGTACTTGGCTGAAGAACAATGAACTCGCGACGAGTGTGGGAAGAAGATTCAGAAATTAAAAAGTGTATGCAACCCCATTTTTGCAAAGGCTGGTGGTGCTGGTTTTAGGGGACTAGAGTTATTTTGTAGGATGTTGATTGATTGTTGCTTGATAATTTAGGTTTTGGTTCTTTTTGTTAATTTTTAGTATGTAGTTTGTTTGAAAGAAGCTTCCTTTTGTTAGTTTCATCTATTATGTGGTAAGTAATTGCAGATAAGTTGAGATGTATTTTGAGCTATATATAGTTGGTTTGGCTTATCAACAAAGTCTAACTTGGCTATAAGTCTTGAGGATTGAGTTGTATGCATACAATTTGTCCATATTTCATAGGATATGTTTAATGCATAATTACTTCAATTGATGTTGATATCTTGCTTAATTAGTTTGTGCATTTTTTTTAGTGTAAGAGCATCCTCTAAAGTTTGATTTTCTCAGAAATTGTCATGTACTACTGAAATCTATACTAGTTGAACTCACAATTCTTTTAGCTTTGAGTCTTGATTGATAGTTAATCATGTTTTAACTACTGAAACAGTTATTTATCTCGATCTAATTTAGATTGTTAATCATGTTTTAACTACTAACCTTCTTTAATTAATTAGAGAACACTAACAAGTTACAACAAAAGTAAATGCACACAAGCTAACTAGAAACACTCGCAATAAAAACTTCACATCTGAGCAGTCATATTCAATTGTTCAAGAACTATCACATCATCCGAACATTAGGGAGAAAAAGCATCTGAATGCTGCCTAGCCAATAGAAAACTAACAAACATTCAAACCATAAAGATGACGATGATGGAAAATGTCAGCATTTGTTCAGCACTTAGGGTTTTCAGTCCACCAATGCCCATACGCATCGGTTGAGAACTAGCATCTTCCTTACTCATAATCTGAACCGTTCTACCCTCCTGTATGGTTTCTACACTTGAATCATTCGTATTAGATAGCCAAGACGGTTTGGGTAGTGGTCTTGCAAAAGGATAGATAAAGATCTCATCATCTGCATGGGGAACCCAAATGGAGATAATCCCTCGCAATCCATCAAAACAATTATTTGAGGATTTTCTGCTTCGACCAAGTGACAAACCCCGTATTCTATCTGGGAAACTGATCAGGAGCAACAAATTATTTAGATTTCTCAGCATAAAACATCAGTTTTAATAACTTCCTAACAAATCAGGTCCTAATCATTTAGTTAATCTATATAATCCCTTTTGGGCACCTAAAAAAAATCCCACTCTCATAACTTCCTCTGGACCATTTTAAGATATCATTTGTATTGATTTTATAAAACAACCCATAAAGTGAAACAATGCATAAAAGTTATTCTCCAACATTAAGTTCATAGTCAATAAGACAATCAAAATCCAAACATTTAATCTGTTTTTATCTAGAAGACTGCAGTTCAAATTCATTTTGGTATAAAAATCCAGTTCAATAATAAAATGGGTCTAATTGGATTTTTGGGTAGACCCTTTCTTATCACCCAAGAGGTTCCAACTGTTACAAATCAACCTAAAGATTTAGGATTTGTAGATAAAATATCTATGAGATGAAGGCCAAAGACTTTGAGAGAAATAATCAAGATTTAAGCTATCTCATTCCTTCCCCTAAATAATACATGCTCTTACTATTTATAAACCACAAACCTACTTACTTATTATACTAATTACAGTCCTCTCTACTATTTCTAATTACTGTATTACCTATACTACTAATATATCCTACTATTACAGTTACAAAGCACTTCCAGTCAACTAAACATGGAGATTTCTAAAAGTATTCCTGTATCTAAGGGTATCAGTAATCAAGATGGCCTCATGAGAAGAAAAACTATCATAGATCAAATGTTAAGCGTGACGCAACTGCGTGACACAACCAACCTGAGAGCCTATCAACAGTCATATACGAATCAACCAACCAACCAACCTGCATTCAACGAATCAGGGCGAATCAATGTCGTTCTATAAACGAAATAAACACAAACAATCATCTATAAACGAAATAAACATAAAATATATACGAATATAGTGAAAATTTTATCTTCCGCCGTCGTAGTTCGTCGTTGGAGCCGCAGTTCGCCGTTGGAAGTTCTCCGTCGCTCTACGCCATTGAATATAGTGGAATGGTGCATCTTCGATGTGTTCTTCGCCGATGAAAAGAAGAGAAAGTCTTCTCCGCCATTAGAGTTTACAGCGGAGAAGACCGAGATGAGAGAGAAAATAAATCAAAAATGGAAAAAAAATGATTTTATAGGGTTTCAGATGCGTCACGCAACTGGAGTTGTATATATATTACGTTAACAAATTATAATTTAATATATACTAAATAATAAAATATATTATTTATTTTAATTTTTTTATTTAATATATTAAATTATATACTTCAATATATTATATTAATTTTATTAACTAATATGAGTAATATATAAGGGTACAATAATCAAGATATATTTGTTCATATGTTAGGTTTAGATATTATCAAACTAAATGAAATATTAAATATGTTCCTGTTTGTTAATTTAATTTTTATTTCTTGATATTTTAGTCATTAAGTACTTAAAATTTAGTATTCAGTATTTAGGTCTTAATTTTAAGTTTTATCAAACACAACCTTACTCATCTTTATTAGTGTGTAATGGCTTTGCTTGAAGCATATCAGCCCGAGTGAGAATATCGTCAATATATTTGGATTGAGAAAGAAATAAGACATCTTTGGTACGAGTGACTTTCATTCCAAAAAAGTAATATAATTGACCTAAATCTTTAACAGAGAATAATTTATTTAATTGAAATATAATTTTTGTTAGAAACGATTTATAATTTCCTATGAGAATAATATCGTCCACATATACTAAAAAGTATGCGGTTATTTGAAGTGCATGATACGTGAAGAGATCCATGTTAGATTTCGATTCTATGAAATTAAAAGATAGTAGAACAGTCCGGAGAGTAACATACCAAGCACGAGGAGACTGTTTAAGACCGTATATTGCTTTATGAAGTTTGCATATATGATTAAGAAAATCTTGATGGACAAAACTGGGTGGTACTTCTTCTTGTAAAGACCCGTGAAGAAATGTATTACAAATATCAAGTTTATGAATGAACCATTGATAAGATATTGTCAAAGAAAGAATAACACGAATAGTAGTGGGTTTTGCCACATGACTAAATGTCTCTTTATAATCAATTCCTTGTTGTTGATGGAATCCTTTAGCCACAAGACATGCTTTATGTCGATCAATAGACCCGATAACTTTATGCTTGAGTTGAAAACTCATTTACATCTAACAAGATTATGAGATGGTGTACGGGAAATAAGAGACCATGTTTTATTCTGAATAAGAACATTATATTCATTTTTCATGGTAAGACGCCATTGCGGATCCTTATTAGTTTTTGTCAAATATGTAGGTATAGTAACAGAAGAAGTAGTAGTGAGAGTTGATGAGGACATATATTGTGCTTTATTGTGTGTGATCATCTAATGAGTAGAAGATTTAGGTGCATTAACTGTTGTGATAATTGGTTGTGTTGAATGAACGATAATAGTAAAAAATGATAATGTTTGGTGATGTTGTGGAGGTCGAAGAGGGTGATGGTGAAGACGATGAAGTGATATAAGATAATAGAGGTGGTATTGATGAATTAAGTATAGTTGTTGGAAGAGATGTCTCATTATCTTCTTGTGGTTTAGACAAATACACAAGGTCCTTACTTTTGAAAGGAAAAGTGAGTTCGTCAAAAGTGAAATATTGAGAGATAAATATTCGTCCAGACGGAATGTGAAGACACTTATAACTTTTGTGAGATGAGCTGTAACCAAGGAAACTGCATTTAGTAGTATGAAAATCGAGTTTGTGTTGATTGTACAGTCGTGTGAGTGGATAACAATAACACCCAAATGTCTTAAAAAACCATAGTCAGGAGAATAGTTAAATAAAGTCTCAAATGGTTAACGTTGATGTAATGTCAGAGTAAGAAGACGATTGATAATACATGTGGCTGTTTCAAAAGCTTCACTCCAATAATGTAATGACATAGATGCATGAGACAATAAAGTGAGACCAGTTTCTGTAATATGACAAATTTTTTATTCAGCAATACCGTTTTTCTCACTAGTATGTGGGCAAGATAAACGATGTAAAATATCATGATTATCCGTTAATGATTTTAAATTTCTATATTCTCCTCCCCAATCAGTTTGTACTATTTTGATTTTACGAATAAATAAATTTTCAACAAGTTGAAGAAAGTTGATAAACGTATTCAAAACATCCGACTTTTTCTTTAGCGGATATATCCATGTGAATTTGTTAAAATCATCCACAAAATGTACGAAATAACGACAAGCAGTAGACGAAAATTCAGGAACAGGTCCCAAACATCCGAATGAATTAGTTCGAAAGGAGCTATAGATTTAGATTTTGAAGTCGAAAAAGGTAGTTTATGTGTTTTCCCATGTTGAAATAATTCACAAAAAGAAATAGTATTACTACCTGAAACTGGAAATTTAAAGTGTGATATAACTAAAGATGTAGTAGCGCTAGAAGGATGTCCAAGTCGTGAATGCCAAATTTGAGTCGGAGATCGAATACCAATAAACACTTTTTATTAGAACATGTTGAAAACAAACTTTTAGTAGGTTCAAATGAAATAAAGTTTGTCCTTGAGTAATCTCTTAAGAAGCACTATCTTCGTATCTCGGTCTTTAATAAGACAAACATTCGGGTAAAATTCAAAAAATATATTATTATCCGATAAAAATCTCGCGACACTCATCAAAATTTTAGTAATATCTGGAACGTGTAAAATATTACGTAAGTAGAGAGAATTTTGTTGATTTAAAATTTTAGTGGTACCAATATTATAAATATTTATTGACATATCATTTCCGACTTTAATAGTTTGAGTACCTGTATAAGGAGCATGTAAGTGTAGATTATTAAGATTAGAAGTAATATGGTTAGTAGCACCTGAATCTGGACACTAAGTGGGATCTACAATAGTAGACGATGTAACTAACATTATCGTAGAATTTGTAGAAGGATTAAAATGAGGGCACTTAAGAGAACTATGTCCTTGTACATTACATATTTGACAAGATGAATTATAAAAACAACTTTCAGAGCGATGACCAATTTTATGACAAATATTACATTGCGGATGATTATTGTCTCGGTTCTGTCTTTGGTTCTTTTCGCCTCCATGCCCATAAATATAAGCAACATTCGCCGAAACGTTTGAGGGCGAAATATTTTCATAATGGAATTTTCTTTTCTTGAACATGAGTCGTTGTTCATGATTTAGAAGGATGTCTGTCATCTCATTAAACGATAGATCTTGTCCAGAAGTTAGAGCACATATAATCGACTCGAACTCGTCTCCAAGCCCGTTGAGTAGAGTTAGTTGCAGATTTTGATTAGAAACATATTGTCTGGTAGCGATACGTGCATCTGACATGTTTTTGATATGTTGAATGAAGTTAAGAAGAGAGTCACTATATTTGTGTGCGTTTAGGAGTTGAATCTGTAACTGAAATAGTCGACTCTTTGATTGAGAAACATAGATTTTCTCTAGGGTTTCCCAAAGTTCTTGCGCCGAAGATGATTTTGAGACTTGTTGACGAATCTCGTCGGTTAATGTTAAAAAGAGCCATGCAAGTACCCTTTGATCTTGGATACATCATTGTTTAAATTTTGTATTCTTGATTTGAATTGTATTATTTTGATCATTTGTTTCTTGAATAAATTTAAGAGGAGTTTCAAGATTTCCTTCTACTATATCCATAAAATCATAACCTATCATGATTGGAGTAACTTGTGATTTCCAATAGATATAATTATGTTTATCATGTTTTACACTTCCAAGTATTATGGGTAGAATTGAGAAGTGATATTGGTCTTTCATTGAAAAATTGAAATAATATTATCGATTGAATGAGTAATCTTTACCATAGTTTATCTATTTATAATATTTATAATAGTAATAGAAAAGATAAGTAATTTGAGAAAACTTATAAATTAATTATTATATTTAACCTAATTAATAAGAGATAAATAAATAATTTCTCTAATTTATTTAGTTATTTATCAAATCTCTATTTGTATTAAATTAGGGCTAAAATTAAGTTGGTTGGGATAACCACCAATGTTATATTTTTATTATTATATTGAACAGCCATTAGTTTCTTTTATTTTAAATCATCCAATGGTTTATATGGTGGTCAAATCCTTTAAAGTGTGACTATGTCTTTTCCACAATTGATTGATGATTACCTTAATTTCTAAATAAATGATTTTGATTGACCTTAAGTTATAATAAGGAGAATATTCCATTAACTAATCCATCTTTATTCCTGTGAAAGATATGAGAATGTCCCAATTTCACATGATTTTTTTATATACAACTTGACAAAAGTGTTTGCACTATCCACTCTAATAATATTATCTAAACATTAGTGTGTAATAAGAGCATCATTGTCAAATATTTGTTAATTGTTCAAAATGAATGAAAATTTCATAGTATAGTCCATTATAAGGGTAAATATAGTGATTAATAGACCAATATATTAAAAATAGTCATAACTATTGGGCCATGCAAATTTTTTAAATTAAAAAAATAAAAATAAATGACACTTTACAAAACAAATTGTAAATAAATATTAGAAATTTTTGAGGTCACTTATAATGGTAACATTCCTAAATAAATAGAGACGGCTGGATTTTTATTTATAAGTTGAAGCTTTTTAATGTATTATTTTGGGCCGGTGACTCTTAGTCCAATGGAATAATAGTAAAAAGGCTTAATATGTTTTAGGCCCAAATGAACTGAGTTCTCATGCTGTTTGTTATTTCATATTTATTTAAAATGGTTAGCTATTTGTAAATTTATAAAATTTAAAATTTATTTTTAATTTTACAAGTTTATTTCAAATAAATATTAATTATATATATAATTAAGTACTTAAAAAAATATATATAACACTAAAATATAGTTAAAAAATTAATGATAATAATTTATTTATTTGAATATGTAATATATATTTTTTAATTTATAAATATAAATTATTATTTATTTTTAAATTTAAAAATATAAGAATTTATCTAAATAATAATATTAGTCTATTTTATGATTATAAAATTACAAAATTTTAAAATTTTAAAAATTATATCTTGGGCATTGTTTGGTTTATTAAATAACTCTAACCAAATCAAACATTATTTCACTCCCCTCTCATAATTACATTATTTACCTCACTAAATTTATTAACCAAAATATTAAAATACATTTTATTTTAAATTATTATATTATATTTTATTTATATATATTAATATATTTAAGTTTTTTTTATTATAGTAATTATTATCTCTTTAAAATTATCGATATTATTATATATTTTTTCTCTCTCTTAATTTTTTTTTTAAATAAAGAAATCCTTAATATAAGACCATTTAAAGAAATTTTATTAAAAATTAATATTCTTTTTTTAGAAACACTTACCTTTGTTATGTTTGGATTATTTAAGTTTAATTCTGAACATTTATTGATGCAAATTAATATTCCCAATCTTTTCTTATAAGATTTAATTTGGTGACGGATGGGGAGGCATGCTATAAATTCCAAATTAATTATACTCATCTAACATCTTACCTATTCAACCTATTTAGTTGGTTGGGACATTATTATTATTATTATTATTATTATTTTAACATTTTATTTTCTTATTTATTTAAATAGTTTCAAATATATTCACATTATTCTCATTTTATCTCTAGCTAGTTAGATATATTTCAGTCATACATTATATTAAAATGAGAAATCAATTAATTTTATAATTTGAAGAAAAATAATTAAATTATTCAATCAAATCATCAATTATAGTTTAATAATTTGTTTATATTAAAATTATATAAAATTGATAGAAAAAATTAAATAAACTTTTAGACACATCCCTACTCTACCCAATAAGGCACTTATAAGCCAGCCAACCAGCTATAAGAGCTTGTTTGATTATGACTTACTTAGAATTCTTTTATTATTTATTTTTGTAAAAGATCTTACTTAATATAATTAAATTATGTAAAATTTAAATTTTATAAAAATAAAATAAATTATTTCAAATAAAATAAAAAGTAAACATCATAGTTGTAGATATTTTGTTTTTTATTTTATTGCGGGGCCCACAAACGTTTTGTTAGTAATAAAGAAAAGTCATAAAAAGAAAAATATGACATATTTTATTTTCTTAAAAACATAAATACTTTTCATTAGATTGCGGTTACAGTCAACTGCCAAACCAAACAAAGCCTGAAAATTCAACTGTAACTTCCGGCGGCAGTCATTACCGCCGCCGGCCCATTTCGTTTATTCTCATGTCGGTTTATTCCTAAAAAACATCACCGCGTTTAAACCCATACGCGTTATTCTCTCTTTAAGAAATCTGGGTTTTATGAAATCTGCTTTAAAGATTACGACTTTCCCAAGTAATCTGAAATAGAATAAGAGTACATAATATAATGGATACGCCAAAGAAAAGAGTTAGTCGGTCATCAGGAAGGTCGTCTGTTATCGATTCGATTAAGGGATGTACAATCGCTGGGATAAAGATTCAGAAGGAGGAACTACGCATGAGAATCGCGATGCCCCAATATCTCCGTCTCGCGTTTCGTGAATCCATTGAGTCAAAAGACGTCGCAGGAGTCAGCGAACGTTACTTGTCCTCTGTTTTGAAGAGCGAAGATGAGTCTCCTCAGTCATGTGAATCCCCATTGGTGGTCTTCATCAATTCCAACAGCGGCGGCCGACATGGGCCGAAGTTGAAGCATCGTCTTCAGGAATTAATGGGCGAAGAACAGGTCCAATCCTCTCTCTCTCTCTCTCTCTCTTTATCTATTACGTGATTTTTTCTGTTAAATCTACCACATTTGATCATGTGTCTTTAACATTACCCTCCTTTTGTTTTTGTTTGTTTGTTTGTTAGGTTTTGGATCTTCAATCCGTGAAGCCTCATGAGTTTGTTGAATACGGATTGGGTTGTCTAGAAAAGATGGCCGATCTTGGTGATTCATGTGCAAAAGAGACTCGGGAGAAACTCAGGATTGTGGTAAGCTTATGTTCTAACATGACTTTGGGTCTAGTTTCCTAACTAACAGAGGATTGTAGAATAAGTAGTATATAATCAATCTATAGATATGTTATATTTGTGTAATACATCTGTTTCTGCACTGCCTTTCAATTGTTCTTCCTTCCCCATGTTGAATCTACATATCATGACATATAAAGATGGTAGTGTTGGTAGCTTGAGATTGAGACCTAAGTTGAACGAGATGACATTGCCATATATCAGCTTCAACATACGGAAGGAAGAATAAGAAGTTAGTGGTAGTGCCCCCTTTGATTTAATTGTCCTTATTCTAGAATCCTCTATTCATTAGAAAAACTGGCCCAAAATCATGTTACTCTGGACCTGTCATCACACATAGCACATTGATTATGGTTATGAACAAATTGTTCAGTCTATTTGAATTGGCGTGAAATTGGTATGCAGGTAGCAGGAGGTGATGGCACGGTCGGTTGGGTCCTGAGTTGTCTTGGTGTTCTTATCAAGCAAAAACGCGAACCCGTTCCTCCAACCGCGATTATGCCTCTTGGCACTGGAAATGACCTGTCTAGAAGCTTTGGTTGGGTGAGAATCTATCTAACTTGTAACAGAAGAAATTATGTATGTGGGTGAAAACTGAAAACTGATAAGAGCTGTGTGTTGTTGATCTATGTCATGAACAGGGCGGTTCATTTCCTTACAACTGGAATTCAGCTGTGAAAAGTACTCTCGACAAAGTCTGCACGAGTTCTGTTTGTCGTTTGGATAGCTGGCATGTATCGATTTCAATGCCGGGTGGGGAACTTGTGGATCCGCCTCATTCTCTCAAGCCATCATCTTCCTCTTATTCAGATCATCAGCAACAGCAGGAGCAGCAGGGAGAGGAAGTGTGTGGTCGGTCCTACGAAGGGACATTTTACAACTATTTCAGCGTAGGAATGGACGCTCAAGTTGCTTACGGTTTCCACCATTTACGCAACGAAAAACCTTATTTGGCTCAAGGTCCCATTTCCAACAAGATGATTTATTCCAGCTACAGCTGTACTCAGGGATGGTTCTTCACACCATGCATCAATAATCCTAATCTAAGGTACTACTAACAATCAGAATCCACTAAAAAGTTTGTGGGGTTCGAGCCCATTTTCAAATCTTAGTAGCTAGAGTGTGGTTTGCAGGGGATTAGGGAACATATTGAGGATGTTCATAAAGAAAGTAAACTGTTCTGATTGGGAGCAGATAACAATTCCTTCAACTGTGAGGTCAATAGTGGTGATAAATCTGAACAATTACGCGAGCGGAAGAAACCCATGGGGGAATTTGCAACCGGAATACATGGAGAAGAAAGGTTTTATCGAACCTCATGTGGATGATGGTCTAATAGAAGTATTTGGGTTGAAGCAAGGATGGCATGCATCTTTAGTTATGGTTAAACTTATTTCGGCTAAACATTTGGCTCAGGCTGCAGCTATAAGGTTCGAATTCAGAGGAGGGGAATGGAAAAAGGCTTATATGCAGATGGATGGTGAGCCCTGGAAGCAGCCATTGCAACAAGACTACTCCACCTTCATTGATATCAAACTTGTGCAATATAAATCTGTTATGCTTAATGCTGCTGCAATATCATCCTAGTTGTTCCATCATTAATTGTTGTTATATGCTTAAAGATTTGTACTTGTGACATTAATTGTATGTATGTAATGTATCTTAATTATCCCAACTTTTGGGACCCCCCATAGCTTGTATCGTTCTGTTCTTGCCCATGGCCGGCTCTAGTGAGAAAGAGGATAAGAACTTTTTTGAAAAAACAAAAAGAAGAAGCCAAAGATCTATCTAATCTCTTCCTTTCTTCTTTGTGTAATGGGCAGCTATCAGCCTTTTGATCATCTTTATGTATTCAACATTGATAAGACTGATAGGCACCAAACCAGAAAAGAAATGGGACCTCACCTCTGCATTATTGAAAGGCAAAAGTAAGATTGTCCCAATCTTAACAATTCAATCAATTTTCTCGGGTCGAGGTCGTATTAATTTATTTGATAAGATATTTGGCATCACCCACTTGATCTTTAGCACCTTCTAAGGACCCAATAAGTTACTTGGTACAAAAGTTATTAAACAAATTTATCTGTTTATGACTTTTGGGTCAAAATATCATCATTCTTGTCTAAAAGATAAACCATTATCCATTCCACTTTGAGGTGGTGACTGGTGAGATCCTGCTGATTAGTGCGACGTCCCAATTACCTTTTGATATGAGGTTAATTCATAGATGACAAAGAGTCTTTCTTACCACTCTTTGTTAATTATGAATTTGTTTAATTTAATGATGATTGTGATTAGAAAATAAACAAATGAAAAGTAACTGTTGTTTCATAATTGGAAATGAAAAGGTAATGGTCATGGCCATGGTGGTATCTAGCTTATACTTCCACTTACAATTTAATGAATATTTTAATTAGTTAACAATGAGATTATGGGTTATTACTGTTAAGATTCTTTTCCAAAAAATCTAAATTATTGAGTTATGTCAATGCTGATATTATTATTTAATCATCTAAACATCGAGATTTCAATCGGGTATTAATTAACCATGAGTATGAGTATCATGTTAAAACTAGAAATAGATCGATTGTCTTTTTTTCACTTATATATATTCTCTTAGATGACAAGTAATTCTCATTAAAAACATCTATGTTTATTACTTAAAAAAAAAAAAAGTTTAGTTTTGATTGCTTTTGTCTCTTTGTTTTTGTTATGTTTAATTTATTTTCATACAAGTTTCTACTACCACTAAATGGGAAAAAAGTGCAAGGGATGATATTATTTGTATATTTTTATACTGTAGTGGGGATTAATTGAATTGATTTTGGAAAGGAATTTATTATATTATCTTTGTGTTGTTTAATTAATTATAATTGTAATATGGTGGGCATATGTAAAATTACTTAGGAAATAAATAAACTATTGGATTGGAAGCACTTAAAGGAATATGCATTTGTCCTTCAAACGTACGGTGGACGGATGGATCTCACTGTTTGTGGCATCTGACTGTCCCCATTAAGCCCTTTTTTTATTAGGGTTACATTTTCAAAAAAGTTTAAGCATATTTGTTTATCAATAGGTTAAAAAACTCTTTACAAGTTTGATTTTTATATTATTATAAATAGAGGAATATAGGGAGAGCGAGTCTGAAATCGCGATACGCACAACAAATGGAACTCGCTGTTATAAAAAAAGATACGACTGTTATACAAAAGGGACTTCGCCGATTAAGGGTCCATTTTGTATAACAACGATGTCCCTTTTGTATAACAGACATGTCTTTTTTTGTATAACAGAGTAAGATTCTTGTGTGAGTCGCGATTTTTAGATTACAACTTTCTAAATTAAATTAAATTGGAAACATTTAATTATTTAAGTATCTACTCACCTTAAAGCATTTTAATTGATTCATATGACTTGTTTGGTTTAGCTAGACCCACCGGCCTAATTGTACGAGAGATTGAGTGTACGTATGTATGGTTTTATCAACTATTTAGATTAATCATTTTATTCATATCTAGCTAGTTTAGTAACGGCAAACGTGTCAAGGTATATTAGGATTCGTTTGGAAGTAAAACTAATATATACTGTTTTCGAGTTAGTATAGTAGAAATTTCAACAAAAACTTGTTAAATTTAAATTTGGGACAATTGTTATGAAGGGTCGGTTGCTAACTTCCTTAAACAAAAAATTGTAAAAATCGTCAAATCTTGTCTAGGGCGGAGTTGGTACAATATATTTTATTTTTTTAACTATATTTTATTGAAAGTATCGATATAAGAAAATTTATACCTACATTTATCGTAAATTGATTTCGGTACGGTATTGATATGAAAAATACCATATTTCCTTAAACATAAACCAATACAAACCAATACAGTATGGTTACTAAATAAACGTGACAAAATAAAAAATTAAAGACTGCTATCATAAAATAATTTTTTTTTTTAAGAATCAAACCGTTTAAAAGATGAACAAATATTAAAAAATAAATTTAGTTACAAAAATTGGAGTAAAAAATTTAATTATCTATTAACAAATTTTTTTTATCAATTAATAATATAACCAATATTAAATATGAGTTAACATGAGTTGATTTAAAAAAAATATATTTTTATAATTGAATTATTATTAAATTTATTTTGAAAAGAAAATAAATATGTTAAATTTATAGACACATTTGATACATTTTATAAAATATATTCAGAAAATAAATAAATTTACTAAAATTGTTTGATTTATTTTTGATTATCTAAAATTTTATAATAACGGTACAAATCTAATTTCTAAAATAAAAATTAAATCATAATCATTTATAATCTCATTAGTCTTTTTTTTTTCTTCTTATAAGTTTTGAGAAGGTTTTTCCGCCAACCCTATTTTGAAGTCAGTATATATATATATATATATATATATTATATATATATATATATATATATTATATATATATATAATATATATATATATATATATATATATATATATATATATATATATATATCTATATATATATATATATATATATATATATATACTAATTTTTTAATTTATAAATATTATTTTGATATATATCAAAAATTTAAAAATTTTAATTTTACCGTACTAATAATTTCGGTATCGGTATCGATATCATACCTTACTTTTTATCATATACTAAAAAATTAATATTTTTAATATTTTACGATATAATATTTTTGATATATTGATAATATAAATAATTTTTCCACATCTCATTTTTTTATATTAATTATATAATTAATAAAGTTAAAAGAGATTTATTCATTATATAACTCATGTCTAACTAGCTATATATAATAAATATATTTATGAAATATATAATAATTTATTGTCGTAAACATGAAAATTTGAAATACCCTAATTTATAAAAAAAAAAAAATATTATTAAATTATAATAATATTAAAATAATATTTTGTGTTTAAAATAACTCAAAAATAAATTAAAAATTAAATTAGGATTAATTATTGTAATAATTAAACTCTAATGAGAAAAATTAAATAAAATTTCAAGAATAATTAGAGGTTAAAATATTGTATTTATTTTACCCAAAATAAACCTAAAAAAGAGTTGAAATTTTGATTTTAAGCATAAATTATGTATAATTTATGATTTAAAATAATTAAATAAATACCTCAAATACCCAAAAATAAAAATAATGAGCATAATTTTTAACATGTTTCAAAAAATAATTTTTATAAAATTTTTGGTGAAGAAAAACGCAAAAAAGAGATTAAAATTCGATTTCAAATAACTCTTTTATTAAAAATATAAACTGATAATTTTGTGTGGTCGAAATTATGTTTAATTGTTGTAGCATGATTCTGGGCCATCGAATCAGAGCTGGATTTTCATCCAGCGCCTAGGAGAACACCACGCATCCGAATGTAATGGAAACATGCGCACGGGGCCACACTGAATTACTAACGAGACAACTAGGGATGACAATGGGTAACCGTATGCCCGATACCCGTGGGTACCCGTATGCCCGATACCCGTGGATACCTGATGATCGGTGTTTGGATATGTTAAATCGGGTCCAAAGGTCGGAGTCGGCATGGGGAGGGGAAGAAGGGTACCTGGTCGGAGTACGGGGTCGGGGATGAAAAGTGTGCAAAACCCAAACCTGATACACGAAACCAACTATTAATATTTTTTTATTAGTTTAATGTGTGACTTTTCAAATTCGTCATTATTATATATCATTAATATACATCATTTAATTTGGTCTTATCCATACTCCATTCCAAACATATTCATAATTACACTATACACCAACTTTAAATTTTGTATATTCCCCAAAAAATATATTTCTCTACATAAACTTCAACTTTTATTTTATTACAAAAATATTGTTTATCTCTCATCATTCTTCATATTCATCCTCTAACTTTTTTCAGTTTTTTTTGTTTTATACTCTAGTTTATCTTTTTTTTAAGATCTACAAAATAAATATGTAGGTAAATATGATTTTATTTGTATTTTTAACATTTATACATATTACTAATTTAAAATTATTAAAGTTATGTTTTTTTCTACGATCTTTATAATCTTGTAAGTTTTTTAATCGGGTAATGGGGTACCCGTCAAAGATTGGGTATCCGATAAATCGGGAATGGGGATAGAAGTATAAATACTCATTGGGTTCGGGGTCAGGTAATACAATAAAAGTTGAGTTTATGGATGGGTACTTCACTACCCGGCGGGTAGGGTACCCCTTGCCATTGCTAAGGACAACTAACCCCGTTAGCCTAGACGCCCGAACGCTAACAGATCTCCAACAAAAAGCAACAATGCGTTTCTATTAAACGAAATGACGTCATTTCATTCATCTTTTCCGGTCGAACAGGGCGATCGCCGGAGGCCGCGCTCGATGTCAACGATTCTTATAGAAGTTTTGTCTCCGCATACACTTGATCTTATCCATTAGTTTTTTCACCATTGTGCACGTTTCCTCTCCGCCACAATTTCCCCTAAGCTGCGAAGTCAAGACCTATCCCTTAGCTGGGCTGCCGAAGCTAAAATAGAAATGGGGAAGAACAACTTCGAAGGCCAAATCAAACTTGAATTCGATAACAATAGCCGACCTAGTTGAGTATAAATACTCCCTAGGTATTAAGCTTCAGAAATATCAAACAAGAATTCCAATTCAAAGAATCAAGATTCTGACAAGAATTGAATTTTTGTAAAATTCTCTCTGGCGATCAAAGTTTTGATCTATGCTTTGGAAAAACTTCCCACACGTCCTTAGAGTGTTCCCCAAGTGTTGGTAAGCTTTCAGATCCTCTGTATTTCAATATGTGATTAAAATTTGAATTTCTTCAAATTTGATTTGGTTAATATGTTCTAGGGCTCATTCGTGTTTTCTTTGTTTAGAATCACTCCCTAGATGATGTATGAACTTTCTATTGAAAGATATTTGATAGAATCAACCTAAACGAAAATTTGGTTTGAAAATTTGGATTTTTTGAATTGATGTTCTTGAGCTTTTAGGCTTGAATTTTGATTCAAATAGTTTTCTAAACATATTTGTAAACATGTTAGGATGATTTCCAAATCATTCTATCAACATCCCAATTATGTTTGATCCAACTAGAATTTAAAAAAATTGGATTTGAATTTCAGTCTGTAAATTTATTAAAGAGCTTGAATGATGTTCTTGTTTTGGTTGTGTTTAACTATGTCCATCATTTCAAAGCTATTAGAATAAGAATTAGGCCACAAAATGGCCCAATTCAAAGATCCCAAATTTTGACCAAAAAACGGTTTGAGAAATTGATCTTTGTAGAGATCGATTGATCCTGATTAGGCTAGGGCCTTTAATCCCCACAATCATATGAGTTGATTTAAACTTATAGATCATGATTTATGTATCAAAAGATATAATATTTGCAATTTTGACCAATTCAAGAACACTCGGTTCTCTTGGACCAAGGCAAAGCACCGAGGTTCTTAGCTTAGGAACGAGAAACAATAATCAGTCCTAACTGAGACCAAGGACCGATTTGAGTTAGGACAGAGACCTAGGACCGGTGTTCTTGAGCAAGAACCGAAGAATCCAACCGAGGTTTTTAACCTAGGACTGAGAGGTTTTGACTTGGGACCGATACTCCCAGGGCCACGTTCGGTAAAACTAGATCTAGGACCGAGTCTTTCAGGCCTAGGACTGAACACATTAAGTTCAGGACGGACCGAGTAATCCGAGTTCGGGACCGAGCCCTCTAGATCCATGAACCCACTCTCCTGAGCCTTGGTCCAGACCACCCCGATCTAGATCGAGCCCGTTTCGAGCCCAGATCGGTCAAAATGGACCCAATCCTTAGGACTCCGGTCCTAAGGCCTGTTTGGTCCCACTTTTCAAAATCCAAATTATTTTTGTAATTTGGAATCCCAATCCATTTTTAAATAATCCCGAAAGGTCAAAAATTGATATTTAAATATTTTCAAGATATTTCCCAAACAATATTTTGGCTAAGGCCCCTTTTGGAATTTATTTTTAAATTCTAACATTTTTTGATATTTTTTTAGGGTTTTACTTAATCTTATATCAACACAATTGCAGGTACACCTTTTAAATAATTTTGTACAATTTACGTAATCTAAATCTATCATTATTTAGGACCTCCAGACTACTAATTAAATAAATAAATGTTATAAATAAATCTTGTAATAGCTAGACTTTTGATTTAAAAAATAAAACTGTTTTTTGACGGGCGCGGAGGACATAGTGCGAAAGCCCTTTCCCAAGCGTAACCAAACACGACTTCTTTATAGAAATTCTAATATAAAGTACGTTTATACATATACCTTTTACTGATTTTCTTAAATCATTTGGAGACTTTTTTTTCAAATAAATAATCTTTTAAATTAGTTATGTTTGATTAATTTGAACCGAATTTTAATCAAATTATTATTTGGTCGCCAAATTATTAAAATTTGAATAAAATTAATTATTTTTACATGATTAATTTTCAAAATCTCCTAGATATTCTCAAAATCTTTTAAATAATATTTTATTTTAAAACAAAGATGCATGACACACAAACCAATGTTGAAATGCATCTAACCTTGAATCACCTCAGGTCTCCCCATGTATGGCCACATGTTATCCAAACACGTGCTAAGATACGAGGGGACCATATCCCGGGGGTTACAATTATATCAATAATATAATATTTTAATACACACCTGTAGTCGAAATGAGAGATCCTCGAACGGTGAGACTATCCCAAAAATATTCAAATAATACTAGCGAAAGACCTTTGGTAAAGATGTCGGCAAGTTGAGAACGTGATGGGACATGCAACACTTGAACTTGTCCATGAGCAACATTTTCACGAGATAAAGGCATGGAGATACGTATATGTAGCGTATATGGTTGAGTATCTAGAATGACAAGTGCATATCACTCGTAGATGTTTCCGGTAGTGGTATAAGTGGGATGGTCAAGCATTCAGAACTTTATACCCCATCCGGTTGTTATCTGGGTATTGTTGAGGCCCGAGAGATAGTGGGCCATTAGCAGCATCAAGACCTCCAACTATAGAATTTCAACTTGGTTCAGAAATTGAACATTTTTCGTGAGTTAGGAGGGAATTGAGTTGTTGGAGAGTCATGAACTTGTATTAGGTACACACAACGAAGTAGTACACCAAGAGTGACTTAAAAACTTTCTTGAAATACCCAACCGAAGTCAATGTATATTAAGTGTGTATGATAGAGATTAGTTGTGGCAACATCTTGCACTCATAGGCCTCATTTGAGGAAAGGTTATTAGGATAATACCTGAGTTTCTTCCAAAAAAACCCTGTTTGACCAAA
Organism: Impatiens glandulifera; assembly: GCF_907164915.1. Taxonomy (NCBI): domain Eukaryota; kingdom Viridiplantae; phylum Streptophyta; class Magnoliopsida; order Ericales; family Balsaminaceae; genus Impatiens; species Impatiens glandulifera. Next base: position 45,652,468 of record NC_061863.1, on the reverse strand, counting down.
TTAGGTAAAAACCCAAGTTTTTATTTTTTTTCTAGTTTTACCCTTCTCATTTTTTACTTATTTCTATCTTATCCTCTCACATCTTATTTTCCACCGATTCCTTATCCAAAATCAGATCTGATTCATGTTCTCTCTATAACCCAAATCAGATCTCACTTTCCACCGACTACTTATCCAAAATTATCACATCCTCATTTCTCCTCCAATCTTTCCACTCAACCTTATCAGTTCTTTCAACTCAACCTTAATTAGGAATCTGATCAGATTAGTGAATATTTTCAATGAATATTTTCAGCGAATATGAAGCAGGTAGATTCGTTCTCATCCTTCATGATCAATTTTCATCATTCATCAACCCTATATAAACTTGCCCATTGATACTTTGTAGTTACCTGGAAATAACTCATTTTTAGAAAATCTAAGATCTTCGTCGCATCCTAATTCCAGGTGAACGACTGCAACTCCAGGTTAGTCTTTTGTTATGTTCTCATATGTTTTTCATTTTGTATACTGATTAGTACTGCTTTTCATTTCGTATGCGAATTAGTACTGTTCTTTAAATAAAGAGATTTTTAGTTTGAACATATACTGATTAGTTTCAATTAAAGAGATTTTTTAGTTTGAAGATATACTGATTAGTACTGCTTTTCATTTTGTATGTCGATTAGTACTCCTTTACATTTCATTTTGTATACTGATTAGTACTGCCCTTCTAATGAAGAGATTTCCCTAAAAAGAGATTTTTTAGTTTAAACATATTTTAATTACTGATTGTGAATGGGCTAATTAAAAAAGAATAAATATTGAAATTATAATTATCATTATTATACATAACTAGCATGTATCCCGTGCATTTGCACGAGTAATAATATAAAAACCGTGGAAAAAAATATTACGGTAAAATTTTTATGGACGGGTCAACCCACAATTCGACCCAAGTATTCATTTACTATCACATATAACCAAATTAACCACAACTCTCGACCCGGCAATCCGGACACTTTAAAAATTAAGCATCATTATATATATATAGATTAGTTAGTTAAAAAGTTGAACTTATATTGTTAAAATGTCATGCGTTTATCAAATTTTGAGTTGAATTTAAAATATAAAGTGTTATTAGCCTAGTTGGTTAAAATGTTGTACTTGTTTTGTTAGGTTGCAAGTTCGAACCATACCTATAGCATTTTTTAATTTATTTTTAACCTTTTTTAAGTTTATGGGCGGGTCAACCCACAATCCGACCCAATATTCATTTACTCTCACATATATCCAAATTAACCACGCTCTCGACCCGGCAATCCGGACACTTTAAAAATTAAGTATCATTATATATATAGATTGTACTGCTGTCTGTGAATGAAGTAATTTATAAAAGAATATGAATCTATGTATTGTTTTGGTAGAATATTTAAGTTATAGAAAAGAATAATACATGTATCTATTATATCTGTGTATTTATTTGGTAGAATATTTAAGTTATATAAATGATGTATATGTGGTACAATAGATAGGGATAGTATATGAAGATAATATTACCTGCTGGATTTTACAATAATAATCTCCCTTCAGCTAGGAAATGAGTTTGCAAAGTGGCAATGTATTGCTCCAAATACTGCGAAGTGGAAAGCATGTCCCGAAAAGAGCAACCTACTTTCTTGAACTATTAGTCATTGAAAAAGAGAATAAAAACTTGTAGAAGGAGGGCTGCGGAAACCCACATGTGAAATGTTGGTTGAAAGAGTTTTGGGAGAGATTTCAAATTTATCACACAAATGAACAATTCAAAAACCACTTCAAGAATAAATTTTTTATGGAACTTGATATATCAGGCTAGAAAATCAACTGGAATCAGATTTAACAACGACACAAAAGAGATTACGGTCTCAGACGAATGGTGGGCAGAATATAAGGTAATAATATTTCAATTGAAATTAGAAAGTCAATCCATAATAACTTTTTATTGGATTCTAATTTTATTGGAATGTTTTTTTTTTTCAGAATTGAAAAGGGCTATTACAATTAAAAAACAAGCAAATAGGAGATTATGACTTGTTGGAAAAAAAATTTTGGGGCTCATCGTGCTGCTACTGGTAAAAATATGGAACATGCATTAAATATAGACCAGGGTCTGACGATTGTGATAAAACCATTGATAATGGTTTCATGACCCACTTGTTGGTAACCAGAGCCAAGGTACGAAGTCTAATTATGACAGTTCAGGGAGAAAAGGGAGAAAACGAAAAGAAATTCATCCAATGCACCCAAAAAAAAAGAACGCAGGATTATCTCCTTGCAAAAAAAAAGTAATTTCTATGTTCTTTTAAGAGAAAGATAAGCACAAGAGAAATCTGACTACATTAATATATCAGAACCGTATGAATACACGAATGATAGTACGCAGTTTTGCACACGGTTCTGTACATCCATCGGTGGGGTCTCAACCTACTATAAAGAAGTGTATAAATACAATGTTTAAAGTACACAAAATTAGTAGCAGATCAGAGTTCTATAGGGTTGGAGTGAATGTTTTTAGTGCCCTTCCAAATCTAATGGTTAGTTTCTTGGCAATTGATGATCAAGAAGAACAATTAGACTATCTTCGGCTCATACTTGATGAAAACAAGCATATTCGTCCGGGAACAATGAGTAAAGATCTCCCAAGTCATCAACCCTATGACTTTAATTTTCCACCATACTATCCTTACCCACCACCACCGGATTATGGATCTGTTGTATTTGTTATTTAACCACTATCGTATTAATTATGTATGAGTTTTTTTTAAGGTATTTAAGTACTTGTTTAATTATGTGTCACCTTATAATTAATATATTATTATTATGTTAATCTATGAATGTTTTATAATTATATAGTTTAACTTTTATATTTTCATTATGTTGCAGGAAAAAATGGATCATTCTAATTTACCACCAGAGTTAGACGAATATGATATATCTTTCTTAACATTATTGATGAAGATATTGGGAGACACGTTCAATTATTCATAACACGCCCAATGAAGGATCCTTCTACTCAAGGTATGGAACTTGTACAAGTGTTAATGTCTGACATGAGAAATGTCTAAACATGATTAGAATGGACGACTCATTATCGTAGACTACTTATAGAACAACTTGTACAAGGTGTATGAGCGCCTATTTTAAGATCTTGCATTCGAGTTGAGGAACAAGTGGTGATAACTTACAATATTTAGTACATGGTCATAGTATGCCTTGGTGAGAATAACATTTGGTCACTCTAAACAACAGTATCTCGATACGTTTCAATGGTACAAAGGCCTTCATCGACTAAGTATTGTTGAGATACAACCGATTGATCAAAATATATACAGCCAAGTTTACCACAACACCATTACGTTAATATTTAAAGTTTCAATTTATTTTTTTTAATTTTTATATTTCGTTGTTCTTATGTAAGAAATTATCTAATTAGTCTGTTGCTATATGTGCGGAATTGCATTGGTGCTATAGATGGTACTCACGTGGAAGTGTATACTAAAGCATAAAATTCGTATTGTTGGCATGGACGATCGGGGCACGCAACCACTAACGTAATAGCAATATGTAACATGATCTCATGTTCACTTATTTTGTGTCTAATGCAGAAGGATCAATGCACGACTCAACTATGCTTGATATAGCACAACATACTCCTCAATATCTTTTTCCACATCCACTCCCGGGTACGTTAATTAACACATATATAGTTTATTGTAAATAATACTATAACTAATTATTAATTGTTACAGAAAAATACTATCTGGTTGATTCTGAGTATTCGAATCAAATAGGGTATTTAGCCTTATATCCTCGAATAAATTACCATCCTCATCATTTCGGAGGAGTACTTCCTCTTCTACCGAGAAAATAGATGTTCAATATGTAACACTCTTTCGCTCAAATCAACCATAGAGAGGACATTCGGAATTTGGAAAAATAAAGTGGCGCATTATCTCAAACGGAGGATCATTACGTGGATTTAATTTAAGAAACAACGTCAAATAATCAAGCAACTACAGGTTTACATAATTTTGTTCGGAAGAATAATATAGAAGTCATAGTGGATGATAACCCCAGCGATGACACTGAAAGTACTAGTTGACGAGATATTTATTGTCGCCTATGTTTACCTCGTAATGAAATGGATCAATTCGAGATGAGCTTTCTAAAAAGTGTATGATTGTAATTAGACATGATAATTTATATGATTTGTTTAAGATTTTATTGTTATACTTTCTTCATTTGAATGTCCATGTATTATTATCAATACAAATATAATTTTGATAATATATGGGTTTTATATAAGATTGTTATAGTTGCAATATTTTTTTTTTCAAATTACATTATAATATTTTTATTTATTAAATTGAAAAATTATGAACTTAAATGAATTAATATAATTTATTTAGGAATTATGGTTTATAGTTTGTTTATATAAAAAAAAGTCAGAATATTTTTTATATAATATTTAATTAGATGAGGTATTTTTATAATTATTTAATATTTGTTAGATAAATATATAAAACTTATTTTTTAGTATAATTATTTATTTATTTGAATTATTTAAAATTTAAATGTTATGATAAATATATGATATGTTATAGTTATATTTATATGAGTGTTTTAATTTTATTTAAGGTAATAATAAAATAATATAAAGTTTAATTAAAGGGTAAATTTTGGTATTTTAATTAATAAAATGATTGAGTTTGAGTTGTGATGTGCTTATTGGGGCTTGAGATAAAACTTGGGTTTTATGTCCAATAACCCAAAGATCAAACGAGGCCATAGTAAAACATACTCCACGTTCGGGTTCGGGAGGTGACTGAAGTTCAGCGCCTACAAGTCTAGAGGACCTAGAGAAGGCCTATTCTCAAGAGTGACGAAATACATACCAGTCCATTAGCTAGATGTTGGATGTTTACTGAGGGCACAGACAAGTGGGTCACGAGGACTAATATCCAGTTCACGATGTTGGTTCCCACAACCACGTATGGCCATGACTGCTGGACAGACGTTATCGGATAAGTAACATAAGTTCAAGAGGAGGAAGAAGTCCAAATAAATGGGTGAGGCCACGACGAGAATGTAGTCATTAATGTTGGAAAAATGTAAATAATAGAGAGAGAAGATGCGGCAATGCTAAGTTGCAGTACTAAGGTACGAAAGAAAAAAACAAAATTTATGGTAAATGGATAAATGTTTTGTATACCAAAATTTTAGTAAGGTAATAAAGTATGAATAAAACATTAAGATATACCGTACCGCTCACCTGTATTTACCATACATTAATATCGGTACGATATCTGTATTATACTGTTATATCAAAAATAACATATTACTTAAAATGTAAATTTAGTTAAAAATTGGGAATAAACATTCTAGTTATCAATTTACAATTAATTTTATAAATTAATAATATAATCAATATTAAAAATGAGTTAACAGTAGTTGATTTAAAAAAATATATTTTTATAGTTGAATTAATATTAAATTTGTTTTAAAAAGAAAATAAATATGTTAGGTTCATAAAGACATAATAGATACATTTCATAAAATATATTCAAAAAATAAATAAATTTAAAATTGGTTGATTTATTTTCGTTTATCTGAAATTTTATAAAGAAGGTACACATCTAATTTCTAAAATGAAAATTAAATCATAATTATTTATAATCTCATTAATTTTTTTTTATAAGTGGTATATATATATATTAAAATTTTTATTTATAAATATTATTTTGATATATACCAAAATTTTAAAAATATCATATCTTTACCATATTAATAATTTTGGTATCGATATCATATATTACTTTTTTTCGGTATACCGAAAAATCATATTTTTAATATTTTACGGTACAATATTTTTGATATACTAATAATATCGATAATTTTTCACCCATAATTTTAATTTAAATTGTTTATTTAATTAATAAAGTTGAAAGAGATTTATTTATTACATAATTCATGTCTAACTAGCTATATATAATAAGAGTAATGATATATACAACACCCTTATACAATCTCATTTGGCAAAAAAGAGAAAATATTTTTCTCTCTCTTATATTTTTTTAAGATATATTTTCTCTTTCTTTCCAAATGAGATAGGTGCAGTAAAGGGTGTATATATCATTACTCATATAATAAATATCTACGAAATTCATTTATTATAATATATTGGTGTAAGCATGAAAATTTGACATATCCTAATTTATAAAAAAATATATTATTAAATTATAATAATATTAAAATAATATTTTGAATTTTTAAGTTCAAAATAACCCAAAATAGATTAAAAACCAAATTTAATTAAAAAAATAAATAAAAATTCAAAAATAATTTGAGGTTAAAATATTGTACATATTTTACCAAAAATAAACTCCAAAAAAGTTGAAATTATTTAATTATGATTTTAAGCATAAATTATGTATAACTTATTACTTAAAATAATTAAATAAATACACAAAATACAAAAATACTCAAAAATAAAAATAATGAGCATAATTTTTAATATGTTTCAAAAAATATTTTTGTTAAATTTTTGGTGAAGAAAAACGCAATAAAAGGATTAAATTTTGATTTCAAGTAACTTTTTTATTAAAAATATAAACTGATAATCATGTATGGTCGAAATTATGAAGTCAAGACTTATCCCTAGTTAGGCTGTCGAATTTGAAATAGAAATGGGAAAAAAGCTTCGAAGGCCAAATCAACTTGAATTCAATACAATAGTCGGCCTAGTTGAGTATAAATACTCATAGGTGTAAGCTTCAAAGATATCAAGAATACAATTCAAAGAATCAAGATTTCGATAAGAACTGGATTTTTGTAAAATCCTTTCTAGCGATCCAAAGCTTTGATCCAGGCCTTCGGGAAAGCTTCACACACGTCTTTAGAGTGTTCTCTAAGTGTTGGTAAGCTTCCAGATCCTCTATATTTTGATTTGTGATTAAAAATTGAATTTCTTCAAATATTTGATCAGGTTGATATGTTATAGGGCTCAATTTCGTGTTTTATTTGTTTAGAGAATCACTCCCTAGATGAGGTGTGAACATTCTGTTGAAAGATATTTGATCGAATTCAACCTAAAACGAAAAAAAAAAATGAAATTTAGTTTCGAAAATCTTATTTTTGAATATGATGTTCTTGAGATTTTAGGCTTGAATTTGATTTAAATAGTTGTCTAACATTTTTGTAAACATGTTAGGATGATTCCAAATCATTCTATCAACATTCCGATCATGTTTGATCCAATTGAAATTTTGTAAAATTTGGATTTGAATTTAGTTTGTAAATCTATACAAAGCTTAAATGATGTTTGGTTGTGTTTGAACTATGTTCATCACTTCAAAGTGTTGGAATAAGAATTAGGCCATAATATGACTAATTCATAAGATCCTAAATTTTGACCTAAAAGGTTTTGAGAAATTGATTCTTTGTAGAAAATCTACAAATCGATTGACCGTGATTATGGTTAGAACTTTTAATCCCCAAAATCATATGAGTTGATTGCAACTTACATATCATGATTTATGTATCAAAAGATATAAGAACTTCAATTTTTGACCAATTCAATAAAACTCAATTCACTTGGACCAAGGCAAAGGACCGAGGTTCTTAGCCTATGACCGAGAATATTCGGTCCTCACCGAGACCAATGACCGAATGGTCTTGAATTAGGACCGAGACTTATGACCGATATTCTTAAGCAAGGATCAAGGAATTCGACCGAGGTTTCTAACCTAGGACCAAGAGGTCTAACCTGGGACTAAGACTCCCAAGTCACGACCGATAAAGCTAGACCTAGGACCGTGCCTCCCAAGCCTAGGACTGAACTCATTAAGTTTAGGACCCGAAACCTTATGAACCATAAGACCGAGTAGTCCGAGTTCAGGACAAAGCCTCCTGAACTCAAGACCGAGCCCTCAAGATACATGGACCCACTCTCCCGAGCCTTGATCCAGACCACCTCGGTCTAGATCGAGCCCGTTCAGAGCTAGAGCTGTCAAAATGGACCCAAGCCCTAGGACTCTGGTCCTAAGATCTGTTTGGTTTCCACTTTTCAAAATCCAAAATTATTTTTATAATTTTGGAACCCCAATCTATTTCAATAATACTGAAAGATCATAAATTGATATTTAAAAATTTTGGGATATTTCCCAAACAAATATTTTGGCTAAGGCCCTATTTGGAATTTTTTAAATTTTAACACTTTTTTGATATTTTTAGGGGTTTTACTTAATCATATATCAACGCAATCGCATGTACGCCCTTTTAAATAATTTTGTACAATTTACGTAATTTAAACCTATCCTTGTTTAGGACCCTCGGACTACTAATTAATAAATAAATGTTATAAATAAATCTTGTAATAGCCATACTTTTGCTTTAAAAATAAAACTGTCTTTTTACGGGCGCGAAGGATATAGTGCGAAAGTCATTTCCTGAGCGTAACAAAATATCAAACTCTTTATAGAAACTCTAGTAGAAAGTACGTTTATACACGTACCTTTTACTGATTTTTTTAAAATCATTTGGCGACTCTGTTTTCAAATAAATAATCTTTTAAATTAGTTATGTTAATTAATTTGAATCTGGTTTTAATCAAATTATTATTTGGTCCCCAAATTATTAAAATTGAATAAATTAATTATTTTTACATGATTAATTTTCAAAAGCTCCCAGGGTATTCTCAAAATCTTTTAAAATCATATTTTATTTTAAAACAAAGATGCTTAACACACAAACCAATGTTGAAACACATCGAACTTCAAGCCACCTCATGTCTCCCCCATATGGCCATGTGTCATCCAAACACGTGCTAAGATACGAGAGGACCATATCCTCGGGGTTACAATTATATCAATAATATAATATATTTTAACACACACCCATAGTCGAAATATGAGATCCTCGAACGCTGAGACTATCTCGAAAATATTCAAATAATATCAACCAAAGACCTTTGGTAAAGATGTCGGCAAGTTGAGAACGTGATGGGACATGCAACACTTAAACTTGTCCATGATCAACCTTTCACGAGACAAAGTGTTAGATTATAATTTATGAAATGGCTTTGATAATGAATGGATAAAACTAAGTTTCAATTTTATATAAGTTAAATTATATATATATATATATATAATTGTTAAGTCATATCAATTATATTAATATATATAAAGATAACAATAAGGTGTTGTAGTACAGTGGTAAGTACTACTACCTATCACACTAGTGACCCGAGTTTGAATCTCACCAGGTAATAATAATTGAATTTTATTATTTCATGGAATCAACCGAGCGGTCAGATAAATGAAGCGCATTTGGTACGTAGTTTGATCGGCTCGGTTCTTGGAGAAGCGTGTCCGGTATATGTTAGCACTTTCGGTATTTAACCTGTTCAGTTTTATACGATAATATTTTTAATTTTATTTTTAACCGTTTTAAGTTTATGGGCGGGTCAACTCACAATCCGACTCAAGTATCAATTTATTATCGCATTGTAGAACGATCTCTAAAACAATTGATACAGTTTGATTCTTCAACTCATTAGTTTCACCTGTAGAGTCCACTTCTTTCCCATACTACTAGTGAAAGAAAAAATATAAAGACTACCATTAAAGTAGCCCAGACGAGACTTACTATATCCATATAAATTATGTCCCCTATCTCTATAAATATGACAGAATTATTCCATTATTGCTCACTAATAGTAGTGAAATCTATAGCGCAGAGTCAAAAGAGAATTATGGTCGATTAAAAACTATTGATGAACTATCGCGTTCATCAAATTTGGTGTTCAATTTAAAATATAAAGTGTTATTAGCCTAGTTGGTTAAAGTGTTGTACTTGTTTTATTAGGTTGCAAGTTCGAACCATACTTTTAGCTTTTTTAATTTTATTTTTAATTGTTTTAAGTTTATGGGCGGGTTAACCCACAATCCAACCCAAATATTCATTACTCTCACATATATATCCAAATTAACCACAGCTCTCGACCCAGCAATCTGGGCACTTTAAAAATTAGGCATCATTATATATAATATATATATATATTTCCTGTCCACTATCAGGAATATTCTCTGATGGACTATCCTGGCACACATCCAACAGAAGGAGGACAAGTGTCCATTGAAAGAAGATTCAATCTTATATATAAAAGAAGATCAAAGGAAAAACAAAATAGACTTGACTCTTGGGGCACTCTTGCTAATTAAATACTCTATTTCTACAAGTAGATTTCAAAAAAGCTCATTGTATTAGCACTTCTGTGAGAGATTGTTTATACCGAAAAGCATTGTATCACTTTTATTTAATTGTAAGCTCTTTATAAGTTGAATAGATAGTATATATTCAACAAGTGTTGTGTGTGCTAGGAGTTCAGAAACAGGAAGTGTATAAGACCTGGTTTCTGACTGAATTTGTGTAGAGATGCTATTCAAATCAAAGTCTTCTAGTGGAATCCTTTTCGAGGTCGAGAAGAAGGAGTGACGTACGAGAGTTTACTCCGAACATCATAAACAAACTTTGTGTCTTGTGTTATTTATTTTCCGAATCTTCTAACCCCTTATCTGTAGCTTTAAGTCTAAACAAACAGTTACGCACTTGAATTTGTTCAAAATTTGTGAAGGCTTGTGAAAAATAAAAACAGATATTAACTTCTAACAGAGTTAATATCAAACGAAGGTTTTTTGCGGTTAACAATATTTGGTCAACCCCTTCCTATTGTTGACTCTTTTCCTAACACAAAGGTAGAGAGATATGTATATGTAACGTATATTGTTTGAGTATCTAGAATGACAAGTCCATATCACTCGCAGATGTTACCGGTAGTCGTATAAGTGGGACAGTCAAGCCATTCAGAACTTTATATCCCATCCGGTTGTTATCTAGGTATTGCCGATGCCTAAGAGATAATGGGCCATCAGCATCAGGACCTCCAACGGTAGAATTCAGCTAGTTTAGAAATTGAACATCATCGTAAGTCAGGAGGAGGGAATTGAGTTGTTGGAGAGTCATCAACTTGTATTGGGTACACACAATGAAGTAGTTCACCAAGAGTGACCTAGAAACTTTCTGAAATACTCGGCCGAAGATAATGTATATGAAGTGTGTATGACAGAGATTAGTTGTGGCAACATTTTGCACTCAAAGTAAACCTACTCCACGTTCGAGAGTGGTTGAAGTTCAGCGCCTACAAGTCCAGAGACCTTAAGAAGGTCGTCATCTCAAGAGTAGAGGAAGTAGCAAAATGTTGGAGCCGAAAACATACCATCATTAGCTAGATGTTGAATGTTTACTTGATGGAACAGGCAAGTGGGTCACGAGGACTAATGTCCCGTTCACGATGGTGGTTCCTGTTGGTTAATTACATAAGCTTCACATCCCATATTTTCAGAATCGTTCCTCTTTTAAAAACGGTTTTTGCTATATTACGGTGAGGACTCCAAATAGGAAGAAATCATCTTTTTTAATCTAGAAATTGGATTGCTTCCCCTTTGTCTTTTTCGTCCTAACAGTCGAAAGTAAAGAGATCTAGTCGGGCTCGTGTGGACCAAGTAGAGGAACAACACGTGGAGCTCTCGATTATTCATGACTACCAAATCTGATCCGGTTCACGCATCAAAGGTATATTTCTATAAACTATATACATGATTCTATCAATTATGCATGATCATATGATTAGATGTTTAGATTAGATCTATAAATTATTCCGCTGCGAACATCTAATTAACCAACTATGGTATCAGAGCGCAAGGTTGCATATATTGAAAGGATCAATAAATTAACTGTTAATTTTGATGCGGATCTATATCGATGATATAATTTTACATAGATTAAGATGTAAAACTATCTTTAAGAAAATAAAAGAAATATTTATTTTAATTGGATTAATAAATATTGGATCAAATAAATATGATATATTTTGTTTTCTAAAAGTTAGGAAATCCCACTTATTAAAGATTAATATTTTTCTAGTATGGCCCAGAAATACGATCTAAGCATCGTTATGTTTTCTTATAACACGATCTACGTATCGTTATGTATTTTGTAATTTATTTTGATAATTAGATTATTATAAATAATTATGTAATACAAATAATGACCATGAAGTTCAAGGATTGAGATCCATGAAGGGTGCAAGCATGGAGACCAAAGAAGTTTAGTTCTTTATATATTTTTTTGCATCTTAGGGGCCATACTAGGATCACAATTTTTATTGCATTGTTTTTATTTATAATAATTTTCACTAATAAATAAAAGACAATCAAAACTTAAGTTCCTAAAGAAAATTGGGGCAATGCCTTTCCGTGTCATGACCCATGAAGTTTATGGTTTTGATTGGATAGGTTTCGCAAAAGCGAGGGTGTCTTTCCTCAACCTTAGGCTCCTGAGGATGAATCTATACGGGGATTCATAAACTTTGATACGGTTGTACCCAACAAGAGACCAAAAGGCAAAGTTTTAGATCTTGAGGCATGGGGATGAACCCTACATTGAATGTGGATCATCAACCAAGAATTATAAGAAGTTATAATTAGTAATTGTTACTTACCTTGACACACAAGACCTAAGGCAGTGCAAAAGTACGTTGGGGATTGTCTGTAATGGGATCTTGGAATCATTTTATTCATAAGGGACTATAAAAACTTGAATAAAATGTGCATTCACTTATTTTAAATTGTTCAATTATAAGTATTTTGAAAATTTCAAAACATAAACTGATTTGTATGTCATTTATTTCCAAAGAATATGTCGAACGATAATTTGAAATTCTCTCTGCGCTCAATTGTTGAGAAAAACAAGCTCAATGAAACGAACTTCCTTGATTGGGAAAGGAATCTGAGAATTATTCTCAGGTCTGAGGGACATGAGAACGTCCTAACTATCCCTATCCCTACTGTGACCGAAACCTTATCAGTTGAGGAGAAGGCAACATCAACTCGGGTGAAAACTGAAGCATTACTTGTTACTTGCCTCATGCTAACTGCAATGGAGCCTGAATTGCAAAAGAGGTTTTTGCATTCTGATGCTTGTACTATCATAACTGAACTGAAAATGTTGTTTCAGGATCAGGCAAGGATAGAGCGATATGAGACTCACAAGGCTATACTTAATAGCAAGCTTGTGAAGGAAAAACCAGTGCGTCCTCCATGTGATTAGCCTGACTGGGCTTTTTCAAGAGGATGCAAATCTGGGGACCCCATATGACCAAGAGTTGACCACTGATATTGTTCTTAGATCCTTACATGATGGTTTTGCACCATTTAGAATGCACTACCATATTGAATGGTCTAAAGCATGATCTGAATGAGCTCCATAACAGCTAAAAATGCTGGAAGTGATATTATTGATGACAAGAAAAGGAAGTTCTAAATGTCAACAATGGAAGGGGTTTAAGAAGGTGGCTAAGAAAAGAACAATAACCAAGGGAAAGGCAAGCAAGTTGCCAAACCCAATGGTGGTGAGAATCCAAAGATGGCTGCTGATCATGATTGTTTTTACTTCAAGGCCAAGGGACACTAGAAAAGAAATTATCCCAAGTACCTAGAAGACAAGAAGAACGGGACTGTGAGTTCCACTTCAGATATTTATGTTATTGAGATTATGACAACCGATGTTCTCACATTAAATAATGGTCCTACTTGGGTATTAAATACTGCATGTGGTGCTCACATTATTTCATATGTGCAGGGACTTAGAAATAAAAGACAAGTGAAGAAAGAAGAGATAGACCTGCGCGTTGAAAATGGAGCAAGTGTTGCTGGCACTTACCGTAGGAGATTTAAGTCTATCTTTACCTTCTAATTTAATATTAGAACTGGATAATTGTTATTATGTTCCTTGCATTACTAAGAACCTTGTTTCGATTGCTGTATTACATTCTGAAGGTTTTGAATTTAGCATTAAAAAATGGAAATATTTCTGTTTTTAAGAATGATATTTTCTATGCGACTGCTCTAAGAGTAATGAACTCTTTGTATTGGATCTCAAATCAGAATTGTATAACATAAATAACAAAAGACAAAAATTAAATAGTCTTGAGTGAGGGCCTACCTATGGCATTGTCGATTGGGTCACATTAGTGCGATCGCATGAAGAAGATCCACAAAGATGGGCTTCTAAAAGACATGGATTTTGAATTCATTGATACATTGTGAATCAGGTCTGATGGGCAAGATGACAAGGTCACCTTTCAAAGGAACGTATTGAAAGGGCTAACTGAACTACTAGACGTAATACATACTGATTGTATGTGGTCCAATGAGCACTGAAGCTAGAGGTGGCTATAGATACTTCATCACATTACTGATGACATGAGTAGATATGGGTATATTTACCTTATGTCACATAAATCAGAGTCCTTTGAAAGTTGCAAGGAATTTCAAAACGAAGTAGAGACTCAAAGTGGCAAGAAAATAAAAGCACTTCGATTGATCGTGGTGGTGAGTACTTGGACACGAATTGATCATCATTTGAAAAACTGTGGGATAGTCACACAGTTGTCTACCCAGGAACACCTCAGCTAAATGGTGTGTCTGAAATGAGAAAATGACTTGTTTAGACATGGTCCGATCAATGAGAGTTTTGTTAATCTTCCGGTACCTTCTGGGGATTTATGCTCTCACTACCGCTCGTACTTACACTAAATAGGACTTCGTCAAGAATTGTAAACAAACTCCATAGGAGCTATGGACTGGAAAGGTTCTAAGTTGTCTTTCTGAAAATACGGGGATGTGAAGCTTATGTAAAGCGGTTGTACAAACAGAGAAGCTTGCCCCAAAATCAGATAAATGCTTTTTAATAGGTATCCAAAAGGAAGTTTAGATATTACTTCAAACAATCCAACTCAGCAAAGGTGTTTGTTACAAGGGATAATGTCTTTTGGAAAGAGAGTTTCTTTCCAACAAGTCAAGTGGAAGAAATATTCATCTTGAAACAGTTCAAGATGATGAAGAGCAACAAACTCAACAACAAAATGACATGGATGATGTTGATACAGAGATGATTACTTTGAAGGCTCATGGCCTCAGAACATCCAAGAACCAGAACAAGAGGATCTACAAAACAGTTGTAGATCATGTTCTGGATTTAGTTGTTGAACAAGTTTAACCCACTCGTAGATCGGAAAGGCCAAGGGTCAACCAAGACGTTATGATGATTTCATCTTAAATGTAAGCCTTGATGTTCTTATGCTAGAACATAGTGAGCCTTCGACCTATAAGCAAGCAGTGACGGGTTCAGACTCCAATAAATGGCTTGACGCCATGAGGTCTGAAATGGATTCGATGTTTGAAAATCAAGTAGAGACTTGATAGATTTGCCAGATGGGGTAAAACCCATAGGAAGCAAATGGATTTTCAAACTCAAAAATGACAAGGATGGAAATGCATCTGTTTACAAGGCAAGACTAGTTGCCAAAGGTTTTAGACAAATTCATGGTATAGACTATGACGAGACATTTTCTCCAGTTGTCATGATTAGATCCATTAGGATAATCCTAGCTATTGCTGCATATTATTACTATGAGATATGGCAAATGGATGTCAAAACCGCTTTTCTAAATGGTTTTTTGGAAAGAGATGTGTACATGACACAACCTAAGGTTTTGAAGATCCAAATCATGCTGGGAAGGTATGAAAGCTTAAGAAGTCCATTTATGGACTTAAGCAAGCATCCAGGAGTTGGAACTTTCGATTTGATGAAAAGATCAAAGAATTTGAATTCATTAGATGCAAGAGGATCCTTGTATTTACAAGAAGTTAGTGGGAGTAAGGCAGCCTTCTTAGTCTTGTATGTGGATGACATACTACTTATTGGGAATGACATTCCGATGCTAGAGTCCATAAAAGAATGGCTGAAAAAATGTTTCTCAATGAAAGACTTAGGAAAGGCTGAGTACATACTTGGAATTAAGATCTATAGAGATAGATCTAAGTGGCTTCTTGGATTAAGTCAATGAACTTATATTGATAGATTCTTAATAGATTCAAGATGCAAGATTCCAAGAAGGGATTTTACCCATTCAACAAGGTGTATATCTCAGCAAGACGCAATGTCCTAAAACACTGTTGAGCTTGAGAAGATGAACAAGATCCCATATGCTTCTGCTATAGGATCTATCATGTATGCCATGGTATGTACAGGTCCAGATGTTGCATATGCTTTGAGCATGTGTAGCAGATACCAATCAAGTCCTGGAGAAGCACACTGGAGTGCAGCTAAGAATATCATGAAGTACTTAAGAAGAACAAAGGATGATTTCTTAGTATATGGGGGAGATGAAAATTGATCGTACAAGGCTATACTGATGCAAGCTTTCAGACTGACCGAGATGGCTTTGAGTCTCATCGGGTTATGTCTTTATCCTTAACGGAGGAGCTATGAGCTGGAAGAGCTCCAAGAAAGGTACTATAGCAGATTCTACAACAGAAGCTGAGTACATTGTTGCTAGTGAAGTAGCAAAGGAGGCCGTTTGGATGAGGAAGTTCCTAGATGAACTCAGTGTTGTTCTTAGCATTTCAATGCCTATCGACATCTATTGTGACAACAATGGTGCCATAGCTCAGGCAAAGGAACCGAGTTCGAGCTCCAAATCCAGACACGTTATGAGAAAGTATCACCTTATTCGACACATCATCATATGGGTGATATTAGGATGTGTAAGGTGCATATGATGACAACATTGCAGATCCATTAACCAAACCTATGCCTAGGCCCAAGCATGAGAGTCACACTAAGGCTAAGGGTCTCAGCACATTGGAGAATGACTTGAGTTTGCTTTTGTATTACATTATGTATTTATGAGTGTTAGACACCAGTTTTTGTTTGACTTGATGATTTTATGATATATGATATTTCATCCTTATTTATATGTTTTTATCTATATTGAATAATATGTCCAAATAATTCATTATTAACAAATGGGATCACCTTAAGTGTTCTGGCTGAATGAAACCCCCTTAAGTGAAATGAAGTTTTTGAATTATTAAAGTCTATAGTTTGAAATCATCAACTGGACATAGATGATTTATAAGTTACTATATTGTAAGCTGATGATAGCGTCAGGTTTCATGGGCTATAAGGACATGGAGATGTCTAGTCACTTACTATATGTGTATGGATGATACATGTAAGACTTACCCACCTAAGGCCTCTCCAAAAGAGATTGTAGAGTTTTAAGTTAAACCATGTTTAGTAGATTCCTCAGACATTGAGTATGTTGTGGCCTAACTTGATGATTGGTATTTCTTGACACTGTTTAAACGCTTTCTGTAAAAGAGAGTTATAAAGGTAGTAGTTGGGATTGCTAAAAATTGAGGGGGAGCCATAGTCATACAAGAATGGAGAAGTCCTCCTACTTCATTGTATACTAGGATACATTGAACAGGAATGGTGTCTCGGCCACTTGAAGAGCGAGAACTGAAAATGCATGGCCATGCTCGGATGGATTAATATGAATCATCCGTTTAATTGACAGTTCAACTCAGAGTTCAAGAAACATATTTGATAGAAAGGTATGAATGTTACCATATCATCAAATAAGACATTAAGAGACAAAGGTATCTTATATTGCACACTTGCTTAAGGACAAAATGGGAGATTGAAGGAATTGTGTCCTTTAATTTAATGTGCATTACTAAACTTGGATAGGACAAATTAACAGATATAATTTAATCCGATTATTTTAGGAATCGTAGTGTTTTGCTAGAAGCCAACTACGATTAATGGGGTTTAAACCTATAACTATTATAATCGGGTCATATGAAGTCACACACTTAGAGTTGACCGACTAGATAAACGAGAAAAATGGTTAATTATTAATACATATTAGATATTATTAATAATACGAAATATTATTTATTTGTGAAATAAAATAATATATAATTAATATATATTAGATATATTAATAATAAGAAATATTATTTATTGTGAAATAAATAATATATAATTAATGGTTAATTATGGAGTTAAGATTGTGAAATAAAATAATATATAATTAATACATATTAGATATTATTAATAATAAGAAATATTATTTATTTGTGAAATAAATAATATATAATTAATGGTTAATTATGGAATTTTATTTAATACAAAGGATTCACTTATTTGCAAGAAAACGTGAAGTGAAGAGAGAGAGAATCGTTCCTCTTTTAAAAACGGCTTTTGCTATATTACGGTGAGGACTCCAAATAGGAAGAAATCATCTTTTAATCTAGCAATTAGATTGCTTCCCTTTTGTCTTTTTCGTCCTAGCAGTCGAAAGTAAATAGATCTAGTCGGGCTCGTGTAGACCAAGTAGATGAGCAACACGTGGGGCTCTCGATTATTCATTACTACCAGATCTGATCCGGTTCACACGCATCAAAGGTATATTTTCTATAAACTATATATCATTATTCTATCATTATGCATGATCATATGATTAGATGTTTAGATTAGATCTATAATTATTCCGCCGTGGAACATCTAATCATATGATCATGCATAATTGATAGAATCATGATATAGGTTTATAAAAATATATCTTTGATGCGTGAACCGGATCAGATCTGGTAGTAATGAATAATCGAGAGCCCCACGTGTTGCTCCTCTACTTGGTCCACACGAGCCCGACTAGATCTCTTTACTTTCGATTGCTAGGACGAAAAAGACAAAGGGGAAGCAATCTAATTTCTAGATTAAAAGATGATTCGTCCTATTTGGAGTCCTCAACGTAATATAGCAAAAACCGTTTTTAAAAGAGTAACGATTCTCTCTCTCTCTTCACTTCTGTTTTCTTGCAAATAAGTGAATCCTTTTGTATTAAATAAAATTCCATAATTACCCATTAATTATATATTATTTATTTCACAATAAATAATATATCTTATTATTAATAATATCTAATATGAATTAATTATATAGTATTTTATTTCACAATCTTAATTCCATAATTAACCATTAATTATATATTATTTTATTCACAATTTTAACTCCATAATTAACCATTAATTATATATTATTTTATTTCACAAATAAATAATATTCTTATTATTAATAATATCTAATATGTATTAATTATATATTATTTTATTTCACAAATAAATAATATTTCCTTATTATTAATAATATCTAATATGTATTAATAATTAACCATCTTTCTCGTTTATCTAGTTGTCAAACTCTAAGTGTGTGACCTCATATGACCCGATTATAATAGTTATAGGTTTAACCCCATTAATCGTAGTTGGCTTCTAGCAAAGCACTACGACTCCTAAAATAATCGGATTAAATTATATCTGTTAATTTGTCCTATCCAAGTGTAGTCATTGCACATTAAATTAAAGGACACAATTCCTTCAGTTCCCATTACCACGACGACCATGATTGAGACGGACGTCGTCGGATAAAGGCAACATAATTGTCAAGAGGAGGAAGAAGTCTAAATTAATGGGTTAAGGACACGATGAGAATGTAGTCATTAATGTTGGGAAAATGTAACTAATAGAGAAGATGCGTGCAATGCTAAATGCGGTACTAAGGTACGAAAGAGAAAACAAAGAGATAATGGTGAAAAGTTTCTTTAAAAAAATATATTATAATAAATCATTAGTGTCCTTAATCAATATCTAAAGTAACAAAAGAGAATCGATTCTTAATTACATAAGTCATGTCTCTTATATAGATATTAAATTAAACTTATAAGAAAACTAATATAATATAATAATATAATATAATATATATAATATAATATATCATATCGATATTATCACAATTTATTATATTGGATAATATCTTACAATATATTATTTTATATTATATTTTCAATATATTATATAATTATTTTTATTATATATAACAAATATATTTACAAAATATATAATAATATATTTTATTCATAAAATAAGAAAGTGATAAATAATTATTCATAAAAAAAGTATTTATTACCTATTAATATATAATAATCCATATGTTTGGATTTTCCAAATTTGCTTTAAATTTAATTTAAAATAGATTATTTCATAATTGATGAAATAAGAATTTTTTTGTAGTGAATTAGGGAAACGGATAACAGTGTGGTGCCAAAATGCCCTAAATATAAGCCAAACAGATAGACAAAACTCGAGCGTAACAACTCAGATATGGCATCAGAGTTCAAATTATTTTTCAAGTGGCGGGACCCATATCCATGATAGATGGGGTGGCGAGATACGAATACATACACACTAATTTATTTTGAATTCCATTAAAATTCCTTATAATCATTTTATTAATTAAATATTAATATATTTTTATTTATATATATTAATATTTTTAAGTTTTTTATCAAAAATAATTTTTTTTTTAATCTAATTTTTTAAAAAAAACTTTAATTCGAATAAGACTTAAGTTATTTTATAAAATTAAATTATTTGAAGATATTATAATTTTTTGTTGGCTTTATTATTATTATTATTATTTCAGCTGCATGATTGATATAAATCATACGTATGACAATCAATAAAAGCAATTATCACCCATGCTCTGTCCGTTAGCCACCACTAATTAATTACTTCATTTTTTTTCATTACTAAGAAATTTATCTTCTCCGTGCAAAAATCATAATTCTTATTTGTCTAACAAAATAATTAATAGTAATAATATATGTATTTTTTTTAATTAATAGTTTTTTTTTCAAATTAAATTATGTCTTTATATATAACATGATATATATATATATATATATATATATATATATATATATATAGATATATATATATATATATATATATATATATATATATAATATTGAAAAAAACTCACTTAGACGAATGTACTTGTAACAACTAGCTCACTTAGACATATATATTAATAAAAGGTTATTTAAACGTATGTATTATCCATAATTGACTCATTAGTCTCTTTTGTAAAATCATGATTAATTTTTATTTTTTATTTTATATTTAATAATTAAATATTAATATATTTTCTCTCTCATTCTTTTTCATTTATTATTAATAAATGAATATTTTATTTTTTTTTTATCTTTTTTATTATTTCTATGAACATTTATTATTGATTATTTTAATTTTATTATTTATTTATATATATATATATATATATATATATATATATAAATATAAAGCATTCATAATTAATTATTTAACTTTATATATTTTTTTCTTCTTTTTTATATTTTTTTTCTTATATTCACATAAATTATTAATTATTTTAAAATTGTTTGGTCCAATTAAATATAACAATGAAAATTCTTTTAATAATAAAAATCTTTCAACAATAAAAAATTTTCAACACAAGAATAAATTAATTAAAAATTAAAAATGGAATAATAATAAAAACACATTCATAAAACCCAAAAGATCAAATATTAGACAAAACAATGCACCTTACTACTACTATGAGTATAAGTCGTGAATAAAAATTAAATAAAAAATTATTAATTTATTTTTGTTTATATTAAATTAAATAAGAAAAAAACCATTAAAAAAATATTACATAAATCATAAATTTATAAATAAATTGTTAAATTTTTTTAACAAATGAAAATTTAAGCAACATGAGAAATAAAAACTAATAAACAAAGAAAATAACATATAAAGAGAAATTAATATTAAAATAATAAAATAAATTACCTAGTTTAATTAATAAAAAAAAGATAGAGAAAATATATTAATATTTAATTAATAAATATATAAATTTAAAAATAAAAGTTAACCATGTTTACTAAAATATGCTAAATTTGACAATTTTTGATAGTACATATGTTTAAATGATCTTTTATAAATACATTCATCTAAGTGGGCTAGTTATACAAGTACATACGTCTAAGTAAGCTTTTTTTCTTATATATATAAATTTTGATCGTTTAGTAACCAACTCATTTTTAATTGGGAATTCTTATGACCAATTCTATTTATGCCTTCTCACATAAAGAGTAAAAATGTAATATTTAATTAATTTTTTATTTTAATAATTACACCTTTCATGTGAAAAGGGGAGTTACTTCACGTTATTGACAACTTATTAGAAGATTGTTTGCATGACATAGATAGATTATTGCAATATTACAAGTAAAATTGACATAAATGTTTTGTCCTAAAAAAATTAACTTTTATTTTTTAGAGGAAAAGGTAATATTGGTTTATACTTGTTTTAGTAAAGAGTATTAAAACTAGGGATTGAAATAATTTGAAACAGTGGGACACAAAAAAACCACATTTATTATTATTATTATTATTATTGCCAATATAAATACCACCTGAGTGGCTGAGTCTCTTCCTCCATAAGCCATTACTTCATTTCTCTCTTTCGAATAATTAATTAATGACGACGACGGGAGCAGAATCATTCACGGCGTTTCATTCACCGGACGAATCGGCGGCGCCGGCGAGTTATCCGGCGAGGTCGTCGTCGCAGCACTCGTCGGTGGCATACCTTTTCGGTGGACTAGCATCTATGGTAGGGTTAATAGGTTTGGCTATTCTCATTCTGGCTTGTTCTTATTGGAAACTTTCCGGCCGGTTTGAAGAAGAAGAAGAAGACGGAGACGGCGACGGTGGACAGTTAGATCGTGTAGAGCTGGGATTGGGAGGAGAGAAGAAAAATGATGATGGATTATTTGAAAATAAGATTTTGGTGATTATGGCTGGGGATAACAAACCCACGTTTATAGCCACGCCGAGTACTAGCCGAGCTTCATCTTTCGGTAGCCACGGTGGCGGCTCCTCTACGGCTGAAGATACGCCGCCGCCACCGGGAGATGAAGACAAGTCGAGGGATGATCTGGTGTGTTTAGAGACAGTTGGCGGAGATCATCGCAACCCTTGATTTTCTTTTTCTTTTTCTTTTTAGATTAAATTTTTTCTAGCCAGAGCCCAGAGGAATGGGGACATTTACATGTATGTATAGTCTCATATTTTGTGTTGGATTTCTCATATAATGGAGATTACAATTTTTTTTGGCATCACCCCCTTTTTTTTTTAATTCAAATGAATTTGTTTATCAGGATAGAATAAATTGAAGAAATATTAATTCTCAAGGTTCTGAAAATCGAAACTCGGGTATTTATTTTTTTGCGAATTTCAGTCGGACTTGTTAAACCATTGGGATTGAAAGAGTCGGAGATTAATCGGCGCATTTTCGTACAAAGCATAATTCGGAAGTGTCATCCACTCGGCCATTTACTTAATTGAGATTTATTTATTTTTACATTATTCTTGTTGTTTAGTAATTAGATTTTCTTTTTATTTCTTTAACTTTTTATATGTTTACATTATTCTTGTTGTTTAGTAATTAGATTTTCTTTTTATTTCTTTAACTTTTTATATGTTATTTTGTTGTGTATCTATATAGATAAATATCTTTTGGGTTCTATTTTTCAAATGAATGAGAATGACTCCATTAGAAAAAAAAATGTTTATATTTATTAATTAATTCTATATTTTTATATGGCTGCATAGCCATAAGTTACTTTATAGTTTTAGGTTAACCATATTTTATATCCAAATAGACATTTTATTTAACTAGAGACAAGTTATTAATGAATGAGCTTATTTGAACACAAATTTAGAAACAACAGATAGGTGTTGATGGGCCTGATTTTATGGGCCGGACTTAGTCCATTAATAAAATATTGATTATAAATAGATAAAGTAGCAAGCCTGCAAGCTTAATAATTGAATAAAATGTTAGCTTAGGCTATTCATGTTATCTAATTTCATAAACCCTAGATTTGCTACATACTAAGAACACTCTGAAAAAAATGACTTCCAATAGGGTTAAGTTGATGGTCCAATTGCAAATCAACCATCAATTAATAGCTCTCTTTTGATTGTTCTTGATGACCTTCAAATGAGATATAGTAACGCAATTAGAACAAGTATGTGTAGAGATTTTCGAGTGGAGGGTCATAAACTAAAATGACTTTGAATCAAACCTAAGAATGGGGTTTTCTAGGACTCCAAAACACGACTCTAATTGTAACAATAATAGCTTCCATTCGGAAAATAATCTTCATTATAGAAACAACATGATGAGAATGCGCCACCACAATGGTTGTAGCAAGCAAGTGTTGATACTAGTACAGTAAAAAAAGAAGGAAAAGAAAAGAAAATATAAAGAGAGGAAAATGTCATTAATCCCTATTATCTTGAGATTAAAATTGAATATGACTACCAGAAAACTGTAACTCCATCCTCTAAAGAAGATCTTTGTAGCAGCAAATTAATAGTTGTTCAAAGAAAATACGCCTTTTGAACATGAGATGAACAGATAGATTGTATTCCTTTCTCCTTTCCCTAGCTCTATAAATGATGTTAACCTCCTCCAGATTTCAGAGTATTGCTCAACCTGTTGTGCATCAAAACATTAATCAAATGGATGGATCACCAGTTTAAATTATTATCATCATTTTTGGAAATAGACGAAAAAATGTTAACAATATATGTCAAATTAAGTTACGTGTCAGCTCCAATTCCATATAGTTATTAGTTGACGAGATCTTACCAATCCAACCCTTGAAATAGGCCTTCTCCCTTAATAGCAGAGGTCTTGAAAATAGACCATTGCCTGCTTTTAATCTTGTGCAGCTCCAAGGCTTCTGTGATTGATGCATCGTCTAGTGCCCCTGGAAGATCCTGCATTTTTAATACCAATCAAATGAATTCCTAATCGTTTTACAACAGATTGATTCAAAGGAAACTCTAGCCAGACAAGGACATACCTGTTTGTTCGCAAATATGAGAACAACAGCACCTTTCAACTCTTCTTCCTGGGAATAAGTTCTTAACAATTAACACATGCTTAAACAACAACATGGTAGGATCGTAACAGAGAAATAATAATACCTCGAGGATCGCATGAAACTCCTCTTTAGCAATTGCCAATCTATCAGTGTCACTTGAATCCACAACATAGATTATAGCTTGAGTATTAGGAAAATAACATCTCCAATACGGCCTGCATCACAATAATAATCTATACAATCTCATCATCCTTTCCTACTACTTGTTCTTCCCATAACTTTATTATCGGAAATCATGGATAACTCTCAATATTAGCACCAATACATTATATCATCTAACAAACAAATTAATTCATTCTTAAGATCAATAAAAAAAGGATGGGGGTTGGTTACCTGATACTCGTTTGACCACCTGTGTGTATCATCAGAAACATAACTGTCAGAGTTCTAATTGAGTATAACTTGACAAAAAACAAACAAACAACCTTAACTCTTGCATCACCAATGAATCAAAGAAACTAAAATGAAAATTTGTATTCTTCCCATCAGTCTTCCATTCAAGAAAATCATAAAATTGACAGTAATTGGAAATGATAGAAGCATTACCAAGATCCCAAACTTGAAACTTTATATTATTATATTGAACAGTCTCCACATTGAACCCAATTGCTGCATTCGAAACAATTCAGATCCAGAGGAAGGTTATTCAGATTGAATCATATCTTTTATAAGACAAAACAACAGAAATGAAAATTGAGAAAGAATACCAACTTGGAATTGTGGACACAACTTCACCCATCTGCAGCCGATCTGCAACAAGACAACAACCACCAACAACATTAAAGCATTGAGATCATAATTCATTCGCATATTTATTGAAAAGGGTGGGGGTAAAGTGAGAGGATCTGTACATAGAATCGTGGTTTTTCCGGCATTATCAAGACCCAAAACGAGGATCCGAGCTTCCTTGTTACCGAAAAGAGAAGAGAACAACTTAGTGAACATAATACCCATTTTTCTGTTCCTTCAGGTGATGCTGATTGTTTTGAAAAATTTCAGATCAAAGAGTTGAAACAGAACCGTTTTTTCTCCTGCATAGACATGAAAGTGTCAATTGTTTTACCCTTAAACGTTACGTTAGGGGACATTTGCACATAAAAAGAGAGAGAGAGATCTGAAGGGATTATTTAACATGCCGGAGAAGAGGTTCTGCTTCAGCTAAAGCGCGCTGTGTAGAGACTGGAAAGGAAGGGGAAAGAAGGAGATTGATTGATCATCAGCTTATAAAATATTTCATTTCGATTGCTTTCTTTACAATTTTATCAATATCTTCTTACTGGTTTATTATTATTACTTTTTGTCTCATATATTAAGAATTGAGATCAAAAACATTATTATTATTTTTTAAATAATAAGTTACACTTAATTATGTATAAAGACTAATAATCATTCATTTTTAAATAATGAGTTATAACTAGTAATTTATAAAAAAATAAATAAATCAATTTGAGAATTGTAGTAAAAATTTCAACTGAAATTCGATAGTTAAATTAGTGACTAAATCTTTATATTACGTTTGAAACTGTAGTAAATCACGTCGATAATAAGTTAACAACGTTTGAAACCTCACTAAAAGTCCTAAATGGTTCTATTGAATTATTGGGAATGGTGACTCACGCAGACAGAACCAAAAACTAAAGAAAAACCCAATTAACAAAATCGAAAATATTTGTAAAGTTGTTTTAAAGGACTAAAAACCGAATCATTTGATTTTCGTAACAACTAAAATGATGAAAAACAAAATTGAACAAATAAGAGAAACAATCATTTAAGTAAAATATCAAACATGAGTGGTGTGAAAAAAATAAAAGAATGGAATGATTTTGCTAAGAAATTTTCAGGAGAAGAGAAATAAGGGTTAATGACAACTCCTCTTGTCAAGTTTGTAAGGAATTAATGCTCATTCTTTACATTAACATTTCAATATGTTTTCTAGTTAATTTCATTAAATAATACACTAATAATTGTCTTAATGTTGATCAAATTTGAATTTTACAAGTAAATACTATAAATGCAAGTTGTAAAAAGAATGGGACAGGTTGTTGTTTTGTCTACAATAACAACTCTGGAGAATAAAGTTCCAATGTTGATTTTGAATCAACAATGGTTTTATTTTATTCAATAAATAGAATCAAATATGAAATAGAATAGTAAATCCAATAAATAAACTACCATGGCAATTATATTAAAATAAATATGTCAATTTCTTCACTGAATAAGCTTACTGGGGTAACTGTGTTTATATGAAGAGAATCAAACAAGATTTATTAACAGACCAGTTCCACTATATTTTCTCAACTGGAACAAAAAGAAAATGAAAATTTATTGCTGCAACTAAAGTGATAATATAGCTTGGTTCTTTCTAATGGTGTGAATTTGATTAACTCCACTTCCTCTCTCAGAGAAAAGATTGGAAAATCATCTCAGCTAGTTCCTGAAACATAACCAAAATATCATTTTTACATCAATAGTAAAAAAAAAGAGAGGGTAATAAAACATAACCAAACACACATGTACCTGTTTGCCTGATGGAACCTTAGGCTCATCGGAATTCAAGGCCACCTTCTCAAGACTATCAAAATCAGCTTTCCCAGCCTGATCCGACAACATATTACATATCAAGCTAATGTTCCAAAAATAACACATTCATATTAAAGAAAACAAAGGGGAGAAATCATAAAAGGTGCATATTACCTCTATCAAAGCCCCCAACTCAGAATCAAAGCTTTGATACCGCTTTCGAACAAGCTCAGGCAATGAACCATCCTTTGTTTATTACATAAGAGAATGGAGAGAAAAAATAAGCCCCTCATGAAACCATATATACTGTGTTTGTTCACAAAGAAGACTTGGACATACATACCTCAATCAACTTAGCTGCATTTCTAAGGCCACGAGCTATGGTATCCATTCCAACTATATGGGCAATGAATAAGTCCTCAACGTCTGTACTTTCTCTTCGTCTACATACATACGACCACAGACAATAAGAGTTGACCTTTCTATGACATTATGAGTTGAAACTATCATCTACATAACTAAAAATGCAAATATAATATACTTACAGTTTGGCATCAAAATTGAACCCCCCTGGGGCAATTCCTCCCTGTTAACCACAAAAAAAATAGAAAGACTTAATGCAACTGTTGCAATATACAACAGGGAATAATATGCAAGACATTCTGCTTACATTCCGAATGACGGTGAGCATAATCAAAGTTGCTTCAGATATGTCTGTCAAGAATTGGTCAGTGTCCCATCCTGATATTTCACAAAAACTTCTTTTAAATCACGACCTCAATTCCATAATTGCAATGTGAATACTAAAAAAGAAGGCTTCAATGAAAAAAATTGAAAGGAAAAGTAAAAAAGAGATGTTACAAGTGTTTACCAGTTTGAGCATCTCCCGTGTTAGCATCAAAACTTCCAAGTATACCATTTATTCTTGCTGTTTCAAGCTCATGATGGCAGCTGTACACATTATGGACGACAACATTTCACAAATGATTTTTTAACAGAGTTTAATTTCAAATAATGCAATAAACACAATTCTAAGCCGGTCATTGATTATATAAGAAAAAATAATTACCAGATTTTGTTCTCAATCTCAAATATCAGAAAAATGACCAGCATCAAAATAGACATACCTATGACCAGACAATGTAGCATGATTGCATTCGATATTCAGTTTGAATTCCCCTAAAACGGTTAAACAAGGAAAAATAAGTTCCATGTTTGAACTTTTTAACTCGAATAAACTTCACACTCGGGAAAATAAAAACATTATTACATATCATAAACTACTTCTCATGGGTATTAAGACATGATGCCATTCACTAGAGAATGGCAAAAGAACCAAGAACAATAAATTTGTGAAGATACATGATGCCACAATAAACTACTTCTCATGGGAACTGAGACATGGTGCCATTCACTAGAGAATGGCAAAATAACCAAGAACAATAATTTATGAAGATACAAACTTCCCTAAGTTTTATGAAAACAGTAGCGAGGATAAGTTAGCATTTGTTCTTAATATTTATTAGCTTCAGAAACTAATTCATGGATAATATCATATAAGTAAATGGTTTCGAACCAGGAAGATGTTAACAAGTTAAAACAACTGTGAATACTGAGATGATGACTACTGGACTATAAATCAGTAAATGGAACCATTTATACCTATGAGACCATACTTCCGCAAGAAATTTGCAGTAGTTGCAGCATCCCAATCATACCTATAATGACATCAAAGTCCATTCAAAACAGCTATAATACAACTAACCAACCTGAGTAATGGAATTATAGAGAAGAATCATACTGATGCTTTGTAGGTTCTTGTGGCTTAGGTTCAAGTAATAGTGTTCCTGAGGATAACAATTAAAAAGAAAAAAAGCAGCTAAGAGATGGCATTAATGGGGGTATCAAATTATTAAATGACATGTATATAACTTTCTTTACACAATTATAGTTTAGACAACTATAGCATCATAACTTTCTGATAGGAAGGGCACACATTTTGCGATACATATATAAAGGCATACCATTGAAACCAATTTTCTTCTTATGGGCAACAGCTGCTTCGAGAAATCTTGCCTGTAAGTAAGTGAACAACATTCAAGGAAAGCAAGAATATGGGAAAAATGAAAAGGGTGGTCAATCTTTGATTTTTCTAAAACAAGAGTCTGAAAGTCTATACAAATGCAAACATGAGAACAGTTGACTTACTTGATGATCAAGTTCTCGGCCCATATCAGTATTCAACAGTGTTTGGTAACCTTCTCGACCTCCCCAGAAAACATAATTCTCTCCACCAAGATAATGGGTGACCTTTAATTCAAACAAAATATTCAAAATGAAACAAACACAAACAAATATATCATAGACACAAGAAAATTTTAGCATCATCATATCTACACCAACCTCTAAAGCTTTTTTGACCTGAGCTGCTGCATAAGCGTATACAGCTAATTCAGAACTACAAAAAGGATTCAAAAAATGCACTTAAGACCAATAATGCAGCCAGACCAATATACACCAGGACTGAAAATGATGATCATATCCAAAACAGAACAGCATGAGCACACCTGGTTGCAGCACCATGCATATAACGAGGATTTGCAAACAACTGTGCTGTTCCCCATAACAAATGGAATTTCTTTCCCTATAAAAACCAATGAACAATTCTTAAATATTAAAATAAACAGATTAGAGCAAGGAAATTTTCAGTTACTCAGTTGATTGCTGCAGTCATACTCATCCGTTTGATGAATGTGCACAATCTCCCAAAACACTTATTACGGGTAAATAGATGATGTTAAACAAACAGTCTAGCCACTAAATCAAACATGACAACTTAATTAGAGAAACCTACAGAAAACATTAAAAGTTTCTATCCATTCTCTTTTACCTGGAGCTTTTGTGCAAGAGCAACAACTTCATCCAAATTAGCATTGGTTTCCTGCAAGAATTGTAAAACAGGAGATTAAATATTTTCTAAAACAATCTTTGTATCCATTGTTTGAAAAACAAGTATTACATGAATTTAGGACAATAAACAGAAAACAATGAAAAGGGTGCAAAGTTATCACCTCCAGAGTTTTGCCATCTGGAGCAATATCCTTGTCATGGAAACACCAAAACTCTACTCCAAGTTTCTCAATGAACTCGAAGTTTGCTCTCACTGATAATCAGTCAACAAGAACCAAGTGAGTATTACACGGACAAGAATTAAAACAAGTTGAAATCCTGACATGGTAATCTATATGGGTCTTACATCTCCTCTTGGCCATATCCAAAGAATTTGTACCATCTTCCCAAGGCCAAGTTTTTGTGGGTGCACCAAAAGGGTCGGCTCCTGTCGCACGAAAAGTATGCCAAAATGCGACACTGAACCTCATCCAATCCTGTGGTCAATGTCAACATCACAACTGCCATTCTGTTTCTGGATAAAAAGAAAGATATTTGAAAAAAATTACCTTCATTTTCTTCCCAAGGATCTCTTCTTCAGCATTGTACCACTTGAATGCAAGGTGGTTCTTACTCAAAGGCCCCTAAATTGAAATAAATATTAGGGTTAATCATATGTCATCTTATTTGAATATAGGTCTAGAAAGAAACCCACTTTACCTCATACTTAATCTTGGGAATTCCTGGGAAAAACTCTCCTTCCCAATCACCACATTTACTATCATTATCAGCAGGGCATGTTGGTGGATTTCCAGCAGCCTGAATGTAAGACAAAACAGGGATGAGGGAACCCATTTTACAAAAGTGAAAAAGGATCCATCCATCCACATATGTACTAAATTATTACCATCGTTACCTCTAACAAGGAGATCACATGGAGACATAGAAACAAAATTGCAAACTTTGTAGCTATCATTTTTTTTAAAGTTATCACAAACAAGTCAACCTGCAAGGAGAGGAAGTATATAAGTTGAAGAAACATAAACCAGTAGAGAAGATCCTTCCCACTTTACGGATAATGCGTGGAAACCCAGATGTAGATGTAACAAGATCATTACAATTTACAAAAAGAAGAAATGGGTAAACTCACAGATGGCATGCAGCGATTGAAATGGAAGTAAAAAAACAAGATTTTCTTGAGGGATTGATGAAGAGACTGACCTAATGTAAATACCGTCACGTGAAAATGATGGACTGATCAACTCAATTTAAAGCTGCAGAGCGATTTTAGGATAAATACGAAGATGATGCTGACTCATCGGGGGCATAACAGGTATCCACGCATCTTTCGGCGCTTACGTTTTATTTATCCAAAATCATCTTACTTATTAGCTTCATCTGAAAATCTTATTAATAGCTTAATCTGAAAAAACAACTTTTATTTTTTTTTAGGTTCATTTTAATTGTTTAATTTTTTTTAATTTGACCATAATAAAATTTAAATTTTCAAAGTTTGTATTAACTGTTTCAAACTTCAAACTCCGTTAACTTATTATTTAGGTATTAACTATCGAATTTCAACAAATTGAAGATTCTTACTACTAATTCTATGAAATTCGGTAGTCAAAATCTTAAATTCGCTGGAATTAGGTTGTTAAATGAGTGATATGGATCTTTTATTTATTTATAAATATCACGTAAATAATAAGTTAAATGCGTTTAAAACCGTTAAAGACGAAAATTTCATTTTGTATAACTTTAATAATAAGGAACTCCAAATTGTATGGTTGAAAATGAGGTCCAAAATCTCAATTAACTCAAAAAATCCTTAGTTTAACCATTCAACATTTTTTTTTTCAGTTTGCTAAATTTTTTAAATGATTCAAAACTAGGGATACCATTATTATTTTTTTTAACTCTTAAATATAAATTTTGTATTTTACCATTAACAGAAGAGATATCTCAAACATGGTTCTTTTAGGTTCACTTTAAACTTCAAACAAAAGTACGTAGAAAACGATGAGTTCAATTCTCACTTAAAATATAAGTCTTAGAATGAAATTGAAACGGACATATAATTATGAGAATATGCTAATTTTCTAAATAAATTAATAATAGTTTTTGACAGGAAAGAATTTTACCAACATTCATTTATTTGAGAACTAAAATATAATGATAAAAGAAAATGAAGAAATGGAGGCTATGCTCAATTTGATCATAAACCATTCTAATATTAATTAGTAATTAAAAAAAAAAAAAAATACATATGCTGTTTCATTGAGAATCCAGAACACAACATCTCAACAATAACAACATGAAATTCATTTGACTTATTTTTTCAATTCATCTTATTTTCTATAATGCTATGTATTTATGAATATGATCTATAGGATGTCGAAACTCTTATCCTTGCAATCTCATCCTTCAAATAGACCAAAAATCAATAGTCTTATGATACTTCTTCTTTAGGTATTCTTGTATCATATACTCTATCGGTGGCCTTCTTTGCCTATAAAATGAAGAAAAATAAGTTCTATTTGGTAGTTTCTGAAAACATACAGAACAGATTGGCCTATAAGAACTCACCTCGTTCTCCCAATTAGTGCACAAGGTGATGATCGCGAGGAACAATGCTTGAGCGAATAGAGCCACAATGATTCCAACCCATAGTCCCTTTGTCGGATTGAAAACAAATCCGAATCAAAACCACATTTAAGGATGCCTTTTAAAAGAAATAGTTATACTTGTTAGCTAGTTACCTTCCCTCCAAAGTGAAAGACAAATGCTAGTACTGCAGCACAAGGTATTCCAATCAGATAGTATGCTCCTAAATTAACAAAAGCTCCTATCTTTTGCCATCCACATCCTCTAGCAGTGCCTGAAAGTATTTACTCAAATTCCATCATATTTGAACAACAATAACATCAATAATAAAGAGAGATTAGTACCTGAAAGTATGGACTGAATCCCATCAATGAAGTGAGAGCCTGCTACAAAGATCAAC
Organism: Impatiens glandulifera; assembly: GCF_907164915.1. Taxonomy (NCBI): domain Eukaryota; kingdom Viridiplantae; phylum Streptophyta; class Magnoliopsida; order Ericales; family Balsaminaceae; genus Impatiens; species Impatiens glandulifera. The sequence goes on along the minus strand of NC_061863.1, from coordinate 45,619,241 downwards.
ATTTCTGCTACATAACTTATTACTTTCTCTTCTTTACTGTAACAATAACCCCATATCCTGCGCCCCACTATCATTATTGTTCCTACCACAACTCCTTCTGCAGCCACCAGGAATAATGCTATGCAAACTGCCAAACGAGCTGCTCGTGGCCTTCCAGCTCCCAATTCATTGGACACTCTCACGCTGTCAAAACAAGAAGTTGAAGATGAAGACTGCTAGCTGTTTACAGAAAGAAAGTCGTTAAATCTTTTCAATTACCTCACAGTAGCACTTAGTCCCATTGGTATCATATATACCAGACTGCATGTGTTAAGGCTGCCACATTTTAAACACATGCCAGTCAAAGTTAGATAAAAATAAACTAAACACTAGATTTTAACTAAAATTGAAGATAAAAATAAATATGATTTCTATATCCGAGTAGCATTCTACTCATTAAGTGGAGCTAGCACAAATTTCTGCATTTGTTTTCATGTTTAGTTAATGAATTGTGTCTAAAGCAAAAATCTCTTATCAAACCAAGTGCAACAGAAAAGGCATTGAACTAATTCCTTGTATTTTAGAGCTTAGTTACACTGCTATTTCATTAATCTGGAGACAAAAATGTTCTCACCTTATGGAGAGGACTGAAGTCTCTAGTTTGGGATTAGGAAGGAGTCCAGATAGAAGAACCATCATTTCAAATGACCATATCTCCAAACTGTGAGAAACACAGGTCAAATGAAGAGTATACTAGAAATTATTAGACACATTATCTGTTAAAAGGAAGAAAAAGAAGACAAACAATCAAGAGAGTTACCAACTTACCATAACATAACTGCTGAAGGAATAGCAAGCCTAAGATATTTCATGACGTCTTTCAATGCCTCCTTGGAAAACCCAGTCCAAGTCTCCTTACAAGAAGGTGATACTCTGATGTAGATTCCCAACAAGAGCACATTAATCCAATATGAAAATGCATTGGCCAAGGCAGCCCCTTTGTTTCCAAGCCCCAAATTGAACACCAAAGCCCGACAAACAAAAATGTGGACAAATGTGGTGAAGCCAGCAATGAGCACCATTGGGGTGACGTTATTCTGGGTCTGCAAGAACCGAATGAGGCACTGGAAGAGGGCATAGGCAAAGATGGAGGGGATCATGAACCGCGCATAGCGCCCTGCCTCGGCTGAGATTTCTGGGTCCTGGCCCAAAAATGCTAGTATGTCGCCTGCATTGAACCAAATCAAGGCAAGGGGAATACTGGCTAGAAGCAGAACAAGCATGGCTCTTTGTGTGTGGACTCCCAGCATGTGGTACTGTTTGGCTCCGTAGGATTGACCACAGAAAGTGTCCAGTGCACTTCCTAATCCAACCTATTCCCAACATAGAATTGTTAATGAATGAATTATTGCAGCCAAATTGCCTATTTTTTGCAGTGTGATACTATGGTGGATCTTCATATTTCTAAAATAACATGCCTTCTTAAAAGAATGTTGGAGAAAAATACAAAAGAACACATCATCATTCTCAACATGTGCATTCATTCCAAAGATCAATTGACTAAGTCATTCACAAATGGTCTTGATCTCCATCAATTCTCAGAATCACTTCTCAAGATGGGTTAAAGTTGATTTATCTAATCACCACTAGCATTAGCTCTCTTTAGAATCTTTAAAGAGTAGTAGAAGAAGTAATTAATAAAAAAAACTTACGAGAAGGCTAAAGCCAGTAACAGAAGCAAAGGAAGTGGCCATGGATGCACCAGAAAGAGGAAGCTCGCCAAGATGACCTACAAACATGACTGAGATAACCTGCAACCCAAATATCAACAAATTGACCAGTACTATGGGTCCTGCTAAATACAACTGCTTCTTCACTTCTGCAAAGACATCCACATTCACATGCTCTTCCTCCCCGAGGTTTATCAATGGAGATTCGATTCCTTCATTTCTTCCTTCCTTCCCCATAATTTTCTGTCTTGTCAGTACTGAGAAAATAACATTGAAAGATATATATAGAATAACATGATAGCACCACCCCAAAGATGATTATCTGCCTCTAATTCTTTCATAGTAGAATCCAATTTCATTTATTCCTCTTTTATTTTCATAACTTTCTTGTTAGAGATATACCCACTTCAATTTAATTTATTCCTATTTTATTTTTAAAACTTTCTCATTAGAGATATACCCTACTTTATTTTATTTGTATTTTTTTTAATGAGAAAACTTGTTTTAAATTATTATTATTATTATTATTATTATTATTATTATGTGAATATTGTTTTTAAGTTAATTGAATATTAAGTATTAAATATATAGTGACAGATGTAAATATATTATTTATGATTTTTATTAAGTATTTTTTCTAAAATTGTTTGATAAAATAATATTTGAGTTTTAATTAGGTTAAATTAGTATAATATTTTTTATATTTAAAATTAAAGATTTATAGAAATAAATTGAAAAAATATTTTAATTAATAAATTAATTGAAAAATAGATGTTGAATAGAAATTTTTAATAATTGATTTTGTGATGAAAATAATAATAGCAAGATCTTTATAGTTTTATGCATTAAAAAAACAAAAATTAAAAAAATAAAAAAACCTAAAAATCCAATAATAAATAGTTGGAGCTCAAAAGTTTGTTTGATTTTAGGTTTTTTAGGATTGTTTTGAGTTTTATTTAAAAAAATATTGTTGGATAAAATATAAGTTATTTGAGATTTTATAAAGATTAATTATTAAAATATTTTTTTATAAATAAAATAATTTAATGGTTAAAATAATTAAAATGTGATATATGGAGAATTTTAATATATATATATAGAGGGAGGAAGCTCCAATGATTATAGAAACTTTAATTAATTTTAATATTTTATATGATTAGAATGATTATATTTTAAATATATAAAAGTTAATTAATATATATTTACACTATTCATTAAAAGATAAAATTTATTTCCGTAAAGTGTTTGGCAACTGGCCATCATGTCATGTTCTCAATTATATTATCAACTATTACAAGTTATTTTAACAATAAACGATTAAAAGTTGCCGGCTTGTACATAGTTAGTCTAACACATTTTTGTTAAAGTATTTAATTTGTTATAATATCTTAAAATGTAGGTGTTCTTTAGGTGTTTTTATCGGTTTGGTCAATTAATCGAGTTTAATTGTAATCAATAATTTTTTTTATTAAGTATTAAATTTATTAAATATTTTAATTTCAAAATACTTATTTACACCATCCTATTATACAATTTTCCGTCTTTTGTCTAGAAATATATTATATTAGTGTCACAATATAATATATTTTAATAAACTTCATTTTTAATTAATAGTTATATAAATTATAAATTATTTTTGTAAAAAATAATTTTATATAAATTATAATTTAAATTTAAAATTAATATATATATATATATATTATTAAGATAATATATTTAATATTTACAAAAATAACTAATATAAATTATAAATATATAATTAAATTATTAATTTATCGATTAAATCAGTAGAAAAATAGTTAAACAAAAAAACTATTAGAACTGGTTAACCAATAAATCGATAAACTATTAATTGATTATCAGTTTTTCAATATTTTTTACAGCAATATTTTTTTACAGGTTATCAAAATATATAAAAAAATATAATACACATTTTATGGATAAAATATCAAAGTTTTTATTCAACATATAATTATCAAACATTTTTTATTTTAAATTTATCCAAAGTCTGATCTCGAAAATTAGATATCAACAGAGTTTAAAACTTTCTTTTAACTTTAAACATTTTTTAAAAATAATATAAAAAAAGACAAGGTAATGTCATCCCATTCAAACTGCAAATGACTCTGCTCCCATCTTTTCCCTACTCTAAAAATAAATAAATAATAAAAAAAATCATTTTACAAAAATAAAATAATAATAATAAAAATAAAAAAATTATTCCATTTTACGCTTCCCTGACATATATCATGCAATTAATTACCAAGTAAATTTGTCTTCTTGTCAATGAAGTCAAATATATTATCTTATATTATTATAAAATAATGTATTTGTGCAGCCCATTAATATATAATATATATATATATAATTGTTACTTACTTACTTGACCATTACGAAATTATTTGTCCACAATTCATTATAGAACTTTACAATTAAATACTCATGACAGAATCATTTACATATAAAAATATATTGAAATTTTGTTGAGCGTATTGATCAAGAAACCATTAATATTATTATATAGCATTGAATCATTGATATACCTCATGCAAAACAAAAGTATATAAAATTGATTATGTTATTTCATAATAAAAAATAAAAATAAGAGATAGTTAATGTGACATACTCAATAAATAATTAGATGAGGGATAGAGGGAAGAAATTTAAGGGAGAGAACGATGTGCCACTACATCACTGGTGATAAAATGTGAGGAGAGAAAAATTATGTTATTTTTTTGGCTAATCAAATTACGTCACATCATTCCATTCTCATTCTCTCCCTCAAATTCTCTCTTTCAATCATTTCTCAAATAATTATAATATATTTTAATTCCTAATTAAATTCAAATAATTTATTTGAACAAAATAAGAAAAATAATTATGCATAAATATTTAGTTGGGATTGTCATTCTCTAACAAAATTTAAACTCTTCTTATAATTATTTCAATTTTTCATTAACTTATATTGAAATCTTAATTTTTATTATAAAAATATGAAAATTTTAATTATTAAATTATATTTATAATTTGTTATATGAATATAATAATTATTAAAAAAAATATTCTTCAAATATTTTTTTTAATTTGTTTATTTTTTAAAATTCCACTTATATTATTTTTATCTAGCTAGTTCAAATAATATTGTGATTATTAGCAACTAAATGTATATAAATCATTTAGGTGTTATTTATTTATATCAACTAGATTAATTTAATGATTATTTATTTATTTTTAAAAAAAATTCACCCAAAACGTTTTAATTTTAAATGAGAGTGAACGTGGAATTGTGGTGAGTGTTAAAAAATATATTATTTATTTATTTATATTAGCAATTATATATATATATATAATTTTATTTATATGAGTCTGTTCACACCTGAAATTAAACTCGTGTCATAATTATTTTTTTAAATTTGAATGTATGAATGAAATAATAAATTTAAAAAATGATAAAATAGATAGTTTAACATATGAGTGGGTCGGTACAGTATAGCATAACTTTTAATTTAGGATTTATATCGTATTAAAATTTTCGGTATAAGTAAATTCATATTATTACTATACCGTTATTTTAGTATACCGAAATCTCGATAGGATACAAGTAATATATCGATCCTACCGAATATTGACTGTATACTATAATTTTGGTACGATCAATATTATACCGTTCATACCGAATATTACAATTGAATTATATTTTAATTTAACATCAAATTTGTTTAGAAAAATAAATAAATTTATTAAGGTTAAAATGAAAAATATTTTTTAGAGTTTATGTTAACAAAAAAAAAAGAAATAAATTTATTAAGATTGATTTAATTTTACCGAAAAATTCATAATGACGGTGTATATCTATTTCTTGAAATGAAAAAAAAATTAACTATTTATAATTATTATATATATTATAATTTATAAATATTATTTCGGTATATCTTGATATACCAAAACTTTAAAAATCTTACACTTTATCGTACAATTAATTTCGGTATCGGTAACATATCTTACCATTTTTTATACCAAAAAAATCTATATTTTCGATATTTTACGGTAGGATGTTCTAATTTTTCCGCCCTATAGTTTAACTTATGTCATTAATAGATATGCAACTAATATATAATTCTTTTTTTTCTACTATTCCAATTTATGTTTATATTGAGAACAAAAACAAAATTCACCATATATATATATATATATATATAATATATATATATATATATAATATGCTTAATTTTGAAAATGTTCGGATTACCGGGTCGAGAGATTTGATTAATTTGGATATATATGTGAGAGTAAATGGATACTTGGGTCGGATTCTGGGTTGACCCGCCCATAAACTTAAAACGGTTATAAATAAAATAAAAAATACTATATGTATGTTTCAAACTCACCACCTAACAAAAACAAGTACAACTCTTTAACCACTAGGCTAATAACACTTTTTATTTTTAATTCAACACCAAATTTGATAAACACGAGATGTTATAACAATATATTTTTATCCTTATGCATCACACACGAGAATTTCCTAGTTATAAGAAATAGTAAATCAATTCTTCTAATATATTTATTCACTGTTCTTTTCACTGCTTGATTGTCAAGGCTGAGTCGAACTATTTATCAATGGAAATAATTTCAAATTTGTCTACGAATTTGATAGAATGTCTCAAACATACATATTAATTTGGTAGAATGTCTCATGATGTATTTGAAATATTATATTTAAACTTATGAACTTTTCAAAATGTGTTATATTTAAAAAATTAACAAAGTTAACTTCTATAACCCCAAAAATCTCTTTGTGATAAAAAAACTTGAGGTTCACTATTAATTTTTTTTATCAAAAGCAACAAAATTTAGTAACAGTATAGTTTTACTGTCTCTATTGGTCAAACAAAAAATAATAAATCATGTGGCTATATTTAACTTTTCTTTTTAAATATTAATTATTATTAATATTTTAGATAAAAAATTCAATATTAAAATATTGAGACCTACACAATTAAATTATATTTCTATTTATTTAAAAATTCTAAAAATAATTCTATTTCCTTTTATAAATTTTCATTTTGGTTCGTAGACTGAAACTGTCATTACGTAAAAGTATCAACATATTCAAAATAAAAAATGTTCATCCGATTAAATATTATGATTTTATTTAAAATTTCTAATAGTAGTCTCATTCTTTTTCACCTATTCGTTTTGGGCCAGAGAAACTGAATTGTGTTATTAGATGACTGAAGTACCAAATAAAGGAAGGGGTTAAATGAGGAGTGATAAGGAGGAAATTTGGAAGAGGGAACGAGGAGGAAATGACGTGTCACTACATCACTAGCTAAAAAAATAAATGGTTAGAAGAAAGAGAAATAAAATTTGTTATTTTTTCAGCGAATCAGAATGACACGTAATGTCCTCCATCAATTTCCATTTGAATATTCTATTCTCTCATTTGTCACTACAACTATTGTACGTACGCCGCACTGGTATAATATTATTTTCTGAAATGTTCGCCGATTCCTATGAAAATCGATGACGGGATAATCGTGATAGAGTTCTTCACAGTTGAAGGAAGATTTCACCGATTTTCGATTGGATTTAAAGTTTTATCCTAAATGTCGTTCCTAAAGAGAATAATCTCTTTACAGGTTAGTAACTATCTATGAATCGCATTAGTTTTTTAATATCAGCAACTTATGATTTTCGTCAATTCTACTTGTAAATCAGATTTTGATCAGTCTCCATCTCTCACACATGAAAAAGGAGGTTGAATCCTGTAATATATAAAAAGTTTTCTGTAATCAGTAGCTTCGCCAAAATGTTTGCTTTTGATCCAGAGCAGTTTAATAATGTTAGAGAAGATATTACAAAGATTCTTAGAGACAAGTTTTACCATCCTATAATAGTGATATTTCGTTGTCTTCTTGTTTCTATCCCTTCTACATAATTTCGATATGTTTGAATTATAATCGACATGGCTAGTTATGGTAGACTGTAGCTCAAGTTATTTTAAGGCAAAATACACATAAAAAAACATATGTTTAAGAAGACGAGGAAAGGTAGAATAAATTGCTCTTAATTTTGCTGTGAAAATCGTTTTGTTCTAGTTTTCTTATGCATATTTAGCTTTTCTATTTGATATCTACATTATTCATTTCTATGAATTTGAAAATCTAAGCTACATAAATTTGTCTTCATTTGATTATTTTCTACAAAAAGCAATTCTAGATATGTACCTCTATTATTTAGTAGGCATAACAATAAGTTAATAACCCATTTAAAACCCCTAAATCAGTAAAATCTTCTTGCATTGAGATATATGCTTTCTCTCTAGTCAAGTCAATGTTGCAGTAACAAACTAATGTATAGATTGAAGATGTATAGTTGAAACTAGATTTCAAATATTTGTTAAAATTCAATTAACAAAAATAAAGACTAAATACTAAATTTCATCTTCTTAATCTTTTGTTTACATCCATCCATCCATCCACTTGTGGGAACTTAAAAGTCTAAATAATTTGGTTGAGATGCAAGAAATCTAAGTATTCTTAATAACTTCTCCCAGAATTTTCATCTTTTGTGACTTGTTTTATCTTATTTTTTTTGTGTTAATCATTTAGGATCCTTTTAGCTTATTATTAAGCATTTGTGATTGTGACATTATTAGGTTTTGAAGTTAAAGACAGAAACAAAATGTATTAGTTAGAAATACCAAAAAGAAGGTACATATGTGAATGACTAAATCATCTACTAGTCTAGCACCTTCACCTTTTCATGACCATCAACACCAGTAAAGTCCAGAACCACCACCTTCTCATCGTCATGCTCACATCCCACCACTCCCGCACAAACAGACTGCTCATTCACCAACATCAACACCCACCTCAGCACTAGCAAAGTATATGGCCACACCTAGCCTCTACCCTAGCTTGTTGCTTCCAACCCTTTTAGAATGCATTGGCCTCATCTGCTTATTCTTCTAGATCAGGCTCACCTGAATTCCCAGAATAATAATTTGATTACTCAAATGAAGGGGTTCATCTTCTTATTGTTCATAATATTGCTCTATTATGTTCAGTTAAAGATATAATCAATTCTTAGCATAATATTCTATAAGGATAGATGAATAATTCTTAAAAAGGAAATTTGAAAAATATATTACTCTAGTATTTTTTAGAAAAAATGTTGTTTCACGGTCCTCTTTTGACACGGTTGTTTTTCTTTTTTCTATTTTTTGACAAACAGTTTACCAGGTTCAGCTAGATCGTGTCAAATAGCCAACAAAGTCTATTATTCTAATAAATTTTGAGTTTGATATTCGACTCTTCTTACACAAAGATTCTTCTTCTAGGTTCTAGAATACCGCAAATGGTTAGGTAAAAATATTACTAATCCCTCTCTTTCTCTATGAACGTTAATATTGAGGTGTGATTAAGACAATTAGTTATGTTAAGTAAAAACTCATTTGAATATTATTGTTTTGCATTTTCACCACTCAAATCCAAATTTACATGGGTATTAAATGATACTTCAAAGAATCTCTGATATTGACAGTAGGAATTTAGTTTCAATTTAGCTTCACTCTTCTATTTGCAAACATGGATACACAAAGTAAGTTTGATGTTACCTCTCTTATAGACTATAGACAATTAAGACAATTAGTTATGTTAAGTAAAAAATCATTTGAATATTGTTGTTTTGCATTTTCATCATTCAAATCCAAATTTGCATGGGTATTAAATGATACTTCAAAGAATCTCTAATATTGACGGTAGGAAGTTAGTTTCAATTTAGCTTCACTCTTCTGTTTGCAAACATGGATACACAAAGTAAGTTTGATGTTACCTCTTATAAACTATAGACAATTATCTAACTTACTACCAACAACTTCTAAATCATGTTTATTACTGTTATAGACACTTCTCATTTTTATTGTAGTTATTGTTTGTAATTGCAACTTTCAAACATGAATTTCTGAAATTCAATAGGGTTATTGATTGGTGGCTAGTTTATTAAGAATTTGGGTAATCATGGTTTCATATTTCCAAATTTATGTTATTGTCTTGTAATTATTGACAGTGAAATGATATAACTATCATCATCATCAAGAGAAAAGAGCTATGGTATGGTAGAAGGTAGTGTTATTGACAGTGAAATTTGTCTTACTTCATATTTTTATTGTTTCCTTGGTCTGGTTTCCTCAACTTAAGGGATCTTTCTAAAGTGTTTATCGTTTAACTGATTTCAAAAAAATTCTCTTTGCCTCTTAGGTTAATATAGTGATAGTCTTTAGTTGTATGGCATGTTAATGATGAAATTCTAATTTTTAGTAGTATCTCATGGTTAATAATATATCTCTTAAATAAAAAAAACAATTTAATCTTGTTATTGCAATCACGTGAATGTGTTAGAGTACCTAGAAACTTGCAAATTGTTCAATTAGAACTTGACACATATACATGTCCTTCATTGCTTTGTTTATTTATAGCTTTGTTTATTTGTACATGTTGATGAATTGCAAGAATAACACCACCAACCTTCATATATTTAGAGTAGGGATGGCAATGGGGCGGTTCGGGGCGGAGAATGCAATTACCATCCCCGCCCTGTTTAAATTTCGGGGATTTTTTTAATACCATCCCTGTCTCGTTCGGTTTTTTCGATTTTGGGGAATCCCGCGAGGCACCGTTAATAATTTTAAAAAATAAATAAATAAAAATTATACAATAAAGTTATATAAATGATTTTTTTAATATAATATATATTGTAATATATTAAAATTTTATATTATTATAAAGAAATAACCTTACTACTCTTATAAAATATAGTGAATAAATAAATATATTGGTGATTTAATATATTTAATTATGTTTATGGTATTCGGGGTAGAATTAGGGTCAAATCGGGGCGGGTCGGAGCGGGGGACGCAAATACCATCCCCGCCCCATCCCCGTTCGGTTTCGAGGAAAAACTGTCCCAAACGAGGCAATTCAGTTCGATTTTCGCGGGGCGGTTTCAAATTGTCATCCAGATAAAAATATATAGTGAATGTCATTCTCTTCATGTAAATCACTTATTGTCTGCCTTAACTCCTAGGCTATTAGTTAAATAATATTTATTCGAGTTAAAGACATGGATGAAAATCTGGTCCATCAATTGCACATTAAAATTTAATGCATGGATATATATGAATTAATTTATACTTTGACTTGTTTAGATTGACATGGACTACTTAGATGACTTTAATAAAAAGATATTTTAATAACCGATGAGAGTTTTATGTTATAAGAGTTCAAATTTATATTTGATATATTTTGTATGCATTTTTAAGATTGAGAAATATTATTTTTATTTGATAAAAATGTTATATTTGTTTGTTTTAATATTATAAATGATCTAATTTTAGTATTAATTTTTTTATTTTATTCTTATTCTGATTCTTAATAAAGAAAAAGTATTAATATATATACATTTGGCGACAATAATTTATTTTTATACTATCCTTTTATCCTTTTAGCGACAGTAATTTATGCCCTTAACCACTTTTTTAGCGACAATAATTTATTGTCTTAACCATTTTTTTAGCCATAGTAATTTATACCTGTTGCAAACCCTTTAGCCATAGTACTCATTCCTGTAGCTATATTTTAGCTACAGAACCAATAGAGATAGTTAGCCACATGTCAATTTCTTGTGGTTGTTGATCTTTAGCGACGATAATCAAACCAATTTTTATATTAGTGGTTCGAGAAATTTCAACATTAGTTTACGTGTCGAGAATATTTTTTTTAATAAAACATTATTTTTTTAAAAGATTTAGAAAATATGTATCGACATTTTAAAATTAATTATAACAATAATTAATTTTTTTTATCAAATTTAAATAATCTTTTAGATTTAAGATAATCAAATCATCGTTTTGATTAAGAGAAATATGTATTTTAAATTAATTTAAAATAATTAATTTAAAAGATTATTTATTCGATGAAAGAGTCGCAAATTGATTTTTAATTTAAAACTAGTAAAATATTTTGTATACATACATAAACGTATATTTAACTATAGATTTTTTGAATTTGATGTTTGGTGATACTTGAGAAAAGATTTTTGCATTATATCCTCCGTACCCGTTAAAGAACGATGTTTACTTGATAAAATCTTGGCTTTTGAAAAATTAATTTTATTACATTTTATTTAACAAATTATTTTTAAGTCCTAGATATGCATATGTATTCTTAGATTTAAAATTATAGAATAATATTTAAAATGTTGGTACTTACTATTGATGTCGATGGTTGTTGAGAAAAGTACTTAAAAAATATCAGTTTAAGGTATTAAAATTTAAAAATAAATCTCTAACAGACCCTTCTCAGAACAATTTTTATGAAAATATTCTAAAATTATTTTGAAATTGTTTTATTTTATTTTTCCAAATTTTTAGAAAATCGTTTGGGGCTTCAAATTAAAAAATAATTTTAAAAATTCAAAATACCAAATAGATCCCACCGCTCCTTTCAGTCTAGAGTGCCGATCTCTTGGTCTTGGGATAAATCCCGAGGGTCCTAGGTCGAGACCTCTCGATCGGGTGTAGGAAACCCTTGATCGAAGTGTGGAGGCTCTTGGTTAGGTGTGGGAAGTCCTCGATCGAGGTGCAAGAGGCTCTCAGTCCTAAGTTAAGTTAAGGGAATTCTTGGGAAAAACTCTCCTTCCCAATCACCACATTTACTATCATTATCAGTTGGGCATGTTGGAGGATTTCCAACAGCCTGAATGTAAGACAAAACAAGGAACACATTTTAAAAAAGAAAAAAGATCCATCCATCCACATATGTAGTAAATTATTACCACCGTTACCTCTAACAAGGAAATCACATGGAGACGTAGAAACAAAATTGCGAACTTTGTAGCTATCATTTTTTAAAGTTATCGCAAACAAGTCACATGCAAGGAGAGGAAGTATATAATTTGAAGAAACATAAACCAATAGAGAAGATCTTTTCACTTTCCGGATAATGTGTCATGTGTGGTCACCTAGATAGAGATAATTGATGTAGAATTGTAGATGTAACAAGATCATTACAATTTACAAAAGAAGAAATGGGTAAACTCACAAAGGGCATGTAGCGATTGAAATAGAAGAAAAAAAAGCAAGATTTTCTTGAGGGATTGATGAAGAGACTGACCTAATGTAAATACAGTCACGTTGGACTAATCAACTCAATATTTAAAGTTGTTGAGCGATTTTAGGATAAATACGAAGAAGACGATGGTGATTATGTAAAACTGACGCTTACGTTTCATTTATCCAAGATCATCTTAGCTTAATCTAAAAATATGAGCTTATTAGCTTAATCTGAAAATCAACTTTTGTTTTTTTAAGTTTATTTTAGTTGCTTAACCCATTATAAAATTAAATTTTTTTTATTTAGTCGAATTGAGGTTCTTTTTTTCCTTAAGTTACAATACATGCTCCTTATTGTTATAGTTTTATAAAAACAATATTTTATGTTAACAATTTTAAATGTCGTTAAATTATTATTTACGTGGATTAATAAATAAATAAATAAAAGATAAATGTAACCAATTTAACTACTGAATTTCAACAAATTTAGATTTTTGATGACCGATTCTATGAAATTCGTTAATTCGGTAATAAAAAAAATTTCAATTCGCTAAAATTCGCTAGTTAATTGGTGACATGTATCTTTTATTTTTTATTTATAAATACAAATATATAATAAGTTAACGATTTGAACAATGAAGACAAACCTCGTTTTTGTATAATTTTAACAATAAGGAGCTCTGAATTGTGAGATTTGAAAAGAGAGGTACGAAATCACAATTAACCCAATAAAGAGCCATAAATTTAGCTTTTATTTTTTTGCCGGCTCAATTTTGCTTGCTAATTATTTTAAATGACTCAAAACTAGGGATACCATTTTTTTTTAACTTTTAAATATAAATTTTGTATTTTATCATTTATAGGGAGAGATATACAAATCCAAATTCTTTTCATTTGACTCTAAACTTCAAAAAATTTTTTTTTTTTAGGAGATCATAAGTTTCATTCTTGTTTAAAACACACAATAAATTAAAATGGGTACATGATTATGAGAATCTTACTAGTTTTCTAAATAAATTGGATGGTAAAGAATTTTACAAAATATTCATTTATATGAGAACTTAAATCTAGCGATAAAGAAATTGAATAAAATGGAGGCTTTGCTCAATTTGATCACAAACCACTCTAATATTGATTAGTAATTCAAACAAATACATAAAATTTTTTTTATTGAGAATCCATAACACAACATCTCAGCAATAACAACAATAAATTGATTTCACTTTTTTTTTCCAATTAACTGGTTGGTTATGATATAGTCTTATATATATATATATATAATGATGCTTAATTTTTAAAGTGTCCGGATTGCCGGGTCGAGAGCTGTGGTTAATTTGGATACTTGGGTCGGATTGTGGGTTTACCCGTTTTTAAATTTAAAAGGGTTAAAAATAAAATTAAAAATGCTAGAGGTATGTTTCGAACTTGTAACCTAACAAAACAAGTACAACTCTTTAACCAACTAGGCTACAAAGACTTTATATTTTAAATTCAACACCAAATTTGATAAACGCGGGACGTTTTAACATTAAGATAAGTTTAACTTTTTAACTAACTAATCTATATATATATAATGATGCTTAATTTTTAAAGTGTCCGGATTGCCGGGTCGAGAGCTGTGGTTAATTTGGATACTTGGGTCGGATTGTGGGTTTACCCGTTTTTAAATTTAAAACGATTAAAAATAAAATTAAAAATGCTAGAGGTATGTTTCGAACTTGCAACCTAACAAAACAAGTACAACTCTTTAACCAACTAGGGTACACAGACTTTATATATTAAATTCAAACACCAAATTTGATAAATGCAGGACGTTTTAATATTAATATAAGTTCAACTTTTTAACTTACTAATATATAATAATGTTGAGTAAATGGATATTTGGGTCGGATTATGTGTTGACCCACCCATAAATTTAAAACGGTTGAAAATAAAATTAAAAATGTTATCTGTAATTTTTTTCACGATTTTTTATATTATTACTCGTGCAAATGCACGGGCTAAATGCTAGTTTTTTATAATTCTATGTATTTTATGAATATGATCTATAGGATGTCATAACTCTTTGTTATAATTCATAAATAATAAATTTTTACAAATAATATCAAAAGTAAATTAAAATGGGTACATGAATATGAGAATCATACTATTTTTCTAAATAAATTGGACGGTAAAGAAATTTACCAAATATTCATTTATATGAGAACTTAAATCTAGCGATAAAGAAATTGAATAAAATGGAGGCTTTGCTCAATTTGATCACAAACCACTCTAATCTCTCTTTATATATAATGATGCTTAATTTTTAAAGTGTCTGGATTGTCGGGTCGAGAGCTGTGGTTAATTTGAATATATGTGTGTGGTTAATTTTTGGATATATGTGAGAGTAAATGGATACTTGGGTCGGATTGTGGGTTGACCCGCCCATAAACTTAAAACGGTTAAAAATAAAATTAAAAATACTATAGGTATGGTTCCAACTTGCAACCTAACAAAACAAATACAATCTTTTAACCAACTAGGCTAATAACACTTTATATTTTAAATTCAACCCAAAATTTGATAAACTCGTGACATTTTAACAATATAAGTTTAACTTTTTAACTAACTAATACATATATATATATATATATATATATATATATATATAATGATGCTTAATTTTTAAAGTGTCCGGATTGCGGGGTCGAAAGCTGTGATTAATTTGCCGGGTCGAGAGCTATGATTAATGTGAGAGTAAATGGATACTTGGGTCGGATTATGGGTTGACCCGCCCATAAAAATTTTACCGTAGTATTTTTTTCACGGTTTTTTATATTATTACTCGTGCAAATGCACGGGATACATGCTAGTATTGATTAGTAATTCCAACCAATACATAGAAAATTTTATTGAGATTACATAACACAACATCTCAACAATAATAACAAGAAATTGATTTCACTTTTTTTTTTCAATTAACTTGTTGATTATGATATAGTCTTATTTTCTACAATTCTATGTATTTTATGAATATTATCTATAGGATGTCATAACTTTTTGTTGTAATTCATAAATAATGAATTCTTAAAAATAATATCAAAAGTAAGAAGTATATCAAAAGATAAAATTTAATTATATATATATATATATAATGTGTTTGAGTTATTACATCCCTTTATATATGGCTAAGATGAATTTTGCAATACACATCAATCTGATGCGGGACAAAATGCAAATGCAAATGCAATATAAATATATGTTAACATCCCCTCGCAAACTCATGATGGTGTAGTGAGAAACATTGTGATTTTGTCAAGAAAGAACTGGTGACACTTGATGGTATGTGCCTTTGTGAAGAAATCTGCAAGCTGCATTGAAGATGAGACAAAAGGTAAGGATATGGTGTCTCGCTCGTAATAGTGTCGAGTAATGTGACAATCGATCACAATATGCTTGGTACATTCATGAAAAAATATGTTGTGCGCAATTTGAAGACACTCTTATTATCGTAGTACAACGGTGTCGGATCACTAAAAGAGACACCCATATCAGTCAATAACCAACGTAACTATATAATCTCACATGTAGTAGAAGTCATAACACGATATTCTGTCTCAATTGAAGAGCGAGAAACAACATCTTGTTTCTTACTTTTCCATGAACTATGTGAATCACTTAAAATACACAATAAATAGTAGTCGCTTTCGATCAGTTTGGTTAATTGCCCAGTTAGCATAAGAAAAAACGCGAAGCTCCAAAGATGATGTCGATGGAAACAAGAGACTCTGATATATATCGTTCCCCAAAGATAACGTAGAATACGTATAACTGCATCCCAATGAACAGATGTAGGTGATCAAACGAACTAATTGACAATGTGAACGACATATGCAATATTTGGCCGAGTAATAGTGAGGTATTCTAGACTACCCATGATTGATCGATATAAAATTGTATCAGAAAGAGGATCCCCATCAGTAGGATTGTGACGAACATTGACCTAAAGTAGATAGTCAACAATATGTGTATCTGTGAGACGCAATCGCTCAAAATATTTGAAGTGTACTTAGACTAAGAGAGAATATATCCCTTTTCAGAAAAAGCTACCCCAATACCTAGAAAGTAACGTATATTACATAAATCTTTCATCTCAAAATGATGAGACAAAGTAGCTTTTAGATCTAAGATACCGTCAACATCATCTCCTATAATAATCATATCATCAACATACAACAAGAGCAAAATATGACCTATTTAAGACGATTTAACAAATAATGTTGAATCATGAGAGCTAGAAGTAAAACCAAGTGAAGATACTATAGAGGAGAACTTTTCGAACCAAGCTCTCGGGGCTTGTTTAAGACCATACATGGCCTTCTTAAGTCTGCACACTTGTCCTGGACGATGAGAAATACCGGGTGAAGGAACCATGTAGACTTCCTCCTGAAGATCCCCATTCAAAAAAACATTTTTAACTTCCATTTTTGAAATACCCAACGAAGAACAAAAGCTACTGCAATAAGAACCTGGACATATGTCATTTTTGCAACAAGTGCAAAAGTCTCCTAATAATTCATACCATACTCTTGAGCATAGTTTTTTGCAACCAAACGAGTATTATATCGCTCAATAGAGCCATCATACTTGATTTTAATCTTATATACCCATTGAGAATCAACAATTTTCTTATTAATCGATGAAGAAACCAAATCACAAGTATCAGTTCTCTCCAAAAACAAACAATTCCTCATTCATAGCCTCGTGCAAAGAGGATCATGACATTCCTCAAAGTAAGAGGTGGTCTCACAAAGAAAATTAATGGAAACTAAAAAGGAAGTGAAAGATGGTGTATAACAAGAACAATCAAAATTAGATACTTGAGTAGATCGACAAGTGCTTGTAGGATATAGAGGTAAATTTGGATATGTAATTATAGGAGGTTCTGAAGTAGACGTAGAAAGAGGATGGGTGTGACGTGTCAACATCATTTGTTCTACAAAAAGGATAAAATAGAACATTCGGTATAGTTTCATGAGGTTTAACATTTTCAGATGGACAATTAGTAGTAAAAGGATCGATTTGAATGAGGTCAAATTTTGAAATGTCATGGGAGGTTGGTGGGATAGTGAAAAAGAAATATGTTCAATAAATGAAACATTAGGAGAAAAATACAATTTTCCAAAAGCTGTATCATAACATTGATAATATTTCTACACAATCTCATATCCAAGAAAAACACAAATGGCCACACGAGATGATAACTTAGAACGTTCTGCATGTGGACGAAGAAAAAAACATGTAGAGCCAAAAACCCTTAAATGAGAATATAATGGGTGTGACCAAATAATAATCTAGCATATGGGGGAATCCCAGAATTATGAGCGGTAGGGATCTTATTAATAAGATAAATAGATGTAATGACAACTTCTACCCAAAATTCACTAGGAACACTAGTGGATAAAATTATAGACCGGACGATCTCAATAATATGCTTATGCTTTCTCTCTACTACTCCATTTTGTGTGGGGTATCAGTACAAGAGGACTGATGTATTGTACCATCAGTTTTGAAAATACCAAAAAGATCTCCACTAGTATACTCTCCCCCAATTCAGCTCGAAAACACCTCATAGTGGCAGCATGTTGAGTTTTTACGTAGGCCTTAAACTCAGTATACATATGAATAAGATCAAAACGATGTTTCATTAAATAAATCCAACAATAACGAGTGTGATCATCAATAAATGAAATGTAATATCTCGAGTCTCCCTTAGTGGGAATAAGTGATGGTCCTTAAACATCAGAATGAACTAAATCAAAAGATGCCGAAGAAGTGGAAGTACTTAAAATAAAAGGCAAAGTAGAAAATTTTCCAAGTTTACATCCACTGCAATCAGAAATATCATTAGGTGGTAAATCACCAAGTACATTAGAAATACACATAAAACGTAATCGAGAACCTGATAAATGAGTAAGTCTAGAATACCACAAATAAAATTTTGAAGAAGAAGGTATCAAATGAAAAGAAAACTAATTAACAGGCATAGATACCTTTCCCTTTTCTATGCTCTGTCTCAATCACTATCTTGGATTTTGGATCCAGCAAATAACAAGAATTTGAAAGAAAACCAACAAAACACCCTGAGTCACATAGTTGATCAACCTAAACAATATTCATATGTAATTTAGGGATGAAATAAACATCAGGTAAAAGATAAGGAGGGTATTTGGATAGAACTAATTATTTTTAATGACATTTTTGTACCATCAGTAGTCATAAAAGAAATAAATGGAGGGTCAAAGACATATATATAAAGGAGAAGAATAATGAGACATGTGATTACCAACTCTAGAGTCTAAAATTCAGGAAACTGAAGGGATACCTGATTCAATAGACGAAGATGAGCTAAAAGGAGTAGAAAGAGCATAATTGTGAGAGTCCTTTTGAAACTAGTCGACAATAGAATTAGTATCAGTATTCACAAAAGACTCTGAAGCTAAGTGATTCAATGAGGGAAAAAAATTTCCTGAGTAGATGGATAAGGATTATGAGATTGCCCCCAAAATACGATTTTTGTTTCCCGCCTTCATATTATTGTGGAGACTTTCGTCCGTGCCTTGGAAGCTATTGACCCGATTCTTTTCGAAGCTCAGGGCATTAATTCTTTTAGTGCCATGGTTTCTTACAATAATTAAAGTTACTTGTCAAAGATGTTTTATACTGGTGTGTAGGGACTACTATGATCGGTGCGGGCAGAGAGGCTACCAAAACTAAAGTAGAATTTTTTTTCACCCCTTTTAAAGTCTTCACACAAGTTTCTCCGTCCATTAGTTCATTTATTACATCTTCAACATATGGTAAATATTTACGGAGCAGGAGGTTGAGCAAAAACTGTCAAATTCTGGACGAAGACCCATATAAACAAGGCGATCATCATCTCTACATTTAATATAAATATCACATGCTTACAATTCGGTTGATTCTGCCAATGCTAACCGATCCTAGAGACTAGTCATTGCACAGAAAAATCCTGAATACTTAAGTTATTTTTCACTAGTGCACGAATTTCATATTGTAGTTGATACTTGATGGAAAAATTATTTTGCACAAATAGTCTTGACAAATAATCCCATATTTTTTACAGTTTTCAATTTTTCCAATTGAACACCAATTCTTTGTTCAACAGAGTTGTTGTTGATCGAAGTGATAATCTTTGAATTATTTGTCTCCAAAGTACAAAATAGTTCATCAAAATTTTCAACGCCAAATTCAGAATATTTGGCTATTCCAGAAATGTATTCCCAAACTCCTTTGCTTTCAGAAAATTAGTCATCACATAACTCCAATATGGATAATTTTTTTTCATCTAAACAAACACCAATAGATTTGTAACCCCTGGAAAAAAACCTTCTTTAGTTTATAAAGATTTTGAGTGAAATCTCGAGGTTCAGGAATTTAAACCTCGTTTGTGTGTCAGGAATTTTCTTTTAAAATAAAATATTTTTTAATGATCCCTGACAACTTTTGAAATTAATTAAAAAAATAATTAATTTTGAGGTTCAGTTTTAAATAATTCGGAGATTTACAACAATCAAATCACAATTTGATTTTTTAGAAATCCTTCAGTTTAAATTATTTAAACATAATTAATTTAAAAAATTATTTATTTTGAAATAGAGTCGTCAATTGATTGTTTAAAATTAATAAAAGTTGGCATACATATACAAACGTATGGACCAAAGTTTCTTTTAGTTCGTGGTTTGGTGATATACTCGGGAAAAGGCTTTCGCGCTTCATCCTCCGTACTCATTTTAAAGCGGCATCTACTTATAAATTTGGCTTTTAAAAATCGACTGTATCACGTTTTATTTTTACCGATTATTCTTCCGGTCCTAAGCATGCATAAGGTTTGTGCGTTATTTAAAATATTATAACAACAATATTTAAAATATTGGTACTTTTGTTGATATCGTTGACTTATGGGAAATATCTAAAGAAAATCAGTCATTTTTTTAAAGGAATTATTATTTAAACATAAATCTCAAACGAGCCTTTATCGAAATATTTTTGTGGAAATATCCCAAAAATATTTTTAAAGCATTTTAAAAAAATTCGAAATTTTTAGAAAATGATTTGAAAGCCCAAAATTACAAAAATAATTTTGGAGTTTAAAAAGTGGAACCAAACAGGCCTTAGGACCGGAGTCCTAGGCCTTGGGTTCATTTTTATCGGTTAGGGTCGACAAAACCCTCGGTCTGGCTTAGGATCTTCAATCGGAGTGCCAAAGTCCTCGGTCTAGGTGTTAAGGATTCTCGGTCCTTGGTTGAGATCACCAATCTGGGTGTACAAACCCACTGGTCCTAGGCTAGACTCATCGGTCCTAGGTTCAGGAATCCTTGGTCATATGTTCAAATTTCTTGATCCTATGTTGGACCTCTCGATCCTAGTTCAAGAACATTGGTCGGATCTCTCAATCCTAGCTCAAAAACATTGGTCGGCGATCCTAGGTTCGAATTTCTCGGTCCTGGGTCTCGGTCCGGGCTGAGGATCCTTAGTTGGATCTATCGGTCCTAGGCTGACAAGCCTCAGTCCTCAAGAATACCAAAGTGCAATTTTTGAAAAGTTGGTTTTAAACTCAGATTCATTGATCCAAGAGTTTGGGTAGCTTCAGAAAGCTCCAAGGAATATGTTGATCATAATCTCAAGGTATCAATCAACCTGGATGATGATCAAATCATTCAAAACAATTTTTGATCAAAATTTCAATTTTTTATTTTAAAATTATTTTGAGGAGAAATGAGTTATTTAATAGCTCCCTTATATCTCATATACTTGTTTGGTACCAAAACAAGAATATTGGCGGTTCGTTTTGACCAAATCAATAACTCAAAATTTTCAATTATTTTGAAATTTTTGATTTTGATCAAACATTATCGGGATGGATCAAACATGATCCAAACAGTTGACCAACATGATTACAATCGTGTTGGAGAAGCTTTATGGACTGTGATTCAAGAGAATTAGCCCAAGAACAACAAAAACGTTTTTTTTTTAATTCAAATTTTGGTTTTCATATTAAGGTTGATTGATTATTTCTAACATATCTAGAAAGTTCATAAATGATATTATAATGGATTTTCAACCATAAAACACCATAAATAACAAACATACAAGCTTATGCAATTTGAAATATAAAAATTTCAAATTCAAACTATAAATATGAATTAGAGAGTGATTAGAACCTTACCAAGGATTGGAGAACACTCATTGATCCTTACGGAAGCTTTTGGAATGCTGAGATCCAAGATTTAAGGCAAGAAACAAAAATTTGAAATTTCTAGAAGCTTGAAGCTTTAATGGAGGATTTTTGTAAATTTTTTATTTGAAGCTGGAGAGTTGATATCTTCTCTTTGAATTGATTCAGGGGTTATTTATAGTTGAAAAGGTCCGTTGTGGGCTTCAAGTGGATTGAATTAGTCAAAATCTATTTATGTTATTTTGGTTTTTCTTCCTCAAGTTGGCCAAAATAAGGATGAATAAGCCCTATTTAGCTAGGAGAAATGATCACCGTGGTAGGGTGATCATTTCACCTTTTAAATAAGCCGAAAAGGTTGATTGTGGAGAAAGTTCCAATTTTAAGAAATCATAAGTGGATCTATTCTTATCCTCTCCGACGATTGCGATGAAGACGAAGGTGACGCATTAAACGACTTCGTTTCACGCGCTTCTAGGCGTTCCATCAGCGGTCCGTCCAACACCCTTGGCGTTTGGGTGCTCCTTTAGCGATCTGGCTAACGGGCGTTAGTCGATCCGGTGCTCCTCGGTGCATGCTCTACTATAATGGGCTATGCGGGTGCGCCTAGAGCGTTGGATGAGAATATAACACTCATCCGAAGGTCGTAGTTCCGGCTACACCGGATTGCGAATTTATTTTAATTTTAAAACCTTAAGGATATTTGTTTGAAATTAATTTTTCTTTCACTCTTTTAGCTTTAATTTTGATCTTTTTAAATACACAAAATATTAAAATAAACATGACACATATTTTATCAATTTATTTATTTATTTTTTATATTTTTAGGGTTAAATAAATAATTTTGGGGGATGAAATGAGTACCTCATTTCATTATAAATTATTTATTTTAATACCTTATTTTTTCTTATAACTATTTTAAGATAAATTAGTACAACATTTATCGCAAATAATTATAGTTTTATTATTATTCGAACATTTTTCTTAATTAATTAGGTTTAATTATCACAATAATTAGCTTAATTAATTGTTTTAATTGTTTTGGCCATGTGGTTAACTATTTTGATATTGTTTATTAATAATAAATCAGAATAATTATTTTAATTTTATAAATTGATGTGTAGATTTTTAGTGCTTACAAGATTGTAACGAATCATCACCTCCAATTATCGTAAACAATTTGAACAAAACAATCCAAAATAACAAACAACTATCTCAAATCTAAACTAATAAACGATTAAGAGACGCAAAAAACAACATGCAATCTAAAAAACAAACGAAATCCAAAATTTAGGGCAGATCTAACCATTCAAATACAGACAGAAACGGTGGAGATAACCAGAATCATAAAACCACAAGTAGTGAAACAACAAGCAATCTGGAGAGTCAGCGAGCAATCTAGAGAGCAAAATTGTAACTTGGCTCTGATACCATGTTATAAATTCATAAATAATGAATTTCTACAAATATTATCAAAAGTAAGAAATATATTAAAAGAGATTTTAATTTGATATCTATAATGTGTTTGAAAAATAAGTGTTGAAAAACAATATATAAATCTGAGACTAATTAAGATAAAGAAGAAATGAATTATTAATAAAAATACGATAAATAACACAAAATTCACGTGGAAACCCAATATGGGAAAACCACGGGCAGAAGAGGAAGAATTTACTATGGTTAAAGTAGAAGATTATAACTTAAGAGAAAGAATAATAATGACAAATATTATGTGTGTTATGTTGTGATTAAAACTCTAACTAAGACCATATATTTATAGGTCACATAACTGAGCCTAGTGGACCCAATATCAAAGAGTTAAGAATTTATTTTATTTTATATAATATTATTATATCGCGAGTCTAGATTCAGACCCCGATCAAAATCCCTATGGGTCACCATAATCTAACAATCTCCACCTTGACACGGATCTAGTATGTCAAAAGAAAAATTGATCTTCAAAATATAAACAATAACCATAGTAGTCTCCACCTCTTCCAAAAGCCCTATGGGCTTTAACAACCAAAACCAACTAAGTTCGAGCAATGCTCAAACTTAGAATGGGGAGCGTCTTCATCATCATATCATCATGATTATCAACAATACTAATTTTTCTCATATCAATATCACCACGATCAATAACATCACTTACGAAATGATATCGCACATCAATGTGTTTCGTCAAAAAAATATCATTTTGACTATCACAAAAGACTGTCATCATCTATAAATCTTTCTTGAATTCCCCAAATAGGTCTTTCAGCCAAATATCAGCTTTACAAACTTCTGTAATGGTCATGTATTCTACCTTAGTAGTAGACAACGTGACTGAATTCTATAGAGTAACTTTCCAACTAATCGCAAAACTGCCAATACAGAAAACAACAAATTCAAGCGATCTTCTTCTGTCAAGATTGCCAACATAATCAGAGTAGACATAACTGATAACTTCATCTATAGTCCTCCCAAACTATAGGTGAACGTCCGTTGAACTTTTTAAATAACATATGATCCACAAAATTGTTCTTCAATACTCTTTACCTGAATTTATCAGGTATCTACTAGTGCTAACTGCATTGACTAAATATGTCAAATCTAATCGAGTACAAATCATTGCATACATAAGTGAACCAATTACAATAAAATATGGAGCTCGTAACAAATACTCGATATCCTCATCAAACTGAGATGACATAGTTGAAGAGAATTTACAAATTGAGAACTGATAGAACTAACATAAAAATTGTTGAATAGATAAAAGATTTTGAAGTATACGAACTATCCAAATAACTTCTCTTGAATTCATAAATGGTCATAAAAGAGTCGAAACTTTTATACCACTGCCTTGGCGATTGCTTTAAACCATAAAGGAATTTCTTCAAATAACAAATACAAACATCTTCTGTTAAGACTGTAAATTTTTTAAATTGATGCAAAATAGGATATGAATCTGAGACTAATCAAGATAAAGAAAAAATATGAAGTGTCAACCAAGAAAACACGGGTAGTGAAAGAAAAATTAACAATTACAACTTAGAGAGGGAGAAAAATAATAGCATATATTATGTGTGTTATATTGTGAATAAAGCTCTAATTAAGACCATATATATATATATAGGTCACATAACCGGGTTTAGTGGGCCCAATATCAAACAGTTAAAATTTTATTTTATATTATATATATTTCGCAAGAATAGGCCCAAACCCCGATCAAAACCCATATGGGTCACCATAATTTAACAATGAGCTATTACATCCCTTTATATAAGGCTAAGATGAATTTTACAATACACATCAAACCGATGTGGGATAAAATGCAAATGGAATATAAATATATGTTAACACTTTTATTCTTGCAATCTCATCCTTCAAATAGACCAAAAATTAATAGTCATATGATACTTCTTTGGGTATCCTTGTATCATATACTCTATCAGTTGCCTTCTTTGCCTATAAAATGAAGAAAAATAAGTTATATTTGGTGGTTTCTGAAAACATACAGAACAGATTGGCCTATAAGAACTCACCTCGTTCTCCCAATTAGTGCACAAGGTGATAATCGAGAAGACCAATGCTTGACTGAATAGAGCCATAATGATTCCAGCCCATAGTCCCTTTGTTAGATTAAAAACAAAATCTGAATCAAAATCACATTTAAGTATCTTTTAAAAGAAATAGTCATACTAGTTAGCTAGCTACCTTCCCTCCAAAGTGAAAGACAAATGCTAATATTATAGCACAAGGTATTCCAATAAGATAGTATGCTCCTAAATTAACAAAAGCTCCTATCTTTTGCCATCCACATCCTCTAGCAGTGCCTGAAAGTATTTACTTAAATTCCATCATATTTGAACATCACTAATAAAGAGAGATTAGTACCTGAAAGTATGGACGGAACCCCAGTAATAAAGTGAGAGCCTGCTGCTAAGATCAACATTTCTGCTACATAACTTATTACTTTCTCATCTTTACTGTAACAATAACCCCATATCCTGCGCCCCACTATCATTATTGTTCCTACCAATACTCCTTCTGTAGTCACCAGGAATAATGCTATGCAAACTGCGAAACGAGCTGCTCGTGGCCTTCCAGCTCCCAATTCATTGGACACTCTCACGCTGTCAAAACAAGAAGTTGGAGATGAAGACTGCTAGCTGTTTACAGAACAAAGCCGTTAAATCTTTTCAATTACCTCACAGTAGCACTTAGGCTCATTGATATCATATATACCAGACTGCATGTGTTAAGGCTGCCACATTTTAAACACATGCCAGTAAAAGTTAGATAAAAATAAATATGATTTCTATATTCAAGTAGCATTCTACTCATTAAGTGGAGCTAGCACAAACTTCTGCATTTATTTTCATGTTTAGTTAATGAATTGTGTGATAAGCATAAATCTCTTATCAAACCAAGTGCAACAGAAAAGGCATTGAACTAATTCCTTGTATTTTAGAGCTTAGTTACACTGCTATTTCATTAATCTAGAGACAAAAATGTTCTCACCTTATGGAGAGGACTGAAGTCTCTAGTTTGGGATTAGGAAGGAGTCCAGATAGAAGAACCATCATTTCAAATGACCATGTCTCCAAACTGTGAGAAACACAGGTCAAATGAAGAATATACTAGAAATTTTTAGTAACATTATCTGTCAAAAGGAAGAAAAATAAGACAAACAATCAAGAGAGTTACCAACTTACCATAACATAACTGCTGAAGGAATAGCAAGCCTAAGATATTTCATGACGTCTTTCAATGCCTCCTTGGAAAACCCAGTCCAAGTCTCCTTACAAGAAGGTGATACTCTAATGTAGATTCCCAACAAGAGCACATTAATCCAATATGAAAATGCATTAGCCAAGGCAGCCCCTTTGTTTCCAAGCCCCAAATTGAACACCAAAGCCCGACAAACAAAAATGTGGACAAATGTGGTGAAGCCAGAAATGAGCACCATTGGGGTGACATTATTCTGGGCCTGCAAGAACCGAATGAGGCACTGGAAGAGGGCATAGGCAAAGATGGAGGGGATCATGAACCGCGCATAGCGCCCTGCCTCGGCTGAGATTTCTGGGTCCTGGCCCAAAAATGCTAGTATGTCGCCTGCATTGAACCAAATCAAGGCAAGGGGAACACTGGCTAGAAGCAGAACAAGCATGGCTCTTTGCGTGTGGACTCCCAGCATGTGGTACTGTTTGGCTCCGTAGGATTGACCACAGAAAGTGTCCAGTGCACTTCCTAATCCAACCTATTCCCAACATAGAATTGTTAATGAAATCGCAGCCAATTTGAGACATACATTATGCTAAGCACCTCATATATATGACCATCCAGGATGGTTAACCAAATGAAACAATTTAATATGACCAGAATTTTATGACCCCAAACCTCAAATTTGCAAACCAGACCATTATGCTAAGCATCTCATATAATCAAAAGACATCAAGTTGCCTATTTTTTGCAGTGTGATACTATGGTGGATCTTCATATTTCTAAAAAAACATGCCTTCTTAAAAGAATGCTCGAAAAAAATACAAAGACACTTCATCATTCTCAACGTGTGCATTCCAAAGATTCACAAAAGTACTTGCTCTCCATCAATTCTCACAATCACTTCTCAAGATGGGTTAAAGTTGATTTATCTAATCACCACTAACAATAGCGCTCTCTTTAGAAAGTAATTAATAAAAAAAAACTTACGAGAAGGCTAAAGCCAGTAACAGTAGCAAAGGAAGTGGCCATGGATGCACCAGAAAGAGGAAG
Organism: Impatiens glandulifera; assembly: GCF_907164915.1. Lineage (NCBI taxonomy): Eukaryota > Viridiplantae > Streptophyta > Magnoliopsida > Ericales > Balsaminaceae > Impatiens > Impatiens glandulifera. The sequence continues at coordinate 45,591,421 of NC_061863.1, read as the reverse complement.
CTCGCCAAGATGACCTACAAACATGACTGAGATAACCTGCAACCCAAATATCAACAAATTGACCAGTACAATGGGTCCTGCTAAATTCAACTGCTTCTTCACTTCCGCAAAGACATTCACATGCTCTTCCTCCCCGAGGTTTATCAATGGCGATTCGATTCCTTCATTTCTTCCTTCCTTCCCCATAATTTTCTGTCCTGTCAGTACACAAGAGGAATTAACATTGAAAGATATATATAGAATAACATGATAGCACCACCCAAAAGATGATTATCTGCCTCTAATTCTTTCTTAGTACAATCCATTTTCATTTATAACTTTCTTATTAGAGATATACCAACTTCAATTTCAATTATTCCTATTTTATTTTTATAACTTTCTTATTACAGATATACTAATTTCAATTTCATTTATTCCTCTTTTATTTTTATAACTCTGATTAGTGATATACTAACTTTATTTCATTTGTATTTGTGTAAAAGAAAACTTGTTTCAAATCATTATAATTATGTTAATATAATTTTAGTTAATAGAATATTAATTATTAAATATATAGTGACAGATGTAAATCTATTATTTATGTTTTTTATTCAGTTTTTTTTTTTTTAAATTGTTTGATAAAAATAATATTTGAGTTTTAATTCGGTTAAATTAGCATAATATTTGTTATATTTTAAATTAATGTTTTATAGAATTAAATTGACAAATTATTTTAATTAATAAATTAATTGAAAAAATAGATATTACATAGAAGTTTTTTATCGAAAAAAATTAAAAACAAACTAAGTTAGCTCAATTGTCAAGAATATTTCTAATAAATTAAAAGACATTCAAATTTGACATGAAAATAATAATGGTAAGATAATTATAGTTTTATTCATTGAAAAAACAAAAAAAAAATAATTAAAAAAAACCTAAAATCCAATAATAAATAGCTGTAGCTCAAAAGTTTGTTTGATTTTGTGTTTTTTAGGATTGTTTTGAGTTTTATTTTTAAAATTTTTTTTTTTTGATAAAATATAGGTAATTAGAGATTTTATAAAGATGAATTATTAAAATGATTTTTTATATTTTAAGTTAAAATAATAAAAATATGATATATAGAGAATATTTTTAAAAATTAAATATAGAGAGAGATAGAAAGAGAGAGCAAGCTCCAATGATTATAGGAACTTTAATTAATTAATTTTAATATTTTATATGATTTAGAATGATTATATTTTAAATATATATAAGATAATTAATATATATTTACACTATTCATTAAATATTTCCGTAAAGTGTTTGGCATTGGTCATGAGTAAAGATGATCTAAAAATTTAAGTTAGAATGAACTTTACAAAAAAAAATTAAAAAAAATTGAGATAGGTTTGAAAAACAACAAAAATATTAGAGATAAAACAAGTAAATAAATATATATTTTTTTCTCATTTTCTATGAATTAAATAAGCGAATAATAAATTAAATTGAAAAAAATTAAGAAAATAAAAGTAATATCACATTTCTACCGTAAAATAAATAAATTTAGGTTCGGTCGAACCGAACCCTAACATAGATCCGCCCCAGTTTATATTAATATAATGTGATGGAACTTTTATTATAAAAAAACAATAAATTATACCAAAAAATTAGTTTAACAATATTTTTTAAATAAATTCTTAATTTTAAGTGGGTTGCTTCATATGAATTCAAAAAAATTCCTGAACAACTATAATTATAATTACAATATGTTTTGGTCAAAATGTCAGAGATGGTGAAATTTAAAATTTGATATTCTTAAAAAAATGTAACGATTTTATACAATAAAAGTTTTGATAATACTTGAAAGTATACATTACATGAATAAAAGAAGGACAATTTCATGAATTATAATAAAAAAAATGAATTATATAGATAATAATAATAAAAAAAATCAACCAATTTAAATTTATAAATAAACAAGAATTATATAGATAATAATAATAATAAAAATCAACCATTTTAAATTTATAAATAAACGAGTTAAATATTCTACAAAGAGATGTATAATCATTTTGTTTGTCTCAATCATACAATTTTTATATAAAAAAAACATGTATCTCTTATTAACCACTAATAATTTCAAATCTTAATTAATAACTATATTTTCTTGATATACTTAATTTTAGTTAAAAATTTAAATATAAATTACAAATAAAAAAAAAACAATATGTATATTGAGACAAAAGAGAATAAAGTAAAATAAAAAGAGCTCAAAGTAAGTAAAAAATAATAAATTACATTGTGGCCATATGAGAGGGACCTCCCAACCTTAAAATAAAACTTTTTATATATATGTTTAACCTAGGTGGCTTTGTATTAGGGGATCAAATCATGACTTCACTTTAATTTTATTTATTATATTTTAAAAAACTAATACAATTTATTTATAAATTAATTCATAATTATATTATTTTAATTTTATTAAAATAATTATTATTAAAATTTTATTTTATACTAAAAATATTTTCTAATATACAAATATTTATAATAATATATAAATTTTAATTAATATATAAATAATATTTATTTTAAAATTATATTTATATAATAATTATACATTATTTTTTTAATTTTTTTATTTTTTTTCAATATAATTAATAATACAAATTACTTATAAAAAATCAAAATAATAATAGTGTTTTATATTTCTTAATTTTAAACTATTTCAAAATTTTATAAAAAAATATAAATTAATATTAATAAACAAGTTAAAATAGTTACATTAGTTTGGTTCTATATTTAAATAAAGAATTTGTTTTATTTTAAAATATAATAAAAACTAATATAATTTATCTATAAACTAATTCATAATTATATTATTTTAATTTTATTAAAATAATTATTATTAATATTTTATTTTATACTAACAATATTTTCTAATATATAAATATTTATAATAATACATAAATTTTAATTAATATATAAATAAGATATATTTATATAAATAAAATATAAAAAATTATATATAAAATAATGTAAATCATATAATAATAATATTTATTTTAAAATTATATTTATATAATATTTATATATTATTTTTTTATTTATTTCAATATAATTAATAATACAAATTACTTATAAAGGTAAAATATAAAAATTAAAATAATAATAGTGTTTTATATTTATTTATTTTAAACTATTTCAAAAATTTATAAAAAAATATAAATTAATATTAATAAACAAGTTAAAATGGTTACATTGGTTTGGTTTATTATTTAAATAAAGAATTTGATATATTATTTTTATATGTATTAATATTCTATAATCGTAATCTCGAATGTCTATTCACTTGATAATGATAATATGTGTTTATCACGTTTTTTATTTATTTTTGTTCTTATTTATTCTCTTCAATCCTTTCGATTCCTCTCCGGGATTGAATGAGTGCATTTCCATATGAATTTATATCCCCCCAAATATCTTCAACAGTTATACTTCTCCCATTGTGAGTTCTTAAATTTCTTTTTTCTATATATTTTAGATTACTGCTCTAAAGTAGCATTTCAGCATACTTACATAGAAGGATATTTCTTTTTCTTTATTCTTCATCCACTCTTGGATTTCTTCCCATGTTCCTGGAAAGTTGATGATGTTCATGTTTGCAACATACCTCATTCATATTTGTATTACAAAGAGCATTCCCCAAATAAATGGTTTATGCATTCCTCAACTCTCAAGCATAGAACACAGTTGATATCAAGAATGTTTATGTATTTTTGAATTCTGTCTTTTGTTGTCAATCTTTTCCTGTATACTATCTAAAGAATAAATTAGCGACGAAGAATAATCTTTGGAGACCATACCACATTATGTCAATCTACCTACTGTCCTCTTGTTCTAACCATTTCCCATGCCTTTCTTATAATGAACTTCTCGTTGCTTTCTGTTTTCCAGTATATTTCATCATTTCTTTCATTGAGTTGCTTCTGCCTCATTAAGTTTATGATTCTATCACCTTCTGGAATACGCCTCAGGTGAATCACATTACTTTCATAGACGTCTCTAAATGAGTACTTGATGTATTATCTTCTAACTCTATCTCCAAGAATCATGCCAGAATAGTACCCCTATTCCATTTCCAATTGTAGTTTGCACCATTTAAAAAACATCTTTTATTGTTTTTAGGATCTTTTTTAATGACCATGTCATTCTTTCATTGATGCTTCGTGTCCAAATACTCTGCTCTTCTTTCATAAATCTTGTATGTACCCATTTGACCCACAGAGAGTTCGCTTTCTGCTCCAACTCCCATAAACTCTTGATGGTGAGGGCTTTGTTCCATTCAACAAATTTTTTTATTCTTAGTCTGCCTTCTTCTATGGGAGTGCAAACATCATCCCATTTGTCTTTTTTGCTTCATCTACCTTGTGTTTCCCAGATATAATCTCTCAATTCTATCGAGTTCAGCCATTACTTTCTTTGGGATGACTATCTGTTGTGCTCAGTAGCCAATAATTCCAAAGATGACTCTTTTAACGAGCTCGATTCTACTTACATAAGACAGTTTTTTCATAGCCCAACCCAAGACAGAATTTCTAACATTTTCTACCAATTGTCTGAAGTGATTATATTGGAGTTGTTTTGATGACAGAGGTACTCTAAGGTATTTCACTGGTAGTTCACTTTCTTTGATTCCCATAATATTGAATATGTTTTCCTTTCTTCATTAACCCCTCTATAGAAAGTCTGATATTTGTCCTCATTGATGCATAAACATGTAATACTCGAAAAGATTGTCAGAACTTCTTTGATTATACTAACAAATTCAACATCCGCATAAGTGTAAAAATGTTTTTGATATTTTAGCGATTAGGGTTTAGCGTAAAAACGTTTTTGATATCAATATTTTGTTTAGCGATTAGGGATCAACTATAGAAACGATTTCGATTAGGGTTGTAAAAGAGTGATTTTGATATTTTGGCGATTATGGTTTAGCATAAAAACTTTTTAATATCAATATTATATTTAGCGATTAAGGTTTAGTTGTAGAAACAATTTTGATTAGGGTTGTATAAGAGTGATTTTGATATTTTAGCGATTCGAGTTTAGCATAAAAACACTTTTGATATCAATAATCTGTTTAGCGATTAGGGTTTAGCTGCATTATGAGTTTAGCTGTAGAAACGATTTTGATTAGGGTTTAACGTTCAGGTCCATTTCTGGTCCCTAAATGATAATTTCAAGACTAGAAATCACCATTTCTGGTCCCGAAATGATTATTTCAAAGTATTTAAGAATGTTCAGGTTCATTTCTAGTCCCGAAATGGTGTAGGGACCCGAAATAGTGATTTCAGTGTATTTCAAAACGTTTAGGTCCATTTCTTGTCCTGAAATGACCATTTCCGAAATAACCATTTGGGGCCCGAAATAGTGATTTCTAGTCCCGAAATCACAATTTTGGGACATTTCTAGATGTTTATCTGCTTCATGGTTCATTTATTTTTTGTTAATTTATTTCTTTTGTTTTTGTAGAGAAAATAAACGTAAAAAGAAAGACGGCCCAAGAAGAGAATTCACTTGAACTCTCACAAAAAAAAGACAAAGCAACCCACAACATATATTTAACGAGGAGCTCGTCTTTTGGCCTTTTCAATCTTCTTCAGCTACTGTTAGATCAACAAAAAGAGGTTGTGAAGTCCATAGGCTTTGGCTCTTTTCTATCACTATCTCTTTCAAAATGCCCTAGCGAAATCTCACGTTATCTCGTTAGAAAGTTTAACTGTGCTCAATGTGCATTCATCTTACAGAGTGACAAGGAAGTAAAAATTGAAGAAGAGGATGTTCAATTCATATTGGGAATCCTTAGAGGAGAGTTGGACATTATAAAATATGATGAAAATGAGACCGATATGAAGTTAAAGGCCTTTAGGACTCGATGGAGTAACTTGGTAAATGATGGTCCTATAGTGACCGATATGCCAAAGAAAATAATGGAGAACAAAGCAGCTGACAATAATTTCAAAATAGACTTCCTACTATATGTTATAAGTTGCTTTCTCTGGTATGATCACCAGGTTCAACTATCCAAGTATATCTCAAAACTTACATATAACTATGGTATATGCATTATTAATAATCATGAAATCTGTTTTTGTACTTGTATGTTTAGAATTCTGAAATCTATTTCAGATATTTGTAATATCTCAAAGTTTAATTGGTGTAAATTCGTACTTCAATGATTAGTTGAATAATGCAAAAAATGGTAGGTGAATGAAAAACGACATTTCCAAGGACCACAAACATTATTTATCGTAAGTAATATTTGTCATCACTACTTTATTTTGGTGGTTGCAAATGTAATTGTTTTTAACATATTTATTCTCTAATATATGTATGTTTTCAGTTGTGCTACTTGTATAGGGTTAGCAACCTTGAACTCCATGATGAGCGTCGATTTTCTATATTGTCATGTTGGAATGACATGAAGTTGAAGGTTAGGATGGAAACGGAGTTGGCAAATTGAGGATTCATACGTGGAAGCGATGTTGGACGTCTTCCACTTCCACCTCTTCCAAAGATGATAAATGTTGTGGAGAACGGGGAGAATGAGGAGACATATGGTGGTGCCTCAGCATGAGGTAGTGGCAGATGGGGGGTGCCTCAACATGAGGCAGTGAAAGATGGGGGTGCCTAAGAAGGAAGCGCCTAAGATGGCAGCGCCTCAGACAAAAATAAGGATGCAAATTTTTAACAATGCCTTGATGCAAATTGCTACATTTACATAGAGCATTACCAAAGCCACATAAGTGTTGGCAGATTTAAGTGTTGGTTGGGACACATCGCCATTGTATGACAACTCGATCCATGTCTTATACAATGCCATTGACAATGATAAACGTCTTAAGGATGTCATCCACAAATACTTCAATTATCGAATACCCACTACAAAAGTCGAGACACCCGAAGTGGTGGTACAAGAAGATGAACTTTTAGTTGAAAAACACCTAAAGTGGTGGTATCTGAAGAGGAAAATCGTTTACAAGTAGTGGTTAGTTTTGTAAAAAGACCTAAATTGATGGTACAAGAAGATGAGATTTTAGTTTAAAAAACACTCGAAGTGGTGGTACCCAAAGCCGTAGAGGAAAATCGTTTACAAATGATGGTTAGTATTGGAAAAAGACCACAATTGGTGGTGGATGTAGAAACATAGGGGGAAATGATTACAAATCGTGATAATACGGGATTCCTTATTGTTATAGTTGTACAAAACGAGGTTTTATGTTAACAATTTTAAATGTCATTTACTTATTATTTATTGGATTTATAAATAAATAAATAAAAAGATAAATGTCACAAATTTAACTACCGAATTTCAACAATTTAAGATCTTTGACTACCAATTCTATAAAATTCATCAATTCAATAATAAAATCTTTCAATTCGCTAAAATTCGGTAGTTAATTAGTGAAATATATATTTTATTTATTTATAAATCCAAATAGATAATAAGTTAACGATGTTTTGAACTTTGAGGACAAACCTTGTTTTGTATAACGTTAACAATAAGGAGCCCCGAATTGTGAGATTTGAAAAGAGAGGTCCGAAATCACAATTAACCCAATAAAGAGCCATAATTTTAGCTTTTATTTTATTGTCGACTCAATTTTGCTTGCTAAATTTTTTAAATGACTCAAAACTACGGATAACGTTATCTTTTTTTAGGTCTTAAATATAAATTTTGTATTTTATCACTTATAGGGAGAGATATACAAATCCAAGTTCTTTTTCTTTAATTCTAAATTTCAAACAAAAGTCTCAAGGAGATCATAAGTTCCATTCTCGTTTAAAACGCACGCAGTAGATTAAAATGGGTACATGATTATGAGAAGCATACTAGTTTTCTAAATAAAAATAAATAAACTAATAATGGTATTGATTGGACGGATAAGAATTTTACCAAACATTCATTTATATAAGAACTTAAATCTAGCGATAAAGAAATTTAAAAAAATGGAAGTTTTGCTCAATTTGATCACAAACCACTCTAATATTGATTAGTAATTCCAACAAATACATAGAGAATTTTATTGAGAATCCATAACACAACATCTCAATAATAACAACAAGAAATTGATTTCACTTTTTTTGTCAATTAACTTGTTGATTATGATATAATGCTATGTATTTTATGAATATGATCTATAGGATGTCATAACTCTTTAATTGAATTCATAAATAATGAATTCTTACAAATTATATCAAAAGTAAATATATATATATATATATATAATGTGTTTGAAAAATGAGCTATTACATCCCTTTATATAGGGCTAAAATGAATTTTACAATACAAATCAAACCGATGTGGGACAAAATGCAAATATAATAAAAAATATATGTTAACATCCTCTCTCAAACTCGTGATGGTGTAGTGAGAAACATTGAGAGTTTTTCAAGAAAGAACCGGTGATGTTTGATGGTGTGTTTTTGTGAAGAAATTTTCAAGTTGCATCGAAGATGAGACCAAAGGTAAGGATATGGTACCTCGCTCGAAATGGTGTTGAGTAAGGTGACAATCGATCTTAATATGCTTGGTATGTTCATTAAAGATGGTGTTGTGCGCAATTTGAATGACACTCTTATTATTGTAGTACATTAGTGTCGGACCTCTAAGAGAGACGCCCATATTAGTCAATAACCAATGTAACCATATAATCTCACATGTTGTAGAAGTCATAGCGCGATACTCTTCCTTAGTATAAGAGCGAGAAATAACATTTTTCATGAACGTACCAATGAACATAGAATACGCATAACTGCAACCCAATGAACAAATGTAGGTGAACAAAAGAACTAACTCACAATGTGAACGACATATGCAATATTAGGTCGGGAAATAGTGAGGTACACTAGACTACCCACGATTGATCGATATAAAGTTGGATTAGCAAGAGGATCACCATCAATAGGGTTGTAATGAACATTGACCTCAAGAAGAGAGTCAACAATACGAGTATTTGTGAGATGAGACCTCTCAAAAATATTTGAAGTGTACTTAGACTGAGAGAGAAGATATCCCTTTTCAGAATAAGCTACCTCAATACCTAAAAAATAACGTAGATTATATAAATCTTTCATCTCAAAACGATGAGACAAGGTAGCTTTTAAATCTGAGATACCATTAATATCATCTCCTATAATAATCATATCATCAACATATAACAAGAACACAATATGACATGCATGAGACAATTTAACAAATAATGCTGAATCATGAGAGCTAAAAGTAAAACTAAGTGAAGATACTATAGAGGAGAACTTGTCGAACCAAGCTCTCGGGCATATTTAAGACCATATAGGGCCTTCTTAAGAATGCACACTTGTCCTGGACAATGAGAAACACCAGGTGGAGAAACTATGTAGACTCCCTCTTGAAGATCCCCATTCAAAAAAACATTTTTAACGTCCATTTGTGAAATACACCAACAACGAGCAGAAGCTACTATAATAAGAACCCATATAGATGTCATTTTTGCAACAGGTACAAAAGTCTCCTCATAATCCATATCATACTCATGAGCATAGCTTTTTGCAACCAAATGAGCTTTATATTGCTCAATAGAGCCACCAGACTTAGTTTTAATCTTATATACCCATCAAGAACCATTAATTTTCTTACCAACTGATGGAGAAACCAAATCTTAAGTACCAGTTATTTCCAAAATAGACAATTTCTCATTCATAGCCTTTAGCCAAAGAAGATCATGAGATGTCTTAGAGTAAGAGGTGGCCTCACAAAGAGAAATGATGTAAACTATAAAGGAAGCGAAAGATGGTGTATAGCAAGAATAATCAAAATCAGATACCTAAGTAGATCGACGAGTGTGTTTAGGATATCAAGGTAAATTTGGATCTGCGATTATAGGAGGTTCTAAAGCAGTCGTAGAGAGAGGATGGGTGTCAACATCATTTTTTCTACAAGAAGGATGAAAAGAATATTCGGTATAGTTTCATGAGGGTTAGCATTTTTAGATGGACAATTAGTAGTAAAAGAATCGATTTGAATGAGGTAAGATTCGACATGTCATAAGAGGTAGGTGGGAGTGAAGAAAGGAATGTGTTCAATAAATGAAACATTACGAGAAACATGCAATCTCTTAGAAGCTGGATCATAACTACGATAACCTTTCTGCACAATCTCATACCCAAGAAAAACACAAATGGCCACACGAGATGATTACTTATAACATTCTGCATGTGGACAAAGAACAAAATATGTAGTGCCAAAAACCCTTAAATGGGAATATAATATGTATGAATAAATAATCTAGCATATGGGAAAATCCCAAAATTATGAGCAATAGGGATCCTATTAATAAGATAAACAGATGTAATGAAACTTCTCCTCAAAATTCACTAGAAACACTAGCGGATAAAAGCATAGATTGGGCGGTCTTAACAATATGCCTATGATTTCTCTTGGCTACTCCATTTTGTTGTGGGGTATTAGTACAAGAGGACTGATGTATTTACCATAAATTTTGAAAATACAATAAATATCTCCACTAGTATACTCTCCCCCCAAATTAGCTCGAAAACACTTTATAATGGTAGAATGTTGAGTTTTTGCGTAGGCCTTAAACTCAGTATAAATATGAATAAGATTAGAACGACATTTCATTAAATAAATCCAACAATAACGAGTGTGATCATCAATAAATGAAACAGATTATCTAGAGCCTCCCTTAGTGAGAATATGTGTTGGTCCCCAAGATCATAATGAACTAAATTAAAATATGTTGAAGAAGTGGGAGTACTTAAATTAAAGGGCAAAGCATAAAAAATTTCAAGTTTACATCCACTATAATCAAAAATATCATTAGGTGGTAAATCACCAAGTAAATCATAAGTACACATAAAATGTAATCGAGGACCTAATAAATGACCAAGTCTAGAAGGCCACAAATAAAATTTTGAAGAAGGTGTCAAATGAAAAGAAGACAAAGTAACAGGCATAGCTGCTATGTGAGTGGGAAAATGTAGTTCATCCAAACATTAAAGACCTTCTCATTTTCTATGTCTTGTCTCAATCACTCTCTTGGATTTAGATCCTACACATAATAAGAATTTGGAAGAAACCAATAAAATACCCAGAGTCACATAATTGACCAATATAAACAAAATTCATGTGTAATTTATGGATAGAATAAACATCAAGTAAAGATAAGGAGGGTATTTTGATAGAACCAATTCATTTCAATAACATTTATGTACCATCAACAATCATAACAGAAATAGATGGAGGGTCAAGACACATATATGTAAAGGAAGAAGAATCACGAGACATGTGATTACCAACTCCAGAGTCTAAATTTCGGGAAGATAAAGGATATCTGATCTAATAGACAGAGATGAGTTGGGAGGAGTAGAAAGAGCATAATTATGAGGGTCCTTTTAAAATTGTTAGAAGGCGAGAAACTTCTTAAATTGGTCGGTAATAGAATTAGTATTAGTATTCACAGAAGACTCTAAAGCTGAGTAATTCAAGGAGGGAAAAAAAGTTGCCTAAGTAGATGGATCAGGATTATGAGATTGCCCCCCAAAATACAATTTGAGTTGTTTGCCTTGATATTGTTGTGGAGACTTCTGTCCGTGCCCTAGGAGCTTCTTATTCGATTCTTTCCGAAGCTCGTGAAATCGATTCTTCTAGTATCCTAGTTTCTTACAATAATTACAGTTATCTGTGACAGATGTTTTATACTGGTGTGTAGAGGCTGCTATGATCGGTGTTGACGGAGAGGCTACCAAAACTGAAGTAGAAAAATTTTGCACCCCTTTTAGAGTCTTCAAATAAGTTTCTCCATCCATGAGTTCATTTATTACATCTTCAATAGATGGTAAAGGTTTACGGTCCAAAAAGTTGAACGACAATTTTTAAATTCTAGATGAAGACACATAAGTAGTTGAACAAAGCGATCACCATCTCTACATTTATTATAAACACCACATGCTTGCAATTTAGTAGATTATGTCAATGATAACCAATCCCAAAGAGTAGTCATTGCACAGAAAAAAAACATAAATACTCAAGTCATTTTGTACTAATGCACGAATTTAATATTGTAGTTGATATTTGACAACAAAATTATTTTGCACAAATAGTCTTGACAAATAATCTCAAATTTATTCTTTGGGTATTCTTGTATCATATACTCTATCGGTGGCCTTCTTTGCCTATAAAATGAAGAAAAATAAGTTATATTTGGTGGTTTCTGAAAACATACCGAACAAATTGGCCTATAAGAACTCACCTCGTTCTCCCAATTAGTGCACAAGGTGATAATCGAAAGGATCAATCCTTGACTAAATAGAGCCACAATGATTCCAACCCATAGTCCCTTTGTCGGATTAAAAACAAAATCTGAATCAAAATCACATTTAAGGATGCCTTTTAAAAGAAATAGTCATACTAGTTAGCTAGCTACCTTCCCTCCAAAGTGAAAGACAAATGCTAGTAATACAGCACAAGGTATTCCAATAAGATAGTATGCTCCTAAATTAACAAAAGCTCCTATCTTTTGCCATCCACATCCTCTAGCCGTGCCTGAAAGTATTTACTCAAAATTCATCATATTTGAACAACATCAATAATAAAGAGGTATTAGTACCTGAAAGTATGGACGGAACCCCATCAATAAAGTGAGAGCATGCTAACAAGATCAACATTTCTGCTACATAACTTATTACTTTCTCGTCATTACTGTAACAATAACCCCATATCCTGCGCCCCACTATCATTATTGTTCCTACCACTACTCCTTCTGTAATCACCAATAATAATGCTATGCGAACTGCGAAACGAGCTGCTCGTGGCCTTCCAGCTCCCAATTCATTGGACACTCTCACACTGTCCAAACAAGAAGTTTAAGATGAAGACGACTAGTTGTTTACAAAAGAAAGTCGTTAAATCTTTTCAATTACCTCACAGTAGCACCTAGTCCCATTAGTATCATATATACCAGACTACATGTGTTAAGGCTGCCACATTTTAAGCACATGTCGGTCAAAGTTAGATAAAAATAAACTAAACACTAGATTTTAACTAAAAATAAAGATAAAAATAAATATGATTGTTGTGGTGAAAAACTATCACCCTAGGAATGAAAACGGAATAATAACAACTGTTATAGAATGCAGAACAATAACGTAAAAGTAAGAAAAAAACTAAATAACGACACAAGAATCTTACCCACGTTCGACTAGCAATGTCCTACGTCCTGCTTTCGGAGAATCGATTCAATAGAGATATAATAGGGATTACAAACTCTAACTCTCTTTGTTTGTTCTAGGTTTAGTCTCACACTCTTCTCGTTTACAATGTATATATATATACAGACTTTTAGAATTCATAATTCGGGTAAAGATAATATGATATCTTTTACATATCTACTTATATGATCTCGTGGCAATTTAGTTGAGAATTTCCATAATAATACGATTTGATTATCATCTTCACCATTTTGTGAGTTCATGCATTTTTTAATCAAAAAAATAATCGCACATATCTTTCTTCCCATTTTTTTACATAACATTGAGGCACACCAAATTGGGCATCAAAATCCTAGGCCCAATTCCACAAATTCTACACCTTGTCTCTATGTTTATTGCCAAATGAATGAGCCCCATCATCAAGAAATACTCTAGAACCGATTCTCTTACTTCTCCGATTACGTTCCAACCTTTGTGACGTGAATCAAGTCGCAATATTTTCAAAACTTGATTCGTGTCACCACCTTCATGGTCATATCTGTAGGATTTTCATCTGTGTGAATTTTCTCCATAACTACCATTTCACACGCTATGACATCTCGAATGTAGTGAAGTCGAATATTGATGTGCTTTGTGCTCTCATGAAACATCGAGTTCTTGGACAAGTGTATGACACTTTGGTTATCGTAAAACAACTCCATTTTATCGTGCTTCACCCCAAATTCACTCACAAGACCCTTCAACCAAAGTGCCTCATTGACGCCCACTGTCACAACGATATACCCAACCTCCATTGTTGAAAGGACAATTATGGATTGTAGTTGTGCCTTCCAACTTACCGAGCATCCAAATAGGGTAAACACATATCCTGTTATGGACCTTCTCTTGTCCAAGTCACCTACAAAATCAGAATCAACATATCCTCTCAAATTATCATCACCTATACTCGCCTGTTTAAAACAAAGACCGATATTTAAGAATCCCCCAACATAACAAAGGACCCACTTCGTCGCCTCCCAATGTTCCTTCCCTAGGTTCGCCATAAAGTGACTAACAAGACTGACCACATGAGTAAGATCGGGTTGCGTACATACAATGACATATATTAGGCTCCCGATGGCACTCACATATGGGGTGTTTATCATTCTCACATTTTCCTCCTCGATACTCGGTGATATCTTTGAGGAGAGCTTGAAATGAGTAGTTAATGGCGTTTGAACCGTCGTTAGACATCCCAAACTTGGAGACCACTTTTCGGAGGTAGTTGCTTTGAGACACGAACATAGAGTTTTTTTCCTGATCTCGCTCAATCACCGTCCCCCCAAAAAAATCCGGTCTCATATCCTTCATCTTAAACTTACTCCATAGCAAACTCTTGACCTTACAAACCTCTTCATTGTTTCCCGATGTGATCAACATATTATCCACATATAACAATGGGAATAGACCTCAACCATCAACCCACTTGACATAGACAAAACTATTAAAATTACTCCTCACGAAATCATTACGAACCATGAACTCATCAAAGCACAAATATCATTATATTGGGGATTGTTTCAAACCATAAAAGCAAACGTTTAAGGAGACATATCTTACCTTCATCACCATGTTTAATGAACCCATCGAGTTGCTTCATGAAGTTCTTTTCCTCCAAGTTCCCATGAAGAAATTTCATCTTCACATCCATTTGCTCGAGCTCTAACTCAAACTGATTCACTAGAGCGAACAACACACGAATGGACGTGTGTTTCACTATCGGGGAGTAGATCTCGTTAAAGTCAACCCATTCTCATTGTGTGAAGCCTTAAGCTACCAATATTGCCATAAACTTTGGCTTGTTACTACCCTCTACATCTTCTTTACACTTGAGCACCCACTTTGAACTAACCACCCACTGATTCTTGAGTTTATCTACCAATTCTCACGTCTCATTTTTGTCAAGCGATGTCATCTCCTCCTCCATAACACACTTCCATTTAGTTCTCTTTTTTCTCTCCATCGCTTCTTTAAAAGATCTCGGCTCTAAATCTTGTATCTCATCATCTATCACAAGGAATACAAAGACCGCCAAATTGGAGTAGCCAAATCTCTTCAGAGCAAAGGGTTGTCATAAGGTCTTTATCTCGCGCTAACTTTTAGTAACTAAGGTTCTCTTCCAGATCTTTATTTTCCTCCTCTACATGAACTTTTGTTTTATCCTTTTCACTAGCCTCCCCCATGTCTATCGATTCTTTAGTAATCCCTCTTAGGAACTCCACCTCAAATTGTGTCATCTCTCTAGTGAATTCGCCATCTTTGACTAACTGTGTTGCTCCATAATAAGACTCGGTTTTCCTAAAGACCACATCATGGCTAATAATGCACTTGGTCGTCTCCCCGTCCTTGAGAAACAGTTTCAATTCTTTACTCCCTCAGGGTATCCAACGAACATACACTTCTTTGCTCTCGGATCAAGCTTTCTATCACATTGGTACATGTAAGCCACACACTCAAAACCTTCAAGTTGCCGAGTTTTGGAGGAGCAACATTCCAAACTTCTTCTGATATCTTGTATTCCAATGTAGTCGATGGACAATGATTCATAATATAAGTCGCATTGTTAATCGCCTCATCCCAAAAGCGCTTCGGTAGACCGACCTCAAAAAACACACATTGGACACGCTCAAGTAATATTATGTTCATTCGCTCCGCCAAGCCATTTTGTTGTAGTGTATGTCAGACGGTTTTGTGATGAACCATTCATTCTTCATTGATAAACTGATTGAACTCATCGTTTAGGTACTCCAAATCGTTATCTGTTCGGAGCTTTTTAACCTTCTTCTTGGTTAGAGTCTCTACACTCTTCTTCAACTCCTTAAACTTAGTAAATGCCTCATCATTGTGCTTCAAGATGTATACACAAACCTTGTGCGAACAATCATCAATGAATGTGATAAAGTACTAACATCCACCTAGACTTACAGTCCCTCGTCGACCCCTAAAAGTCTAAGTGAACATAACTAAGCGTCTCCTAAGTCACACCAACCGACTATCCAAACTTCACCCTCGTAGCTTTATCGTATATGCAGTTCTCGCAAAAATCTAAATCATCAAGTTTCTCATTTCCAAAATAGAATCTCTTACTCAACTCCTTCAAATCACTCTCACTCATGTGCCCCAATCTCTTATGTCATAGACTCGTGGGCGATACATCTCAAGGCTCCGCCAATACCGCCATATCACCAACCAAAGTGATGCCTTGAAAGACGTAAAATATCTTCTCTCACACGCCTTTCATTACCACTATAGACTCTTTTATGACCCTTAATACGTTCTTCTCACCCTTCCATGCAAAACCAAGTTGGTCTAGTGAGTCGAGAGAGATTAAATTCCTCTGAAGGTCTGGGTTGTGTCGTACGTCCGTCATTACCCACTCAATTCCATCATGCATTTTCAAACGCACTATTCCGATTTCCATCACCATGTAAGACTTGTTGTTACCTAACAAAACATCGCCCACTTAATTCTTCTCATAGGTTTTAAACCAACTCTCGTTAGGTGTCATATGGAACGAACACATGGAATCCATAATCCAATGCTTGTCGGATTAATTAGTGGAGACAATGAGAACGTCCACACTTTCGTACCAAATCTCGACCTCTTCAATAATCATCGCTTCTCCACTCTTTTTCCCGTCGTTACTCAAATTTGGACAATATCGCTTAAAGTGTCACCACCTTGTCATAATTGTAGCACTTAGTAGATTTATTCCTGAGAGACTTTGAATACCTCTTTTTCTTATTTTTATTGTATGTTCTATCGGTTCTCCCTCGAACCAAGAGTCCATCTCCACTTACAATGTTCTCTTTATTCTCTTCTTTTGGTCTTTCGATCTCAACGCACTCATCACATCATCGAGGGTAAGCTCTTCCCTCTCATGCTCGAGTATGTCTACGAACGTCTCATAAAACTTTGGTAAGGAATTCAAAAGCATCGGCGCATTATCCTCATCCTTGTATTTATCCCCGATGTTTTCCAAATAAAGGAGAATCTTAATATAATCGTTGAGATGCATCTGTAAGTCCTTCCCCTCAGTCATTTTAAACTTAAAGAATCTCTATTTGATGTAGATCCAAGACGACATTGTCTTATTCATATACAAAGACTCAAACTACAGCCACACATTTGTTGTCGTCGTGACACTAGCAATCTCTTGCAGCACCTTATCACTGAGACTAAGAATCAAGGTGTTACAGGCCCTTTCCAACACCTCCATGTTTTTCTCCGCATCCATCGAGGTCGGTAATTGTGATTCTCCCTCGAGTGCTTTAGCAACTCCCATGTTGCTCAAGTGTGTCCTCATTTTCATCTTCCACAACGCAAAGTCCTTTGTCCCATCTTACTCTCGATATCAACCTAGAAGTCTGCCCAATCTCAAATCTTCAAAATAATTGAACGAATCAGAAAAAAAACTCACCAAAAATCGAACCGCAACCGCCTTAGCCCAACTTGGCCCTAATACTAGTCTGTGGCGAAAAACTATCACTCTAAGAATAAAGCGGAATAATAGAAACCGTAATGGAATACAGAACAATAGCGTAAAAGTAATAAAGAACGAAATAACGACACAAGAAACTTACCCAAGTTCGGACCAACAATGTCTTACGTCCTACCTTCGGAAAATCGATTCAATAGAGTTGTAATAAATATTACAAACTCTAACTCCCTCTGTTTGTTCTAGGTTTTAGTCTCACACTTTTCTCGTTTACAGTGTATATATATAGCTTTTTAGAATTCATAATTAGGGTAAAGATTATGTGATTTCTTTGACATCTTCACCATGATATGATCTCGTGGAGATTTAGTTGACATTTACATAATAGTACGATTTGATTGACATATTCACTATTATGTGATTTCATGCTCTTTTGAATCCAACAAATAATTGCACATATCTTCATTCTTCTTTTTGTACCTAACATTTAGTCAAACCAAATTGGACCTCAAAACCCTATGCCCAATTCCACAATTTCTATATCCAAGTAACATTCTACTAATTAAGTGGAGCTAGCACAAACTTCTGCATTTTTTTCATGTTTAGTTAATGAATTTTGTGATAAGCATAAATCTCTTATCAAACCAAGTGTAAAAGAAAAGACATTGAACGAATTCCTTATATTTTAGAGCTTAGTTATACTGCTCTTTCATTCTAAAGACAAAAATGTTCTCACCTTATGGAGAGGACTGATGTCTCTAGTTTGGGATTAGGAAGAAGTCCAGATAGAATAACCATCATTTCAAATGACCATGTCTCCAAACTGTGAGAAACACAGGTCAAATGAAGAATATACTAGAAATTATTAGTAACATTATCTGTCAAGAGAAAGAAAAAGAAGACAAACAATCAAGAGAGTTACCAACTTACCATAACATAACTGCTGAAGGAATAGCAAGCCTGAGATATTTCATGACGTCTTTCAATGCCTCCTTGGAAAACCCAGTCCAAGTCTCCTTACAAGAAGGTGATACTCTGATGTAGATTCCCAACAAGAGCACATTAATCCAATATGAAAATGCATTAGCCAAGGCAGCCCCTTTGTTTCCAAGCCCCAAATTGAACACCAAAGCCCGACAAACAAAAATGTGGACAAATGTGGTGAAGCCAGCAATGAACACCATTGGGGTGACATTATTCTGGGCCTGCAAGAACCGAATGAGGCACTGGAAGAGGGCATAGGCAAAGATGGAGGGGATCATGAACCGCGCATAGCGCCCTGCCTCGGCTGAGATTTCTGTGTCCTGGCCCAAAAATGCTAGTATGTCGCCTGCATTGAACCAAATCAAGGCAAGGGGAATACTGGCTAGAAGCAGAACAAGCATGGCTCTTTGTGTGTGGACTCCCAGCATGTGATACTGTTTGGCTCCGTAGGATTGACCACAGAAAGTGTCCAGTGCACTTCCTAATCCAACCTACTCCCAACATAGAACTGTTAATGAAATTACAGCCAAGTTGCCTATTTTTTGCAGTGTGATACTATGATGGATCTTCATATTTCTAAAATAACATGCCTTCTTAAAAGAATATTGGAGAAAAATACAAAAGAACACATCGTCATTCTCAACATTAGCTCTCCTTAGAAAGTAATTAATAAAAAAACTTACGAGAAGGCTAAAGCCAGTAACAGTAGCAAAGGAAGTGGCCATGGATGCACCAGAAAGAGGAAGCTCGCCAAGATGACCCACAAACATGACTGAGATAACCTGCAATCCGAATATCAACAAATTGACCAGTACTATGGGTCCTGCTAAATACAACTGCTTCTTCACTTCTGCAAAGACATCCACTTGCACATGCTCTTCCTCCCCGAGGTTTATCAATGGAGATTCGATTCCTTCATTTCTTCCTTCCTTCCCCATAATTTTCTGTCTTGTCAGTACTGAGAAAATAACATTGAAAGATATATATAGAATAACATGATAGCGCCACCCAACTATCCGGCATCCGCGTCTAATCCATCCTTACACAGCAGAATCCATTATATTTAATTCCTCTTTAATTTTGTTAAGTATCTTAGGGATATATCAACTTTATTTCATTTGTATTTTTTTTAATGAGAAAACTTGTTTCAAATTATTATTATTATGTTAATATTGTTCTTAGTTAATCAAATATTAATTATTAAATATATAGTGACCAATGTAAATCTATTATTTATGTTTTTTATTGAGTTTTTAAAAAAAAAATGTTTGATAAATAAAATTTGAGTTTTGATTTGGTTGAATTAGTATAATATTTTTATATTTAAAATTAAAGTTTTGAAACAATTTTAAAAAGTATTTTAATTAATTGAAGAAATAGATGTTTATAGCTTTTGATCATAAAAAAAACACAAGTACTAATGGTTTCGAAATTGAGATGGAGATAATAATTGTAAAATCATTATAGTTTTAAGCATTAAAAAAAACAAAAAATAAATAATAAATAAAAAACCTAAAAAACCAATAATAAATAGCTGTAGCTCAAAATTTTGTTTGATTTTGGGTTTTATAGGATTGTTTTGAATTTTATTTTAAAAATATTGTTTGATAAAATATAGGTTATTTGAGATTTTATAAAGATTAATTATTAATATATTTTTTTATATTTTAAATATAAATTTAATAAAAGTAAAATAATAATATTTTAATATTTTATTTTGTTGAGATTTTTTTTAAATATATATAAAAACAAGTTTCAATGATGAATTCGAGAACTTTTATTAATAGTTTAATACTTTATATGATTTAGAATGATTATATTTTAAAAAGAGTGATAAAGTAAGGGAATTTGTGGAAGGAAATGATGTATCAGTATATCATTGGAAAAGCAGAAAGAGAAAAGAGATAAATTTTATTATTTTTTCGACCAATTAAATTGCGGCGACACATAATTCTCTCTTTATACTCTCTAAAACCCCTCCCAATCATTAAAAGAAATATTGTTGTCTTAACAAATTTTTGTTAAAGTATTTTGTTATAATATCTCAAAATATATGAAAATTTTGTAAACTTTAGTTTATATTGAACTTATAACTATCAAACATTTTTTATTAGGAATTTATCCCAGATCTGGTCTCGAATGTTGGATATGAATGGAATTTAAGTTTTTCTTTTTAACACTTTTTAAAAATAATATAATGTATCTGCATTTACCCATCTTCAAGATTTGTCTGGTATTTTCAATGAAGTAAAATATATTATCTTATATTATTATAAAATAATGTTTAATATAAATATATATATTTAATTATTTTGACTGACTTACTTACTTGACCGTTACGAAATTGTCCACAATTCATTACTCTAGGCTTTACAATTAATACTCCATGACAAAGAAATATTGAAATGTTGTTGATCTTATTGATTAAGACAGTCAATATTATTTGTTGGGAAAAGAAAAAGAAAAAAAAGTAAATAAATAAATAATATTATAGGTTTTTTATCAATAAGCTCAACAAAATTTTAATATTTTTTCAATAATAAAAATATATATAATATTGATACAACTCATGCAAATCAAAAGTATATAAAATTAATTATGTTATTTCGATAATAAAAAATAAAAACAAGAGATAATTATTGTGACATACTGTTACGACTTGTTTCGTAAGGTGTATTTATGGGTTATTGATCTCAAGAATCAAGTTTTTGATCTCTAGGACCGGGTGTAAATTCTATAATCAAAGGGCAGTGGAAGGTTTTTGATAGAGAATTTGGGATGAAGGGATAGAAGAACCAAAAGTGCGAAGAGAAATACTGTTGGTCTATACCAAACAGTCCATAGTAAATAATAATAGACAAATGGGGGCGAAATTCATATCTTCATTATTCCATTCATGGGTCCTTGGGGAAGAAAGATCAGCCTTATATAGGTGATGTCTTGCCCCAGAATATTCGGTTACAACAATTACTAGAAAATAATAGAATTCGGTTTGTAAAGTAGAAAAGGAAAGCAAAACAAAATAATAAAACAACAAAATAGAAATCTGGCCCATGTGCACAATAGGACCGAGAACGGGTGCCGAGAAAGGTTGCTGGAATTTATTCTAGGACCGAGGTCTTAATTTGGAGACCCTAACATTATCTCCCCCTTCAAATTCGTCGCCCTCGACGAAAAAGACCGTGGCCTGGCGAGCCTCTAATGCGCATGCCCCTATCTTCAAAGAGATTTTTTTCCCTTGCTGACCGGTCGGATTTTCAGTAGGTCCAGCAAGTGTCGGAGTGTAGGACCGCATTTCTTTAAAAGTCTTCGGTCTTCCAGCTCCGATCAAGCACTAGGGTGTTAACAAAAATCCATATCTAGTCCTTCCTTCGGCCAAGCAAGCCAGGTGCAGCAAAAGGACCATTTTCCTTCCGATTATGCTCTAGAATGTCTTCAAACAACCAAGCCCAGTCTTTTTCCGGACCAGCAACACATGTGCAACAACATAGCCGTGTCTTCTAGTAACCTTCCTGACTGGTGGTCGGTTGTTGGGTTGCTGGTTGAGCCCTTTGATTATGTGCTGGAAATTTTCAGGAGTGTCTTCCAAAACAAATTAAACAATTTGGCATTCGTTTTTACTCTTTATTTGTACCGTGACAGCAACATTATAATTTTTCAAGGTCTTTTCTAGCTGGTTGCCTTGTATTATGTTGACCCGCGACCGAGGGGTACCCTGCTGGACCGTGAATGTGTGTAAAGTAATGACATATTTGTCCCCTGTCTCAAGCAGCAAAAGTGGGTCATAAAAACCTGATTCTTGGACTAGTTCTTGAACGAGTTCTTGGACTTCTTGCTGATTAGCCAGGGGCATGAATATTTTGGATTTGTACCTATGATTGGGCTCCCACTTTTCGTTGCAAGTATAACATAGCCCTTCATTAGGATTGGTTGTCCGGTTTGTGCTCGGCCAGGCCGTGTTAACATTGCATGGTTTGGGCAGCATCGGCGACTTGGCGTTGTATAAGGGCCTGTGACCGAATCGCAGCAAGAGATCTTTCTTGAATACAATGCCACGTCAATGCTTCCATATGGTTACGATTCTGCAAATATGAGTCATGCCATGTTCTTGCCTCTTTTGAAAAGCGAGTGCGGATAATGTCTAGTTTTGTGGCATCATTCATTTTGCCCACCTTAAAGACTTGCTCGGCAAATATGAGTCAGCCCTCCAAATCAGTCCCATCAAATTCAGGAATATTAACATTTGTGAGCCGGGTTGGAGGAAGATAGTAAGAAGCATTAACATAGGGTCGGGTGCGGGGATCTTGGCCATTATTAAACGCACCACTTTCAATGGTTGTCAAGATTTTTCCAACAGCATACCTTATGTCCATATTTTGCTGAAAGGCATTGTGCAAAGCAGCTTGTTCGGTCATGTGTTGTTGCAGGGAAGCTTGCATGGAGGCATATTGTTGGGACAGACCATCGAGTAGGGTCTTAAGAGCGTCCATCTCTTGTTTGCTGGCGGGTTTCTTTAATTTGAGGATCGTTTTGCTCTGATACCAAGAATGTTACGACTTGTTTCGTAAGGTGTATTTATGGGTTCTTGATCTCTAGGACTAGGTGGAAATTCTATAATCAAAAGGTAGCGGAAGGTTTTTGATAGAGAATTTGGGATGAGGGGATAGAAGAACCAAGGGTTCGAAGAGAAATATTGTTGGTCTATACCAAATAGTCCATAGTAAATAATAATAGATAAATGGGAGTGAAGTTCATATCTTCATTATTCCATTCATGGGTCCTTGGGGAAGAAAGATCAGTCTTATATAGGTGATGTCTTGCCCCAGAATATTCGGTTACAACAACTACTAGAAAATAACAGAATTCGGTTTGTAAAGTAGAAAAGGAAAGCAAAACAACAAAATAAAAAATCTGGCCCATGTGCACAATAGGACCGAAAACGGGTGCCGAGAAAGGTTGCTGGAATTTATTTTAGGACCGAGACCTTAACTTGGAGACCCTAACACATACTCAATAAATAATTATTATATATTTTAGTCCACAATTAAATTCAAATAATTTAGTTGAACAAAATAATTATGCATAAATATTTATATGGGATTGTGAATTTTTTTAATAAATGAGAATTAGCATAATTTATCATAGTAATGCCTCGTCTCGCTTAAACTCAAAACGCTTTCAAATGGAATCGAATTTGGGACCTTTTGGTAAAGAGGGGATTGTAATTCTCTAACCATATTTAAACTTAATAATTATTTCAAATTTTCATTAACTTATATTGAAATATTAATTTTTATTATAAAATGTGATTTCTTTTATTATTTAATTATATTTATAATTTGTTATATGAAAATAATAATTATTAAAAAAAAAATATATTCTTCAAATGTTAGTTTTTTTTATATTTTTTGAAATTCCATTGAAATTATTTTAATCTAGTTCAAATAATATTGTGATTATTAGCAACTAAATGTATATAAATCATTTAAGTGTTAATTATTTATATTAACTAGATTAATTTACTGGTTAATTATTTATTTATTTCTAAAAAAATCTCACCCAAAATGTTTTAAATGAAAGTAATTAATTTAGTAAGGTTATAGAGAAAAATATTTTTTTATAGTTGAAATATGTTTATCATAATTTTTTTATTAAGATTGGTTGATGAAAATTTGATATTGCTGAGAAATTTATAATCATTGGGTATATCTATTTCTTGAAATGAAAATTAAAATTTAACTATTTATAATTATTATATATATTATAAATTATAAATATTTTATCGAAATATCCTGATATCTCAAAACTTGAAAATCTCATTTTCTACTGTTCCAATAATTTTGGTATTTTTTTTATAACAAAAAAATAGATATTTTTGATATTTTATATTAAATATTAGTAAAATTTTCGCTTATAATTTAACCTACTTAGTTAATAAAGATGCAACTAATATATAATATGTTTCTACCTATTATTCAAATGAGAAGTGATAGGGGAGGGAATTTGAGGGAGGAAATGATGTGTCACTACATCACTGGTTTGAAAAATGATAAAAGGTGTGAAGAGAGAATAAAGAGAAATTTTGTTATTTTTTTGACTAATCAAATTGCGCCACATCATTTTCTTCTCCATTCCCTTTCTTAAATTCCCTCCCCCAATCATTTCTCTATTCAAATATATGCCTGTATCATAGAGAACAAAAACAAAATTCACTAATACTTTAACATAATATTTAATTCTAAATTTGTTTTTGTATTATTGAAATGAATTAATTTATTATTTAAATATATATTCTTTAATATAAAAACTAATCTTACCATCCAACAAATTTGAACAAATTAATATTTCATCCCCTTTTCATATATTTTTATTTTTATTAAGTGATCTAATGTTATGGCCTATGTATAATATGATTATTTTTTTTACATTATCTACAATTTAATTTAAAATGTTAAAAAAATAATAGAACTTATAATATTTGATTTTTAAAAATTAATTTTTTCACTTAAATTTAATATTTAAATATTATAATATTATATCTAATTTTGTTTTATAGTAGTGTGAAAACTCAAACTCATTATAAATATTATTATTTAAACTTAAAATATTATTTATCAATTATATTAAATATTAAACTTAATTTAATCATTTAATGAAGATCATATCAAAACATATTGAAAAAGGTATGAGTACTGAGTAGAGTATAACCCACTAACATGAAGTACCAAAATAGTGAAAAAGAGACAACAATAGAGAAATTAATATTTGTCATAAATTCCATGTCTTCTTCTAATACATTTTTTAAATAAAATAAAGTCAACAAACTATTTTAAAATTTTATACATTAAGTTATTATAATATTTAACAATAAAAATGATAAATGCATTCAATCAAATCGGTTGAACACCCAACAACCCAGGACTGAAATGTTTATCCTGATATAGTTGAATCTGATTTAAATTAAAATAAAGTTTAAAAGAAAAATTATAAATAATATTAATTATTTTTGTTATTACGTTATTGATGAGAAGAGATAGAGAATTAATTGGGAGAGAATGACGTAAAATCACCTCATTTGTTAGAATTAAAAAAATAAATGCGAGAAGAAATAGATGAGAAGAAAATTAATTTATTTTTTTAGACAATCAGATTGCATACCACGTCATTCATTCCCACGATCATTTGTGGTTATTAATTTTCAAAATATTAGAATAATTCAAGTGACAAAAGTCTATTACTAAAATACCATATGTTACAAGTTTAATTCTCATTTAAAAATTAAAAGTATGAGATCATTTCATTATTAGTCATCAATATTCATCATAAGAATAATGATGGAAGAACGACTCCTCAGCGACCTCCCACTTCTCCCACTTATCAATCACGTGAAAAAATAAGTTACGGTGGAAAAATAAAATAAAATTTATCATCTAAAAAGTTTGAGAACATTTTGTCTCGAACATTGTCATGTGCGGAACATTCTGTTCTGAATCCTCCCTACTTTTTTTTTATATAATTTTTTTTATATAATTTTGTTTCAGCCATGACTTTTTTTCTTTCTTTTTCTTGTTAGTGTGTTTAGCTAGAGAGGGCATGACTTTGCTTTCTATAGTTACTCTAATCTTAATTTATCATGATTCATTTATTATAGTCATCTACATTGATTATTCATTCACAATTCATCCTAAGTTTTTAATAGATCACATTTTACATTTGCTTTAAATTTTTTTGTTGCATTTGAAATATGCATCAGATTTGACTTGATTTGAATGATTATGAGGAATTCATGAAATCTTTAGTGAGACTCTGTGTAATTTATTTATTTTTGTAATATTTGTTTTTTAAAATTCTCAAAAAATAATATAACTTTATGGGAAAAAAAGTAAATTCTTTTATTTTTTATTTTTTAAAAGTAAGAGGTCTTTGTTATTAAACTAACTAATGAAAAGAAAAGTAATAACTGGAACATTAAAAATAGATAAAGATATAAATATTAATTATTTAAAGATATTTTAAATAATTGGGCCAATAGAAATAATAGATAGAGATAAGAAACTGAGTTTATACTTCATTCATTGTCTGTAAGCAAAAGTATCTAGCAGAAAATACACTCGTAAATATTCATAAATGGATTTTTAAAATACATACTTTAATTATCTTTATTACATTTGTAAATATTCAAAAATAAAAATATCATCATTATTTAACCCAAATAATTTGGGTAATCTTTTCTGATCAAATGAAACAATTTTTTTTCTTCTAATTATTCTGTTTTGGTTCAATGAAATAAACCTGTTTTATTTAAAAAATGTTTGAATGATATTTTGAGGGATCCTTTCCTTGTCTATCCATGTGTCACATTTATTTTATTTTTCCTTTACACGCACATTTCATTACTCAGATCTCTAGACTCATTAATTATATCATTAATTATACATTTCCATCCCTAAGCACATTAATTATTTAATTATATATATAATTAAAATTAATAATACTTAATTAAATAATTAAAATAAAATAAATTTTAAATATTATATATTAAAATAAAATAAATTTTAAATATTATATATTAAAATAAAATAAAATACATTTATTTAAATATTAAAATAAAATATATTACATAGATATTAAAATAACACGTTATCATTATTTTTACATAATTTTATAAATATAATATATATATAATTAAAACTAAATATATTAAATTAAGTCATTCAAATAAATATTATAAACTAAAATAAAATACACAAATCCATTACATTAAAGTACAATAAATAAAAAATAAAATATATAATAAATATTAAGAGATAAAATTAGAAAAACTAATTAGTTTTATAAAAAAAATATAAATTTGATGACAACTTAACAAATATAAAATATTTTAATCTAATTACAGTGTCGATTGGAAAATCTTTGATGGTCGCCATACAACGCTCAAGGATACACTAGCGGATAGAAACCGAACAAGGTGAATGGTGAAGTCGCTGGTTACCGAACAAGGTGAATGGTGAAGTCGCTGGTTATGGCAAGCAAATTCGATTTCTCCATCACATGTCGTCCTGTCCACATATCGTTATTTAATATTTTAACTTAATGCAATGCAATGATACATACTTGATAATATCTAATATCCAAAAGATGATAGTTAAAATTCATTAGAGAAGTATCACTCTATACAAAATTGAATATTGACATTTACCGCCTTTGAAGCTGCAAATATTTAATATCGAGTGTAACTCTACCTATTTATTAACACTGTTACAGACCTCACAATAAAGCTAAGTATATAATTCTCATAAAAAGTGATGTTTCTACTCGAAATAACTTTTCTCTTAGATGGAGACTATACTCTGAATCTTTTGATACTATCTCCATAGCCCACGGATACTTCATTCTTCTCTCTTTGTTCTAGTTTACCTTCATTGATATGATAATAAACTATGAAATCAAAAACTTTCAAACCTGAGTTATCCGCAAACTTGTCAGACCACACCCCGTTAGGTGTTTTGCATTTAATCCCAATAATTTAGCAAATAACATGTTGTAGTGACTATCGCTGCCCAAAACCTTCTATCGAGTTTTATAGTAGAGAACATGCACCTCGTTCTCTCCAATAATGTATGATTCATCTTCTCATCCACAACACTTTGTTATGGCTCAGATCCCTAGAATCAAGAGTAGACTTGACGTCATCCTAACTTACTGTATCTTTCTGTATTCGTAGAATGAATAGACATTGATTCAGAAACAACGTGTTAGTGACCAACTTCGTCGTGTAGATGCTCTCCAACTTCAACCATAACTCAACGGCCTTCTCCTCCTCTATGACATCGATGATGTGATAATCTAATAGACACAACAACATAAATGTTGAATGTGTTTTCTCCTCCAAAATTGTCATCTTAACAACTGTTTTACTCCTACCGGTAACTTCAACGACTCTCATAAGCCATGTTTTTC
This sequence comes from Impatiens glandulifera, assembly GCF_907164915.1. Taxonomy (NCBI): domain Eukaryota; kingdom Viridiplantae; phylum Streptophyta; class Magnoliopsida; order Ericales; family Balsaminaceae; genus Impatiens; species Impatiens glandulifera. Next base: position 45,562,770 of record NC_061863.1, on the reverse strand, counting down.
AGTAGAACACATATATTGATCTATCATTTTGTTCTCCAGAATGACCATCTCATCGGTTCTATTTATGTCGACAACTTCAGCAAACCCATAAACTCTATCATTTTAGTAGAGCCCACATCTTGATCTTTCACATCATCTTCTCCTCCAGAATAGGTATCTCAGTGGTTATGTTTTCTCTTGTCGACAACTTCAGCGACCCCATAAACCTTGTTGTTTTAGCAGAGCCCGCATCTTGATTTGCCATAAGCTAAAACTGTTTCTCCCCGTAAACTTTTCAATTTTAATGTTCATTGTTGTCATCTCAGTTGAAGAACAACAAACGACTGACTTAACCTGACTCTGATACTAGTTTATTGTAACGAAACGCGTGAGATGATGTAAGTAATAAAGAAAGACCCGGTTATAATGTGGTTCACCAAGATAAACTTGGATACGTCCACCAGAAGAGAGAATCTTATTAATGAGAATAGAATACATATTACATCAAGATAGTATAGGGTTATGACACAAGTTTATATAAAACTCAGTCCCCCAAAACCCTAACAGATACAAAACTGGGACTAAAAACGATGCTTTTAAGGCAAAGACTTCAGTTTTTTAAAGTGTCCAACTGCACATTTAAATAAGTTTCAACTAGGTCAACACTAATATTTTGGCAAAGAATCTACAAAATATTATCACAATACTTTCTTAGTTATATTACCATAACAAAATATCACATTTTTTCTTTTGTGTTAATCTTATTTTCTTAAATCAAGATTATATACTAAAAATATATATTTTCCTATTGTCAATATTCTCTTTTCTTGCATCATTAATTCAAGAAAACTCACATTCTCTTTATATATTTTAGAGGGTTAAGTGTAATATATGAATAAAAATCTTTTATATGTTCACCTCAACGAGCTAACTTAAATAAGGTAATTTAATGTGACACACTGTTAAAAAATGACCTTTACCGACAGATATTACCGAAGGTTTTATAAAACTCTCTTAATTGATCTCGAGAGGAACAAATCTTTTGTTATTGAAAATAGATTCCGAGAGGGGTGTAAAACTTTCGAGTTTACTAATTAGTACCGAAAGTTCTACAAAGAAATTTCGGTTTTGATATTCCCCAAGAATAAAAATAAAATCTAAGTGTTGGGAGTTGGTTAATTGCGAAGGTTATTCCAAAAACTTTCGGTTTTACCTTTCTGAAATGTTTAAATACGAAGGTTTTCCATTAACCCGTCGGATTTGACTCATCCCAAAAAATTGAAAAAATATTCTAAGTTGGAGAATGATTAATTACGAAGGTTATTTAAAAAACTTTCATTTTTACCTTTTCCTGAAATTGTTAATTGCGAAGGTTTATCCTATAAACCTTCGGTTTTGACTCATCCAAAAAAAGAAAAAAAAATTAAATCCCGTGATTCTTATTACCGAAGGTTTATTGGAAAACCTTCGGTTTTAAGGAGGGTCAAAACCGAAAGTAATATTAAAACCTTCGATAAATACTTTTATAAATACAAACTCTAACCCTTCTCTTTTTCATTCACCACTCTCCTTTCTCTCTCTCCCGCGCCGCAGCCGCCTCCGCCGCTTCTCTTCTTCTTCTCCGTTCCAGGTTTGTTTTTTTTTGTTCTTCTTCGCCGTGATTTATTTGTTTTTGTTTTTTTTTTGTTAATTATTAAATTTAGATTTGTTATCATTTAGTTTATATAATCTAGATTTATGCTAGTTTAGATTATTTGTTTGGTAGTTTGATTTAGATTTGTTATTGTTTAGATTAGATTGGATGTAGGTTAGTTTGTTAAATATATATGATTTTGTTAGATTTTGTTAAATGAATGATATATTTTGGTTATTGTGTTTGATTTAAGTTATATTAGATTTAGATTACGGTTATTTTGTTTGATTAATATATATATATATATATATATGAAATGCATTTAGGATGGGTGAGTCATGGCAAAGTATTCGGCGTACACCAGAGAAACTATCCCGGTCATACCAGAATTTGCTAGCAGCAACAAAAACTGCGGCACGTGAGGAAGAGGTGAGAAAAATAACGCTGTAATTGGAGGAAATTTGATTGAGTGATGCAGAAAGAGGTCAATTGCTTACTGAAATTAAAGCGGACAGAGCTGAAATGACTCAAAAATTGGAGAATCTCGAACAACAAATTGAATTGTTGAAGAGGCAGAATTAACCACCCCTCTTCCCCCCCACCCCCACATCTACTATTTTCTAGATTATATTGTTTGATTAATTATGTGTTATCTTTTCCGTACAAATGATGACATTTTGGTGTGTTTTGCATTCATAATTATGAATTATTATTATTATCCTTTGGTTTTGGTTTATTATTGTTGTTTATGAATTCTTTTCCTTTATTTATTAGATTGCCAAAAAAAATAGGGTAATTACGAAGGTTTATTAGAAAACCTTCGTTTTTTTTTACCCAAATTCTAAGTTTTGGGAAGGGTAAAAACCGAAGGTTTTCAAATAAACCTTCGATTTTGACCCTCGTTTAAAAAAATCAGAAAAAATTCTAAGTTTTGGGAAGGGTAAAAACCAAAGGTTTTCAAATAAACCTTCGGTTTTGACCCTTGTTTAAAAAAATCAGAAAAAATTCTAAGTGTTGGGAAGGGTAAAAACCGAAGATTTTCAAATAAACCTTCGATTTTGACCCTTGTTTAAAAAAAGCAGAAAAAATTCTAAGTTTTGGGAAGGGTAAAAACCGAAGGTTTTCAAATAAACTTTCGGTTTTGACCCTTGTTTAAAAAAAGCAGAAAAAATTCTAAGTTTTGGGAAGGGTAAAAACTGAAGGTTTCAAATAAACATTCGGTTTTGACCATTGTTTAAAAAAATCAGAAAAAATTCTAAGTTTTGGGAAGGGTAAAAACCGAAAGTTTTCAAATAAACCTTCGGTTTTGACCCTTGTTTAAAAAATCAGAAAAAATTCTAAGTGTTGGGAAGGGTAAAAACCGAAGGTTTTCAAATAAACCTTCAGTTTTGACCCTTGTTTAAAAAAAGCAGAAAAAATTCTAAGTTTTGGGAAGGGTAAAAACCGAAGGTTTTCAAATAAACCTTCGGTTTTGACCCTTGTTTAAAAAAAGTAGAAAAATTTCTAAGTTTTGGGAAGGGTAAAAATTGTTTAAAAAAAGCAGAAAAAATTCTAAGTTTTGGGAAGGGTAAAAACCGAAGGTTTTTAAATAAACCTTCGGTTTTGACCCTTATTTAAAAAAAGCAGAAAAAATTCTAAGTTTTGGGAAGGGTAAAAACCGAAGGTTTTCAAATAAACCCTCGGTTTTGACCCTTGTTTAAAAAATCAGAAAAAATTCTAAGTGTTGGGAAGGGTAAAAACCGAAGGTTTTCAAATAAACCTTCAGTTTTGACCCTTGTTTAAAAAAAGCAGAAAAAATTCTAAGTTTTGGGAAGGGTAAAAACCGAAGGTTTTCAAATAAACCTTTGGTTTTGACCCTTGTTTAAAAAATCAGAAAAAATTCTAAGTGTTGGGAAGGGTAAAAACCGAAGGTTTTCAAATAAACCTTCAGTTTTGACCCTTGTTTAAAAAAAGCAGAAAAAATTCTAAGTTTTGGGAAGGGTAAAAACTGAAGGTTTCAAATAAACCTTCGGTTTTGACCCTTGTTTAAAAAAATCAGAAAAAATTCTAAGTTTTGGGAAGGGTAAAAACCGAAGGTATTCAAATAAACCTTCGTTTTGACCCTTGTTTAAAAAATCAGAAAAGATTCTAAGTGTTGGGAAGGGTAAAAACCGAAGGTTTTCAAATAAACCTTCAGTTTTGACCCTTGTTTAAAAAAAGAAGAAAAAATTCTAAGTTTTGGGAAGGGTAAAAACCGAAGGTTTTCAAATAAACCTTCGGTTTTGACCCTTGTTTAAAAAAAGCAGAAAAAATTCTAAGTTTTGGGAAGGGTAAAAACCGAAGGTTTTCAAATAAACCTTCGGTTTTGACCCTTATTTAAAAAAAGCAGAAAAAATTCTAAGTGTTGGGAAGGGTAAAAACCGAAGGTTTTCAAATAAACCTTCGGTTTTGACCCTTGTTTAAAAAAAGCAGAAAAAATTCCAAGTGTTGGGAGTTGGTTAATTGCGAAGGTTTTCAAATAAACCTTCGGCTTTGATCCTTGTTTAAAAAAAGCAAAAAAAATTCTAAGTGTTGGGAAGGGTCAAAACCGAAGGTTTTTTGAAAACCTTCGGTTTTGTCCCTTGTTTAAAGAAACATAAAAAATTCTAAGTGTTGGGAAGGGTCAAAACCGAAGGTTTATTTGAAAACCTTCGGTTTTGACCCTTGTTTCAAAAAAGCAAAATAAATTCTAAGTGCGGGGAAGGGTCAAAACCGAAGGTTTTCAAATAAACCTTCGGTTTTGACCCTTCCCAAAACATTCTGTTTAAGGTCAGGACCGAGAGGTTTATTCAAATACTTTCGGAAATAACCATCAAAACCAAAAGTTATATATAAAACTTTCTGTTTTACCGCTTCATAATTTGTTAAATTAATTGGTTTTTCACCTACTAATCTAGACTCCTAAATAATCTAATCAAGTGTGTGTTGTTTTTAAAAATTAAGATTGTGTTTAATGATAAAATGTTTATGATTGTGTTTGATTATATAAAGAAGTGTATATGTATGTTTGTGTTTGATGATCACATGTGTATAAAGTTTGATCATATGGATTGTGTAATGTTTTAAGGTTATCAAATGTGTTAAATTAATGTTGTTCAAGGTCATTAGAAGATTAAAAACCAATTAATTTAACAATTTGTGAAATGGTAATTCCGAAAGTTAATGGTATAACTTTCGGAAATAACTATCAAAACCGAAAGTTATACCATTAACCTTTGGAATTACCATTTCACAAATTGTGAAAATAATTGGTTTTTTATTTTCCAATCTAGACTCCTAACTAATATAATCAAGTGTGTGTTATATTCTAAAAATTGAGATTGTGTTTAATGTTAAAATGTTCATGATTGTGTTTGATTATATAAAGAAGTGTATATGAATGTTTATGTTTAATTATCCTATGTATTTGTGTAATGTTTGATCATATGGATTGAGAAATGTTTTAAGGATATCAAATGTCTTAAATTAATATTGTTCAAGGTTATTAGAAAGTGAGAAACCAATTAATTTAATAATTTGTCAAGTTGTAAATTCGAAAGTTAATTACATTACTTTCGGAAATAATGATCAAAACCAAGAGATATACATAAATCTCTCGGTTTTATCTATTTAAATTTAATTGTGCATATGTCAAAACCGAGAGATTTAGACACATCTCTCGGAATTTAAATGATCAAAACCGAGAGATATATACAAATCTCTCGGAAATATGAAAAATCAAAACCGAGAGTTATATGATTAACTCTCGGAATTAATCAATTGATTAAAACCGAAAGTTAATCATAAAACTTTCGGTAATGACCAATTAAAAAAACATGCGGCTTTCTTTCTTTCTTTCTTTCTTTCTTTCTTCTCTCTCCCCGATTTCTCCTCTGCGCCGCCCCTTTCCAGTCGTTCCGACCGACTGTTACGCAATCTTCCAGCCGGATTGAAGACGACGCCACCACCAGCCTGCCGCTAGAAGACCCCGACGCCGCTTGAAGAACTGCTGAGCCACCGACGCCGCTTGAAGACCCCGCTGCCACGCCGCCGTTTGAAGAACTGCATTTCAAGGTTAGATTTGTTAGATTAGGTTTTTATATTTGTTAGATTATGTTTTAGATTTGTTAGATTAGGTTTTTAGATTTGTTAGATTAGGTTTTAGATTTGTTAGATTAGGTTTTTAGATTTGTTAGATTAGGTTTTTATATTGATTTGTTAGATTATGTTTATCAATGTTAGATTAGGTTTGTTAGATTATATTTTGTTTGGTATATGATTTAGGTTAGATAATTTGGTTTGATTTAAGTTTGATTTAGGTTAGTTTAGGTTTGAATTAGATTATATTTTGTTTGGTATATGATTTTTGTTGGATTTGGTTTGATTTTTGTTTGATTTAGGTTTGATTTAAGATAATTTGGTTTGAACTTTGTTGGATTTATGTTAAATTTAAGTTAGATAATTTGGTTTGATTTGGTTTGATTTGGTTTGATTTGGTTTGATTTATGTTAGATTCTGTTTAATTTAAGGTTTTGGTTTGATTTTGGTTTGATTGAGGTTTGATTTTGGTTTGATTGAGGTTTGATTTAGGTTAGATTTTGTTTAATTTAGGGTTTTGGTTTGATTGAGGTTTGATTGTGGTTTGTTTTTGGTTTGATTGAGGTTTATTTATGTTAGATTTGATGAATATGTTTGAAGTGTTGGTTAAATTAAGTTATATGTTATATATTAGGTTGTTTTGATATGATTAATGAATATTTGATTATATTAAGGTATATTCTGGTTTGAAAGATGTTGGATTATGTTGGATATTCCATAAATGATCCATTTTTCGTTATATTGAGTTTGATTTATGGATAATATGTTATATATTGAGTTTGATTATATTTATTGTTATTAGGTTTGGATTAGGACCTTCATCCACCGTCGCCTGAAGACCCAGATCGGCACCAACCCTTCGTCTATTGAAGATCGCTGAGCTTCCTCCACCTTTAGTCGCCTCCTCCACCGTCGCCGCCACAACTGCTAAATAAGGTAAGTTTTTAAGGTTTTTAATAATATTAGAATTATATTATTATGTTGTTAGGATTATATTGGATTTTAGTTATGAATTGAATTATGTTGAATTAGATTTGATTAGATTAGATTTGGTTTATGTATGAATGAATTAGATTTTAGGTTAAAATTGAATTGTTTGGATTAGATTGGATTTTAGGTATGAATTGAATTTTTGAATTGTGTATGATTAAAATAGTGTTGGATTGAATTTGATTTTATGCTAGATTTAGTTTATGTGTGAATAAATTATATTTTAGGTTAGAATTGAATTGTTTGGATTAGATTGGATTTTAGGTATGAATTGAATTGTTTGAATTATGTATGATTGAAATAGTGTTGGATTAGATTTGATTTTAGGTTAGATTTATGGTTTGATTGATGTTTGATTAGGTTTGATTAGTGTAAAAAATTGGTTAGATTAATGGATATTTGGTTAGATTTATGAATATTTGTTTTAATTGATGTTGATTTAAGTTATATTTTGGTTAGATGTATGTATTTAGGTTAGAATTATGTAAGATAAATGGAAGCCTAATTTATGTAAATAATAATGCGGGTTGTTTTCCATTTTATTAGAAATATGGAAGTACTCGATAAAAGTTGGATGACCTTACATCAAGATCATCCAGATTACGAGAAAGGTGTTGACAAATTCCTCGAGTTTGCTGTTAGGAGTACATCCCGACAAATAATGAAATGACCTTGCGTGAAATACTTGAACATGCCGTTTATGGAAATAGACGAAGTGAAGACTCACCTCATCATTTATGAAATAAATGTTCATTATGAGTACTGGTATTGTCATGGAGAAAAGAGACGTACTACTCAAGTGGTTAATGACGATGCCGATGAAGATGCCGATGACTTCGATGATGATGATGACGACGATGATCAATCGGAGGATGCCGTGCCGGAATTCAACGATGCGAGACCGGAGATGAATAATACAGTTAATGAAGAGGTCAATGAAGAATGTTATATGCACAATTTTATAAACGATATGTTCTCCAACATTAATGATGTCCCGAACAACCATGAACCAATCGAAGATGCGCATAGATTTTATAAATTTTATAAATTTCTTGATAATTGCAAACGACCATTATATGAAGGTTCTCGAATAACGAAATCATCAGCACTACTGAAACTACTTCACATAAAAAATGTATGTCAATGGACAAATTCTTCGTTCGATATGTTGCTGCGTCTACTTAAAGACTACATTATACTGATTGACGCTCAATTGTCAAACTCCTACTACGAAAGTAAAAAATTCATTACTGATATCGGGCTTAAATATGACAAAATAGACGCATATAAGAACAACTCTATGCTATTTTGGAAGGACGACAAAAATGAATATTCTTGCAGAGTTTGAGGTCTTTCAAGATGGAAAGTCGACCAAACAAGTGGGGCATTTCGAGAGAAGAAAAATGGGAAATTCATTCCAAAAAAGGTGTTGAGATATTTCCCTCTAATACCAAGACTGCAAAGACTATACATGTCCTAAAAAACGGCTCCAATGATGAGATGGCATAAGGAAGGAAGAGTTGATAGTGATACGTTGAGACATCCTGTTGATTCCTTAACTTGAAAAACGTTTGATGAAAATTATAAAGATTTTGCTTTGGAATCTCGAAACGTAAGACTAAGTTTATCAAGCGATGAGTTTCAACCATTTGCAAATGGGAAAAAGTCATACAGTGTTTGGCCGGTTATTCTCGTTCCTTATAATGTGTCACCCACTACTTGCATGGATTCTAGCAATTTTATTTTATCTATGTTAATTCCGGGTCCAAAGAGTCCGGGAGATGCAATTGACATATTTCTCCAACCATTGATCGACGAGTTGACCTAACTGTGGCAAACTGGTGTGAGAACGTTTGATGCACACACCTTGCAATACTTTAACATGCGATCGGCGTTGTTGTGGACCATTAACGACTTTCCCGCCTACGCAAATTTATCAGGCTGGAGTACGAAAGGTAAATTCTTTTATCCCTGATGTAACAACGACATGGTATCTCTTCGATTGGTTCATGGTTCCAAACAATGTTACATGGGTCATAGACGCTTCCTTCCACCAAAGCACAAATACAGAAGGGATAAAGAGTCGTTTGATGGTCGAACAGATTATAGAGAGCCCCCTAAATTGTTAACGGGGCAAGAAACTTACGAGCAAGCACAAGACCTAGAAGACATAATTCTTAGTACGGATCTGAGCAAGAAAACCAAGATATATCATGAAACGCAGGGAGACAATTAGAACAAACTTAGCATTTTCTTTTGTTTGCCTTATTGGAAATCACTATTATTGAGACATAATTTGGATGTGATGCATATTGAGAAAAATATTTGTGATAGTGTGTTGGGAACAATAATGAATGTGAAAGAGAAGACTAAGGATGGTCCTAAAGCCCGTAAAGACTTACAACTCTTAGGCATAAAATCATGGTTACATTCTATAAATGATGAAGGAGTGATTCATTATCCAGAAGTGCCTTTCACTTTGACATCCGATAATAAAAAACGTCTTTGTAAATTCTTGAAAGATCTCAAGTTGCCTAATAGTTTTTGCTCAAATATCGGGGGTTGTGTAAATTTGGAAGAGAAAAAGATTTCGAGATTAAAGAGTCATGATTGTCACATTTTGTTGGAATATCTTATTATTTTAGCAACTCGTTGATTACTTCAAGATAATGTGTATGATGCGTTAGTAAATTTGTCTCGGTTCTTTCGGTTGTTATTAAACGAATACAAATTATGTACAGAAAAACACGATGAAGGTTTGACCACTCAAAATAGTGGGGTGGTAGTTGAAGGGTAAAACAGGTCTGAAACTATGTCATACTACGGAGTTTTAACGGATATAATCGAAGTACAATACTTTTCTCACAAACGAGTTGTTTTATTCAAGTGTAAGTGGTTTGATACACACTCGGGGGAACTAGGAGTGAAAGTGGATAAATTTGGCTTCGTAAGTATAAATGTAAACCGAATTTTAAAAACCCAAAGTCAAGACCCGTATATATTGGCGAGTCAAGCAAAATAAGTATTCTACGCCCCTGATATGTTAGCCCGACCCAGTTGGAAGATTGTGAAAAAAATAAAAGTGCGGTTTACAAATATATAGTTCAGATTAATTAATTAGGTAGATTTTGATAGGATCGGCGAAACCAATAGAGACGGGGGTCTGGCTATTGATGACGACTTCGGATAAACGGTTTGATAGAAATCCTGTTAGGGATTAATATCTCTTTCTATTCTTCACAAATCCTTCGAACTCTTGAAACAGATTCAAGTGCGGAAATGTTCGTCGGATTTGAAGCTTTGAACCAATGAAAGATGAATGGTAGAAAGTAAAAAACACAAGAAGTTGTTTATGGATGTTCGGAGCAAACTCTCCTACGTCACCCCTTCTTCCAACCACTGGAAGGATTCACTATACTTCTTTGAATCAAATACAGTTCACTAATCTAGCCAACTCTCTATTGAACAAAACAACATTTGTTCAACTTACAACACTCAAGTTTTCTCACAGAAAAGATAGTATGTAATACAATGTATTCACAGCTAGATGATAAGTGAGATGTTTGATTTCAGGAACTTTCTTGAATGAAAAATGAAGCAGCTCTCTGTTTCTTGTATTTTTCAGCCAGCCATTTGTCCGTTGTCTTAGGCAGCAATTTATTCTTGAAAAGCTTCAACGGCCAAATCCTTCTTTTGGACACATATCATCTTTCAGTTGGATGTACTATCCATGAGGTACTGGGTAGTACAGTAGAAAAAGATTCTTGAGATCGTGGTAGTACAATGCAGTACATGCAATTTGAATTATGTCAAACGTGGCAGTTATTCATTTGTTGAGCTCTGTTGTTAGCTGCCTGAAAGACTCTGCTGCCAGCTGTCTAGAAGAGCATTTGCCTTCAGATGCCCATCTAATCATCTTAGTCGTTCATCTTCTTAGAAGCAATCTGCATTAGACGCCTCATCTTTCTCTTTCCATTAGACTCCACGTCTAATTACGGTTCCCTTCAGACTAGTCTGAAGGAGTTAGACTGCACGTCTAACTTTCTCTTTCTAGACTGCACATCTAACTTTCTCTTTCTAGATTGCACGTCTAACTCCACTAGTTAGACCCCCACGTCTAACCACGCGTTAGATGCCCACGTCTAACATTAGACGTTTTTCATAAAATCGGTCTAACTACGCGTTGACTTTGAGTTGTGCCTGCAAATTAACAAAACTCTAATTATTAATTCTGCACCTGGTGAAATTTGAACCCAAGTCACCTTACCACTACACCACTTAAGATGTTGATATCTAAATATATATTTACATATTTGATATGACTAACAATTATTGAACTTAGTTTTATCCAAAAACTATTTCATCAATCATCAAATCAAAATTGTTAAGTTATTTTTTAAACATTAAAAATTTCAACCCAACAGATTTAAGTTTTTTACTTTATAATATTTAAATTTGGTTTTTCCCATGTCTTTCGTCTCGATCTCTATAATCAATTGAGCCTTTAATTTTTCAATTTCATATTGGCTCTTTGATTCTATCAACATATCATTAACGTACAAGAGTAGATAGATGTAAGACTCATCTTGTAATTTGTGCAAATACATACATGAATTGAATATATTTTTGTGTACTTGTGCTCCATCATAAGCTTTTCAAGTCGTTTGTACTATTATCTCAGCGATTGCTTAAACCCGTACAATTATTTGTTCAACTTATAAACCCAATTTTATTTATCAATATCTTTGAATCCATCTGGTTGATAAATGTAGATTTCCTCGTTCAGATGACCGTGTATGTTTGCGGTCTTCACATCTAGTTGAGCTAGCACCAAATTCATTTGTGCCACCAAGGCCAACATTATTCTAATGGAATAGTGTTTAACAACACGAGAAAGTACTTTATTATAATCAACTCCTTCCTTATGAGCGTAGTTTTTATCTACCAATTTTGCATTTTAGCAAATATCAAATTTTCCGAGAAATCATTCTTTCTTAGCAAAGATCCATTTACAACCAATGGCCTTCTTCCATTTTGGTAGACGCGTCAACTTACATGTCTCATTCTTCTGAAGATATTACATCTCATCTTCCATAACACATTTCTTTTTTCCATTTTCAGTACTTCGACTGACATATGAAAAAGTTGATGGAACATCATCTGCAACTATAAGTGCATAGGCCGCATGGTCAACAAACCGGGCTGGTTTTGAATAACTCGTCTTGGTTTAATCACAACAATTGATTCACGTTGTTGTGAAGATTCTTGTGTCGAAACCTCTTCCTCATTTGACTCTTCGTCTATGGTCGGAGAGTCACTTATAGTTGGGTTTATCTTTATATGCTCAAAACTCCACCTGTTGTGGAGTACAATCAATCTTGTCTAGTATTACCTTATTCAACATTGAATAATCGTCAAAAATAAAATCTCTACTAATAATGGTTTTCTTTGCATCCAAACACCAGAGGCGATATTCTTTAACTCTCGTAATAAATATCATAAAAAGAGCCTTCTTTCCTCGTGAATCTAACTTTGATTCAACTACATGATAATATGCAGTAGAACCAAAAATATACAAAAAATGATAATCAATTGCAGGTTTTCTAGACCATACCTCTAATGGAGTCTTGCCACCAAGTGTAGATGATGGTAGTCAATTTACCAAATGTTCAGCGCATGACACAGCTTCTGTCTAAAATTTCCTGTCTAATCCAACATTATACAGCATACAACAAACTTTCTCCATCAATGTTCTATTCATACGTTCCGATACTTCATTCTACTGTGGTATTTTCTAACTGTGAAGTGTCGAACTATGCCACACTCTTGGCATAATTTCTGGAATGGATCATTTTATATTCTTCACTGTTATCAGTCCGGAAAATTTTGACCTTTCTTCCCGTCTCATCTTCAACTTGAGTTTTCCATTTAAGAAAAATATCAAACATCTTTATTCTTCATAGTAAAAATCATACTCTTCTCGAAAAAATATCAACAAAAGTAATAAAATAATGTCTATCTCCAAAAGATGGAGTCTTAGCAGGTCCCCAGACATCTGAGTGCATATAGTCCAAAATACCCTTGGTGTTATGGATAGCAGTGCCAAATTTTACTCGCTTTTATTTTCCCATAACACAATATTCACAAAAATCTAATTTACAAACTTTTTACATTTCAGCAATTTTGCTTGACAAGTGTTTGCATAGATTTCTCACCAGCATGCTTTAATCGTATATGACATAGATTTGTTATCTTTAATATTCCTTACTGCCCCATTAACTGTACTACCTTGATAATAATACAAATTATTATTTTTCCTGATAGCTTTCAACATCACTAGCGCTTCAGAGATTACCTTAAAAATTTCATTTTCTATTTTCACATGTAGACCTTTTGACTCCAAGGCACTAAAGAAATGAGATTTTTTTCATATTCGGTATATACCGAATATTTCTGATAATTCTGGTGGATCCATCATTATTTCACAGCTTGATTGAACATATCCATTTTATTTTACATGTATTAGCATCTCCCATGTAAATAACTCCACCATCTAGTTCCTTAAGTTAAAGAACCACTTTCGAACTGGTATCATATAATAAGTGCAGGCTGAGTCCAATATCAACGTGTTAGGATGTGATGTTGTATGTGACATCAACAAAAAGAATTCTAAATCTGCATCATCTCTATTTTTTGCAACATTTGCATCTTCAAAATCTTTCTATTTCTTCTTCAACTTTGGGCAAATTAATCTTCCAATTTCAATTCTCATGACAAAAAGTACATTCATCTTTGGCAACTCTACTTTTGGATCTTTCTCCTCCCACTTTTGATTTGCTTTGTTGATGTCCCCTGACCACCAACGCTTCTAATGCTTCATCTGTTGTAGTTATTTTGCTTTTCTTTTTGTCCTACTTTCTCAATTCATGACCATATAAAGCAAAACTTACAACATCAAGAGAAACATTTCCCTTCCCATGAAGTAACGTTGTTTCTAAGTGTTCAAATTCATCAAGAAGGGACGATGGCAACATTACAGCTAGATCTTCATCCTTAAACTTCACATCAAGATTTAATAGATCTACTACTAATTAATTAAACTTAGTGATATGTTCATTCCTAATAGTACTTGCGTGATAATCAAACCAGAACAATCGATTCATCATAAAGAGCTTATTCTGATCAATCTTCTTCAGAAATATGTCCTCCAATGCATGCCACAGTTTCTGTGCAAAAGTTTCGTTCTTCATGACTTACTTCTACTCTCTAGATAGGCACAATCGAATTTTTCTGCACGACAATCGATTCATGATACTGCATTCTTTTTCTTCTATATCATCTACCTTTCTTACCTCAATAGAAATATCTAGACCCTACTGAAAAAGACAATCTAGAATTCCACATTGTCACATGCTGAAATACTCAGTTCCATCAAAGATTTCCTCGGCAAACTTTAAATTCAACATCAGTGTCCTCGTCTAGGATGACGAATGAGTTCGTGCCCCTTTTGAAGACTTAATCGTCATGCCAAGGACGAACCTTCAGCTCTAATACCATTTTTTGAGAAAAAATGACAGAAACAAAAGAAGAAACAAACAAAACAACACACTAACGGAGTTCGGCAAAATGTTGCCTACGTCTTTGAGCACTAAGACTATCAATTAATAAATAAGAAGAGATACAAGTATTGGTTACAATAAACCAAAGAGGGGGGAGTTTCTTTTATACACTAAGAAACTTCTCCAACTCTCATCATCTTCCGATGTGGTATTCTTTTTTCTAATTGTGAGAAAAGTTTCTTTTATATACTAAGAAACTTCTCTCACTTCCATCATCTTTAGATGTGAGATTTTAATTGTGCCAAAAACAACAAAGACATGTAAGTAGTTGAATAAGGCGATCATCATCTCTATATTCAATAACATGCTTGTAATTTAGTAGATTATGTCAATGCTAACCAATCCAAAGAGAAGTAATTGCACTGAAAAAAAATCATGAATACTCAAGTCATTTTGCAATAATGCACGGATTTCATATTGTAGTTGATATTTGACAACAAAATTATTTTGCACAAACAATCTTGACATATAATCTCAAATTTCTTTTGCAGTTTTAAATTTTGACAATTGAACATCAATTCTTTGTTCAACAGAGTTGTTGTTTGTCTCCCAAGTATGAAATAATTCATCAAAATTTTCAACACCAATTACATGACATTTGGATATTCTATAAACGTATTCCTAGACTCCTTTGCCCTTCAAAAAATTAGCCATCACATAACTTCAATACAAATAATTTTTTCCATTTAAACAGACACCAATAGATTGTAATAAATCATCTCCAATCATTGTACACAATTTAAACAAAACAATCCAAAATAATAAGCAACGGTCCCAAATCCCAACTAATAAACGGTCAAGACACGCAAAAAATAACATGCAATCCCAAAAATAAACGAAATCCAAAATTTAGGGAAGATCTAACCATTCAGATGCGGAAGCGGTGGAGATAACTAGAACCATAAGACAACAAGTAGAGAAACAATAAGCAAATCTGGAGAGCCAGCGAGCAATCTGGAGATCCAAAATTTTAACTTGGCTCTGATTCCATTATAGAATTCATAAATAATGAATTCTTATAAATAATATCAAAAGTAAGAAGCATATCAAAAGAGAAAGTTTAATTTGATATATATATATATATAATCGGTTTGGAAAAGGAACGATTACATCCATTTATATATAGCTAAGATGAATTTTACAATACACATCTAGGATAAAATGCAAAAGAAATATAAATATATGTTAAAACTCTTATCCTTGCAATATCATCCTTCAAATAGACCTAAAATCATTAGTCTTACAATACTTATTTGGGTATCCTTGTATCATATACTCTAGCAGTGGCCTTCTTTGCCTATAAAATGAAGAAAAATAAGTTTAATTTGGTGGTTTCTGAAAATATACAAAACAGATTGGCCTATAAGAACTCACCTCGTTCTCCCAATTTGTGCACAAGGTGATGATCGAAAGGACCAATGCTTGACTGAATAGAGCCACAATGATTCCAGTCCATAGTCCCTTTGTCGGATTAAAAACAAAATCTGAATCAAAATCACATTTAAGGATGCCTTTTAAAAGAAATAGTCATACTAGTTAGCTAGCTACCTTCCCTCCAAAGTGAAAGACAAATGCTAGTAATACAGCACAAGGTATTCCAATTAGATAATATGCTCCTAAATTAACAAAAGCTCCTATCTTTTGCCTTCCACATCCTCTAACAGTGCCTGAAAGTATTTACTCAAATTCCATCATATTTGAACAAAATCAATAATAAAGAGAGATTAAAACCTGAAAGTATGGACGGAACCCCATCAATAAAGTGAGAGCCTGCTAACAAAATCAACATTTCTGCTACATAACTTATTACTTTCTCTTCTTTACTATAACAATAACCCCATATTCTACGCCCCACTATCATTATTGTTCCTACCACTACTCCTTCTGTAGTCACCAGGAATAATGCTATGCAAACTGCCAAACGAGCTGCTCGTGGCCTTCCAGCTCCCAATTCATTGGACACTCTCACACTGTCAAACCAAGAAGTTGAAGATGAAGATTTCTAATTGTTTACAAAAAAATAGTCGTAAAATCTTTTCAATTACCTCACAGTAGCACCTAGTCCCATTGGAATCATATATACCAGACTACATGTGTTAAGGCTGCCACATTTTAAATACATGTCAGTCAAAGTTAGATAAAAATAAACTAAACACTTGATTTTAACTAAAATTGAAGATAAAATAAATATGATTTATGTGGTAAAAAACTGTCACCCTAAAATTGAAAACAAAATAATAGCAATCGTAGTGGAATGCAAAATAATAGCATAAAAGTAAGAAAGTAAGAAAGAACGACACAAGAATCTTACCCAGGTTCGACTAACAATGTCCTACGACATGCTTTTCGAGAATCGATTTAATAGATTTGTAATAGGGATTACAAACTTTAACTCTCTTTGTTTGTTCTAGGTTTAGTCTCACACTCATCTCGTTTACAATGTATATATACAAATACTTTTAGAATTCATAATTATGGTAAAGATCATGTGATGTCTTTAACATCTTCAATGATATGATCTTGTGGCGATTTAGTTGACATTTCCATAATAATACGATTTGATTGACATCTTCACCATTATGTGATTTCATACCTTTTTGAATCCAACAAATAATCGCACATATTTTCCTTCCTCTTATTTAGTACTTAACATTGAGGCACACTAAATTGGGCTCAAAATCCTAGGCCCAATTCTACAAATTATACACCTTGCATCTATGTCTATTGTCAAACGAATGAGCCTAATCACCAAAAAACACCCTAGAAACAATATTCTTACTTCTCTAATTACGTTCCAACCTTTGTTACTTGAATCAGGTCGCAATATTTTCGAAACTTGATTTCTGTCACCACCTTCTGGTCATATCTATGGGATTTGCATCTATGTGAACTTTCTCCACAATTATCGCTTCACTCACTATGACATCTCGAATGTAGTGAAGTAAAATGTCGATGTGATTTGTGCGCTCGTGAAACATCGAGTTCTTTGACAAGTGTATGACACTTTGATTATTGCAAAATAACTCCATTTTATCGTGCTTCACCCAAAATTCACCCACGAGACCCTTCAACCAAAGTTCCTCATTGACGCCCTCCATCACAACGATATACTCGGCCTCCGTTGTTGAAAGGGAAACTACGCATTGTAATTGTGCCTTCTAACTTACCGAGCATCCATATAGGATAAACACATATCCTGTTATAGACCTTCTATTGTCCATCACTTGCAAATCAACATACCCTCTCAACTTATCATCACCTACACCCGCCCATTTAAAACAATGACTATATCTAAGGATCCCCCAATGTAACGGAGGACCTACTTCGTCGTCTCCCAATGTTCTTTCCCGGGTTCTCCATAAAGAGACTAACAAGACTAACCGCGTGAGCAAGATCGGGTCGCGTACATACCATGGCATACATTAGGCTCCCGATGGCACTCACGGTGTTTGTCATTCTCACATTTTCCTCCTCGGTACTCGGCGATATCTTTAAGGAGAGTTTGAAATGAGTAGTTAATGTCATTTGAATCGTCTTAGCGTTAGACATCTTGAACTTGGTGACCACTTTTTGGAGGTAGTTGCTTTGAGACACGAACATATAGACTTTATCCCGCTCACGCTCAATCACCATCCCCAAAATTTTCTTTGTCGGTCCCATATCCTTCATCTCAAATTCACTCCAGAGCAAACTTTTGACCTTACAAACCTATTTTTTGTTTCCCGATGTGATCAACATATCATCCACATATAACAATATGAAGATCCTACAACCATCAACCCACTTGACATAGACACAACTATCAAAATTTCTCCTCACGAAATCATTATGAACCATGAAATCATCAAAGCGCAAATACCATTGTATTGGGGATTGTTTAAACCAAAAACCAAGCGTTTAAGTAGACATACCTTCTCTTCATCAACGAGTTTGACGAACCCCTCGGGTTGCATTATGAAGATCTTCTTCTCCAAATTCCCATGAAGAAATTTTGTCTTCGCGCCCATTTGCTCGAGCTCCGAGTCAAACTGATTCACTAGAGTGAGTAACACATGAATGGACGTGTGCTTCACTACCGGGGAGCAGATCTCGTTAATGTCAACCTCTTTGCCTTGTGTGAAGCCTTTAGCTACCAATCTCGCCTTAAAATTTGGCTTGTTACTACCCTATACACCTTCTTTACACTTGAATATCCACTTTGAACTAACCACTCGCTAATTCTTGAGTTTATCCACCAATTCTCACGTCTTGTTTTTCTCACTTGTTTAGTTCACTTCTTGATCTCTATCACTTCTTTAAACGATATCGTCTCTAAATCTTGTACATCATCTTCCACAAGGAATGCAATGGCCGCCAAATTGGAGTAGTCAAATCTCTCTAGAACAAAGGGTTGTCATGCGGTCTCTATCGTGTGCGAACTGGTATGAGCTAAGATTCTCTTCCAGATCTATACCTTCTTCCTCTACCTGACCGTCTATTTCATCATATTCACTAGACTCCCCCGTGTCCACCGATTCTTTAGTAATCCCTCTTAGGAATTCCACCTCAAATTCGGTCCTCTCTCTAGTGACTTTGCTAGCTTCGACTGACTGTGTTTCTCCATAATAGGACTCAGTTTCCCTAAAGACCACGCTACGGCTAATGATGCACTTAGTTGTCTTTTTGTCCTTGTAAAATAGTTTCTAACCCTTTACTCCCTCAAGGTATCCAACGAATATACACTTATTCGCTCTCGGATCTAGCTTTTCATCTCGTTGGTGCATGTAAGTTACACAACCAAAACCTTCATGTTATCGAGTTTTGGAGGAGCAATAATCCAAACTTCTTCAAGTATCTCGTATTCTAATGTCATCGATGGAAAATGATTGATAAGATAACCTGTGGTGTTAACCGCCTCACCCTAAATCCGCTTTGGTAGACCGACATCAAACAACATATACCGGACATGCTCAAGTAGTGTTTTGTTCATTCGTTCCGCCAAGCCATTCTGTTGCGGTTTGTGTTGGACGGTTTTATGACGAATCATCCATTCTTCCTTGATAAACTGATTGAACTCATCGCTTAGGTACTCTAAACTGTTATATGTTTGAATCTTTTTAACATTCTTCTTGGTCTAAGTCTCTACCATCTTCTTCCACTTCTTAAACTTAGCAAATGCATCATCCTTTTGCTTCAAGATGTATACCCAAACCTTGCGCGAACAATCATCAATGAAGATGATAAATTACCAACATCCAACTGGAGTTATAGTCCATCTCCGACCCCCACAAGTCTGAGTGAACATAACTGAACGTCTCCCAAGTCACCTCAACCGACAGCCCTAACTTCACCCTCGTAGTTTAACCGTATATGCAGTTCTCACAAAACTCCAAATCATCAAGTTTCTCCTTACCAAAATAGTCTCTCTTACTCAACTACTTCAAACTCCTCTCACTCACGTGCCCTAATCTCTTATTTCATAGACTCATGGGCGATACATATCGAGGATCACCATTATCGCCATATCACCAATTAAAGTGATGCCTTGAAAGACGTAAAAATGTTTCTCTCTCACGCCTCTCATTACCATTAGCGACTCTTTTATGACCTTCAATACGTTACCCTTCCATGCAAAACTAAGTTGGTCTAGTGAGCCGAGAGATATTAAATTCCTCTGGTGGTCTGGGTTGTGTCGTACGTCCGCCAATACGCTCTCGATTCCATCATGTGTCTTCAAACGCACTATTCTGATTCCCATCACCCTACAAGACTTGTTACATAAAAAAACCTCACCCGTCGAAGTCTTCTCATAGGTCTCGAACCAACTCTCGTTAGGTGTTATATGGAATGAACACCCAAAATCCATAATCCTACGCTTGTCGGACTAATTAGTGGAAACAACGAGAACATCCGCACTTTTGTACACATTCTTGACCTCTTGAACAATCACCGTTTCTCCGTTATTATTCCCATCGTTACTCAAATCTGGACAATCTCGCTTAAAGTGTCCATCTTTGTCACAACTGAAGCGCTTAATAATTTTTTCCCTGAGAGACTTCGAACGTATCTTCTTCTTGCTTTTATTGTCTCTCCTCTCGGTTCTCCCTCGAACCAACAGTCCATCTCCACTTACATTGCTCTTTTTATTCTTCTTCTTTTGGTCTTTCAATCTCAACGCACTCATCACATCATTGAGGGTAAGCTCCTCCTTCTCATGCTTGAGTATGTCTATGAATGTCTCATACGAAGGGTAAAGAATTCAAAAGCATCATCGCCTTATCCTCGTCCTAGTATTTCTCCCCGATGTTTTCCAAATCAATGAGAATCTTGACATATTCGTCGAGATGCGTTTGTAAGTCTTTTCCCTTAGTCATTCTAAACTTGAAGAATTTCTGCTTGATGTAGATCTGAGATGATAGTGCCTTAGTCATATACAAAGACTCCAACTGAAGCCACACATTTGTTGTCGTCATGACACTAGCAATCTTTCGTAGAACCTTATCACTAGACTAAGAATCAAGGTGTTATAGGCTCTTTCCAACAACTCCATTTTTTCACTGCATCCATCGAGGTCGGTAATTGTGATTCCCTCTCGAGTGCTTTAGCAACTCCCATGTTGCCCAAGTGTGCCCTCATTTTTATCTTCCAAAACCCAAAGTTGTTCGTCCCATCAAATTTCTCGATATCAACCCTAGAAGTCGACCACATCTCAAATATTCAAAATAATTGACCGAATCAAGAAAAAAACTCACCAAAAAACCGAACCGCGACTGCCTTAGCCCAACTTAGCTTTGATACTAGTTTGTGATGTAACTATCACCCTAAGAATGAAAACGGAATAATAATAACTGTAGTGGAATACAAAAGAATAGCGTAAAAGTAAGAAAGAACGAAATAACGACATAAGAATTTTATCCATGTTTGGACCAACAATGTCATATGTCATACTTTCGGAGAATCGATTCAATAGAGTTGTAATATTGATTACAAACTCTAACTCTCTCTGTTTGTTCTAGGTTTTAGTCTCACACTCTTCTCATATATATATATATATATATATATATATATATATATATATATATATATATATATATATATATATATATATATATATATATATATATATATATACTTTTAGAATTCATAATTAGGGTAAATATCATGTGATAACTTTGACATCTCAACCATGATATTATCTCGTGGCGATTTAGTTGCTATTTCCATAATTGTACATCTTCACCATTATATGACAAACAATTGTACATATCTTCATTCCCCTTTTTTACCTAATATTGAGGCACACCAAATTGGGCCTCAAAAACCTAGGCCCAATTCCACAATTTCTATATTCGAGTAGCATTCTACTCATTAAGTGGAGTAGCACAAACTTCTGCATTTATTTTCATGTTTAGTTAATGGAGACAAAAATGTTCTCACCTTATGGAGAGGACTGAAGTCTCTAGTTTGGGATTAGGAAGGAGTCCAGATAGAAGAACCATCATTTCAAATGACCATGTCTCCAAACTGTGAGAAACACAAGTCAAATGAAGAATATACTAGAAATTATTAGTAACATTATTTGTCAAAAGGAAGAAAAAGAAGACAAACAATTAAGAGAGTTATCAACTTACCATAACATAATTGCTGAAGGAATAGCAAGCCTAAGATATTTCATGACGTCTTTCAATGCCTCCTTGGAAAACCCAGTCCAAGTCTCCTTACAAGAAGGTGATACTCTGATGTAGATTCCCAACAAGAGCACATTAATCCAATATGAAAATGCATTGGCCAAGGCAGCCCCTTTGTTTCCAAGCCCCAAATTGAACACCAAAGCCCGACAAACAAAAATGTGGACAAATGTGGTGAAGCCAGCAATGAACACCATTGGGGTGACATTATTTTGGGCCTGCAAGAACCGAATGAGGCACTGGAAGAGGGCATAGGCAAAGATGGAGGGGATCATGAACCGCGCATAGCGCCCTGCCTCGGCTGAGATTTCTGGGTCCTGGCCCAAAAATGCTAGTATGTCGCCTGCATTGAACCAAATCAAGGCAAGGGGAATACTGGCTAGAAGCAGAACAAGCATGGCTCTTTGTGTGTGGACTCCCAGCATGTGGTACTGTTTGGCTCCGTAGGATTGACCACAGAAAGTGTCCAGTGCACTTCCTAATCCAACCTACTCCCAACATAGAATTGTTAATGAATGAATTATTGCAGCCAAGTTGCCTATTTTTTGCAGTGTGATACTATGGTGGATCTTCATATTTCTAAAATAACATGCCTTCTTAAAAGAATGTTGGAGAAAAATACAAAAGAACTCATCATCATTCTCAACATTAGCTCTCTTTAGAAAGTAATTAGTAAAAAACTTACGAGAAGGCTAAAGCCAGTAACAGTAGCAAAGGAAGTGGCCATGGATGCACCAGAAAGAGGAAGCTCGCCAAGATGACCTACAAACATGACTGAGATAACCTGCAATCCGAATATTAACAAATTGACCAGTACTATGGGTCCTGCTAAATACAACTGCTTCTTCACTTCCGCAAAGACCTCCACATTCACATGCTCCTCCTTGAGGTTTATCAATGGGATTCCTTCTTTCCCCATAATTTTACGTCCTATCAGTACACAAGGAAATAGCATTGAAAGATATATAGAGAATAACATGATAGCTTAGCTCCACCCCCAAAAGATGACTAACCGGCATCCGCCTCTAATCCTTTCATAGCAGAATCCAATATATTTTATTCCTGTTTTATTTTTATAACTATCTTAGAGATATATTAACTTTATTTCATTTGTATTTTTTTAATGAGAAAACTTGTTTCAAATTATTATTATGTTAATATTGTTCTTAATTAATCGAATATTAATTATTAAATATATATACCGATGTAAATATATTATTTATGTTTTTTATTGAGTTATTTTTGTAAATTGTTTGATAAATAAAATTCGAGTTTTGATTTGGTTGAATTAGTATACTATTTTTATATTTAAAATTAAAGTTTTGAAACAATTTAAAAAACTATTTTAATTAATTAAAAAAAATACATGTTATACAAAAAGCTTTTTTATCATAAAAAAAATAAAAACCAAGTACCAATAATGGTTTCAAAATTGAGATGGAGATAATAATTGTAAAATCATTATAGTTTTAAGCATTAAATAAAATAAAAATAAAAATAAAAAATCTAAAAATCCAATAATAAATAGTTGTAGCTCCAATGATGATATCTAGAACTTTTTTTAATACTTTATAATTTAGAATGATTATATTTTAAAAATATAAAAGTTAATTAATATATATATTTACACTATTCAATTAAAAGATAAATTTTTTTTTTATGGCTTTGTTCGGATTGGGGTTATTTAAATAACCTAGAGAGGGAAAAAATAATGATGATTTATGATTTTGAGGAAGTGATGATTATTTTTGGTAAAAAGACTTAAAAGGTATTAATTTATATAAATAAAATAAAAAATAATAATTTTAAATAAAGGGTATTTTAGTATTTTGATTAATGAAATGAGTGATGTGATTGGCGGAAGTAATTGATTGAAAAATTGGTTTTGTATAAATTATTTAAAAAATCTAAGAAGAACCAGGCCTATAAAATATTTGGCAACTGACAGGTTATTTTTTCAATTAATATATCAATTATTAACCATAAACATTAAAAGAAATGTTGTTGTTTGCTGGTAGTCTTAACAAAATTTTGATAAAGTATTTTGTTATAATATTTCAAAATATATGAAAAAATTGTAAACTATAGTTTATATTGAACTTATAACTATGAAACATTTTTTATTAGAAATTTATCTCAGATCTGGTCTCGAAAGTTGGATATCAATCTAATATAATATATCATGCATTTACCCATTTCTTCGGTAAGATCGGTAAGATCACCAAGGACTTATTGGAAAATGGTTTTTTGATTTTATTTGAGTTTTATTTTAAAAATTCTTGTTTGATAAAAATTAGGTAAAAAAATTGGTTTTTAAAATTTGATGATTAATTTATCTTTTAACTTTAAAGGATATGATTTAGATGAGAGAATGACGGTTGAGAGAGGATAAAATTAGAGGATAATTTTAGTATTTAAATGAATAAAGTTATTGTTTAGACTGTTAATATAATAGTTAGGTTTTGAAATAAAACTTGTACCAAACATCAAACAAGCCCCAAGTAAAAGATGTGTCTTATATTGTCAATAAAGTAAAATATATTATCTTATATTATTATAAAATAATGTATATGTGCCCATTAATATAAATATATATATATATATATATATATTTAATTATTTTGACTGACTTGCTTACTTGACCATTACGAAATTATTAGTCCACGATTCATTATTTATAGGTTTTACAATTAATACTCCATCACAAAAAACATTGAAATTTTGATCAAGACCGTTAATATTATTTTTTGAGGAAAGAAATTTTTTTTAACATTGATACAACTCATGCAAATCAAAAGTATATAAAATTAATTATGTTATTTCAATAATAAAAAATAAAAACAAGAGATAATTATTGTGACATACTCAATAAATAATTATTATATATTTTAATCCACTACTAAATTCAAATAATCAAATAATTTATTTGAACAAAATAATTATGCATAAATATTTAGTTGGGATTGTCATTCTCTAACCATATTTAAACTTTATAATTATTTCAAATTTTCATTAACTTAAATGAAATCTTAATTTTTATTATAAAATATGAATTTTTTTATTATTAAATTATATTTTTAATTTGTTATATGAATATAATAATTATTAAAAAAGTATATATCTCAAAATATTTGTTTTTATTTATTTATTGAAATTCCATTGAGATTACTTTCATCTAGTTCAAATAATATTGTGATTATTAGCAACTAAATGTATATAAATCATTTAAGTGTTATTTATTTATATTAACTAGATTAATTTATTGGTTAATTAATTATTTCTAAAATAAATTCACTCAAAATGTTTTAAATAAAAGTAATTAATTTATTAAGGTTATAGAGAAAAATATTTTTTATTGTTGAAATATGTTTAACATAATTTTTTATTTATTAAGATTGATGGATGGCAGTTTAATTTTGCTGAACACAATTTATAATTTATATTTATTTTTTGAAATTAAAATTAAAATTTAACTATTTATAATTATTATATATATTATAATTTTTAAATATTATTTCCGTGCACCGAAACTTGAAAATCTCATTTTTTGCCGTAAAATAGTAAGATATTAGTAATTTTTTCGGCTATGCACTTAGGTAAAGATGCAACTAATATATAATTTTGTTTCTCCCTATTATTCAAATTTATCACTATAACACGGAGAAAAAAAAAATCACCAATATTAAAAAAAAAATAGATAACGGATTAAGTATATAACTCGCAAACACACTTAACTATTTAACTATATATGCGCAGAACTTGTCGTTTAACGGGCTCGAACCTAAGAACTCAGAGTTAGTATCTATCTATTTTCATATATTTATTGATAGTGTTTTTTATTACTTGAGCGTCAAGGCTGAGTCAAACTATTTAGCAATTAAAATTGAAAATTTAATTTATATAAAACATATAAAAGTGATAGTAAAGTTGTTTTTGACTTTAAGAAAAAAATAAATAAAAGTCTCTTAATATTTTAACATAATATTTAATTTAAAATTTGTTTTTGTATTATTGAAATGAATTAATTTATTATTTAAATAAATATTCTTTAATATAAAAACTAATCTGATCACCACCCAACAAATTAATATTTCATCCCCTTTTCATCTAATGCTATGGCCTATGTATAATATGATTTTTTTTACACTATCTACAAGTTAATTTAAAATGTTAAAAAATATTCGAATTTATAATATTTGGTTTTAGAAACTAATTTTTTCACTTAAAATTAATATTTAAATATTATAATATTATATCTAATTTTGTTTTATAGTAGTGTGAAAACTCAAACTAATTATAAATATTATTATTTAAAATTAAAATATTATTTATTAATTATATTAAATATTAAACTTAATTTAATCATTTAATGAAGATCATATCAAAACATATTAAAAAAAAAAAGTATGAGTACTGAGTAGAGTATAACCCACTAACATGAAGTACCAAAATAGTGAAAAAGAGACAACAATAGAGAAATTAATATTTGTCATAAATTCCATGTCTTTTACGTACTAAAACATTTTTTAAATAAAATAAATTCAACAAACTATTTTAAAATGTTATACATTTAAGTTCGTTATGATATTTAACAATAAAAATGATAAATGCATCAAATCGACACCCAACAACAGAAAGTTCACCACTAAGGAGAACTAGATAAAAAAAAAAAAAAGACTGCAATGATAGTTGAATCACAAAAATTATAAATAGTATTAATTATTTTTGTTATTATGTTATTGATGAGAAGAGATAGAGAATTTTGGAGGGAAAATGACCTAATATTATCTCATTTGTTAGAATTTAAAAGAAAAAATATGGAGAATAAAAAGAAGAGTGGAAAATTAATTTATTGTTTTAGAGAATTAGATACATCATCGTCATTCATTCCCACAATTATTTGTGGTTATTAATTTTCAGAATGATTAGGATAATTCAAGTGACAAAAAGTCTATTACTATATTACTAAAATACTAGAGGTTACAAGTTTAATTCTCATTTAAAAATAAAAGCATGAGAACATTTCATTATTAGTCATCAATATATTAATCATAAGAATAATGATGGAAGAACGATGCTGGATGCTGGCCACGACTCCTAGCTACCTCTCCTCGGGCAGTCACGTGGAAAAATAAGTCACGGTACAAAAATAAAAATAAAATTTATCATGTAAAAAATTAGAGAAAGCATTTTCTCCCGAGCATAGCCATATTCAGAACATATTCTAAACATGACTTTTCTTATATTAATTAATATTAATTTTTTCATATCTACCTTTTACATGATAATTTTGTTTCAGTATTCACTTATTCTTTTTTACTTGTGAATAGCTAGAGAGTGACTATATTGTTACTCTAATCTTAATTTATCATGATTCATTTATTATAGTCATCTACATTGATTATTCATTCACATGATAAGTTTTTTTTTAGGGAAACAGTTATAATCATTTCATTAAAATCTCCAAAGTGGGAGGGTTAGAAATCATAGTTAAACAAATCCTAACTATGATTAAGGATGACAATCAAAAGACGCTAAAAAACTTATTGGTAAAATTCATACATTCTAAACAAACAGAGATTACAAACAGAAAAGACTACATTCAAACTTAATTATCCCAGCCTAGCATTTTCCCATGCCATTCGTTTTCATTGAGAGACCTTCTTCGTTTTCCTCTTCTTTTTCCTGTTCCTCTGACGATGAAAGGGGGTTGTATTGAAGATGATGATGAGTATTGTTGTTTCTCATTTAGAATTTTCTCTTTGTACGAGCCCATTTTGATTTGATAGAAAGAATTATTTCTGAGAATTTCAGGGCTTTTATCTTTGTTATCTTCAACTTTAATTTCTATGTTCTTGTCTTCATTATCTCCGGCTTCAGCTTCAGACTCCACATTGGTTTTGGAATCTTCTTTATCGGCTTTAGAATTCTCTGTTTTAGCTTTGAAATTTTGGGTATCTTCCTCTTGAGTTTTCTCAACAATAACTCGAGGTTCATCTTCCATTTTCATTCTAATCCTTCGTATTATAGAAATTTTCTTTTCCTCTTCACTTTAATTCCCTTTACTTTCTTTCCTTCACTGCTTTCCTTTTTCCCAGAATTCTTCTTACTTTCCTTCTATGTATTTTTCTTATTTTTGTTTTTTTATCACTATCCTTGACTTCCACAATATGCTCTTCCATTCTTGATTCTTTCATTTCATTTTCCTGCTTTTTTTACTTCTTGGGTTTTCATGATTTTTTGTTCTTCCTCAATTTCTTTTGCACATTTAGTACTAATATGCTAGAAAGTGTTGCAGAAAGCACACATGTTTGGCCTCCATTCATATGAGATTTTCATTACGGTGAGTTTTCCCTTCTTATCAACAACTATCATGTTCTTTGGTAGTGTACTTTGAGGATGCACTTCTATGTTTATTCTAGAAAAAGTAAGGTGCTCTCCTCTCTCTGTAATTGGGTTCATATATAATGGTTTCCCCAATAGACTAGCAAAATGACTTAGAGCTTCTGCATTATACATGTGTGCTGGGATGTTCCTAAGTTTGAACCATATTTAGGTTATTTCTTTTGGCTTGCTTAGAAGATTCAATTCTTCAAATCATCTCTCAAACTCCATACAGTTGGATCCAATATAAGTATGCCCAATTTTCAGAATATCATCCAAGTTCGTTCCCTTTTTGAATTGTAGAAAATATAGATCATGGATGTTTACAGAAACCTTCTAGTCATTTATGCTCCCATTGTTTCATTAGTGATTCATAAGTGTCTGAGAAAGATACACGGTTCTTTCCTATGTAGTTCCCAACAACTACATTTCCCCATTTTTTGACGTAATTCTCCTCCACTTCAGTGGGCAATTTAAATTCAAAAGGGGAGTTGAGAATCTCAACTTTTGTTTTAAACTCACCCAAGTAGATTTGACCTTTGTATGCATGATCTTTTGCTTTCTTTTCTGCATTCTTTTTTCATACTTCATTTACCTCCAGTTGGAATTGCTCCTGATAGTATAGCTCTATGATTTGGGGGACTTCATTAACTCCCTCATTGTTTCTACTGTCCAATTTACTATCTTTTCGTATTCTTCCTTCTTCAGTAGGTTCCAATCTTGAAGATAATGTATATTCAATTGGACGGTTGTTTGATGTATTTTCTCTTTGTTGAGAACAATCTCTCCTTTCTTTGCATGCATCAATAGCTTTGTGATTTGATTTTTAAGTCCAAAGAGGTTTGCTCTTTCATTATACCCAACATTCAACGTTTCTTCATTTTTCTCCTGTTTTCATGCTACACTTTCTTCAGAATTTATATCAGTAATTAGTTTTTTATCTTTGCTGCATTTCTGCTTTTCATGGATAATTTCTTCAGTAATCCTATCGATTTTTTTTTCAACTACCTCCCTTACTCTTTCCATCACAAATTCTCTGACTTCCTTATTCTTATTACTTTTCTTTCTTCCCATTTTGATGAATAACAGAACACAATAACAAAATAGAGCAATAACATAATAGGGTACACTAGAAACTCTAACTATTATAGAATATGATAAAATAAAACCCTAACCTTTCAACCAAACTTTGCAGATGAATGAACGACCTAATTATTAGAGTCAATATCATGTCGTTTGTGCCGATCGTGCCCTAAAATGAGACAATGGATTAAATGTAATTCATGATAAGTTTTTAATAGAGCAGATTTTACATTTGCTTTAATTTTTTTGTTGCAATTGAAATATACATCAGATTTGAATGATTATGAGGAATTCATGAAATGTAATTTACTTATTTTTTTTTTAATATTTGTTTAACAATCATAAAATTTTGTTTTTTAAACTTTTCAAAAAAATAATATAATTCTGCTCTTATGGGAAAGAAAAGTAAATGCTTTTATTTTTTTAAAGTAAGAGGTCTTTGTTATAAAACTAACTAATGAAAAGAAAAGTAATAACTGGAATATTAAAAATAGATAAAGATAGAAATATTAATTATTTAAAGATATTTTAAATAATTGGGCCAATAGAAATAATAGATAGAGATAAGGAACTGAGATTATAGTTCATTCATTGTCTGTAAGCAAGTATCTAGCAGAAAATACACTTGTAAATATTCTAAATGGATTTTTATCTGATTTAAATTAGATTATTAATTAAAATACATACTTTAATTATCTTTATTACATCTGTAAATATTCAAAAATAAAAATATTGTCATTATTTAACCCAAATAATTTGAATAATCTTTTTTGATCAAATGTAACAATTTTTTTTTCTTCTAATTATTCGGTTTTAGTTCAATGAAATAAAGCTGTTTTATTTAAAAAAATGTTAGAATGATATTTTGAGGGATCATTTCCTTCTCTATCAATGTGTCATACATTTATTTTATTTTTCGTTTATACGCACATTTCATTCTCGGATCTCTACTCATTAATTATATCATTAATTATACATTTCCATCTCTAAACACATTAATCATTAATTGTATATATATATTTAAAATTAATAATACTTAATTAAATAATTAAAATAAAATAAAGTTTAAATATTATATATTAAAATAAAATACATTTATATTAATATTAAAATAACACGTCATCATTATTTTTATTTAATTTTATAAATATAATATATATATATATAATTAAAACTAAACATACTAAATTAAATAATTCAAATAAATATTATAAACTAAAACAAAATACAATAAATAAAAAATAAAATAAAATACATTGTATAGAAAATAATATATATAATAAATATTAAGAGATCAAATTAGAAAAACAAATTAGTTTTATAAAAAATATAAATTTGATGATAACTTAACAAATATAAAATATTTTAACCTAATTACAGTGTCGGTTGAAAAATCTTTGATACACCAGCGAATAGAAACCGACGTGAATGGTGAAGTTGCTGGTTGTGGCAGGTGAAATTCGATGCTGACAATCAAAACAATTATTTAATATTTTAACTTAACATAATGCAATAATACATACTCGGTAATATCCACAAATTCATTATACAAGTATCACTCCAATACAAAATTGAATATTCACATTTACTGCCCTTGAAGCTGCAAATATCTAATAACGAGTGCAACTCCACCTATTTATCAAAACACTGATACTTTCAGTTACAGACCTCATAATAGAGCTAAGTGTAGAATTCTCATCAAAAATGATGTTTCTATTTGAAATAACTCTTCTCTTAGATGTAGACCATACACTGTATCTTTTGATATTATCTCCATAGCCCACATATACTTCATTCTTCTCTCTTTGCTCTAGATTACCTTCGTTGATATGATAATAAACTATGAAATCAAAAACTAGCTTAAGAAGCAGCAGAGGAGGTAGTAGCCGCGGGAGCAAGAGCAGAAATAGAGTAAGGAAAACCAAAACCTAACCTTACCTGAAGACCTGACCTTTTGATTTGAAAGTGATATAACGACAATGTTCAGGATGAAATTTCTTTGTGAACCCGAAGCTCCCGGCGAGAAACTACATGGGTATATAAGGGTATATTCATGTAAGTAGACTGCTTCCTTACCGAATATAGCGATTGTGATAAGCGGGGAAGCACATTAGGAAGACACGATTGACTCTTTCCGGACTGCTAAGGAAGGATCGTTTTCCCTCCAGAAAAGCGTTGAGGCTAATCGTTCACGTTCCATTGTTCAGAAGGATGAGACGGAACCCGAGTTATCCGCAAACATGTCAGACCACACCCCGTTAGGTGTTTTGCATTTAATCCCAATAATTTAGGAAATAACATGTTGTAGAGAAATAAGCCAAAAAAGCAATCACAAACACTGAACCAAAATCGCCTAGAACTATAACAATTGAAACACCAGAATCGGAGCCTATCCACATTGGAGCTTTCTCCCCACTAGCAACTCTTGATCCTGAAGCTAAGATCCGCAAAAATAAACTCGGTCAAAAAGAGATACCGTTGAAGGTCAAGAAAATGCTGAAAAATATGATGAGGTACCAGATGAAGACGTCATTTTGAGGATAGGAAGGGCTCAGGTCATTGGAAATTCAGGTGACAGAAGGGTTAAATGGGCTGACCAATCTAACCGAGCAAAAACAATTGTACTAAGGAGACAACATCAACAATTATCACAACCTCTGACGTTGATTGTAATAAAAATAATGGTAATGCTAGTGATAAACCTTCTAAAGATACAACAACTACGTCCAACAACACTAACACTGTTGTCCCTCTAATTTAGTTTATGAAGAAAAATGAGATTGCAAACTTGACAGGCCTTATGAATCAGCTAAGGAAATTATTTCTCCAAATCAAGAAACATGCGATTATTATGGAGAAAGAAAGAAGTGATCAATTGAACATCTAGTTCAATAGTCACTATCAGGAATACTAGAACAAATTCAACAAATATCAATATGATGAGACAGTCCAATGGTCAGTTAATATCATGAGAGAGATCTCAAAGTATAATAAAACAACTGTGTATACTATCAGAAACAATCCCAATAAAACTTGGCAAAACGACCAGGTTTGGGGAAACAGGGTTGTACCTGATCCAGAGAAGGGAAAGTTCTGCATAGATACTATGTTCCAAAAAGTTATCACCCTTGATCATCCTCATAGGTTTGAGCTACCTCCGGAGATAGAGGGAAAATGTGTGAAAGCTTGAGATTTTGTCATCGTTGGGCACTTTATGCGCAACACCAAAGTTCTTTATCCAACGGTGAAGATAACCCTTATTAATCAATGGAAAAGTTCTGGACTTAAGAGAGTTACAATTAACGACCACGGATTCTATTTCCTATCTTTCAGAAATGGTAGTGAGATCAAACCAATCATCGGGAGCAAATGCACTTTTATCAATGGACAATGCTTTAAACTATATAAATAGAGTGAAAATTAAACACAAATCACGGACCACCTGAACTAGAGCAGATTTGGGTTAATCTGAATAATATTCCACCTTATTTGTGCAACTCCATCGGTCTAGCCTATATCTTCAACATAATAGGAAAGCCACTAATGTTTGATCCAGCTATGGAAGGCTATGAAAGAGCCTCTGTAGCCAGTGTAAGCGTTGAAATTCACTCAAATAGCTCTCTCCCATTAAAGTTGGAACTCAAAGATAGACTCGGAAACATATTCGAAGTTGAAGCAAAATACGAATGGCGCCCAAACAGATGCGTGAGATGCAATACTTTCACCCACTCGACAAACAAGAGCCCTGTTAATAATTCTCGAAATGTCAATCCAAGCAATCAAGCAACTAAGAAGAGTAAACAAAATACTAGTAATGGTAATCAGAACAATAGAACTAGAACAACACAAGAAACATCTACCAAAACCAATGTCCTAGTAGAAAATCAGGA
Source organism: Impatiens glandulifera (assembly GCF_907164915.1). Lineage (NCBI taxonomy): Eukaryota > Viridiplantae > Streptophyta > Magnoliopsida > Ericales > Balsaminaceae > Impatiens > Impatiens glandulifera. The sequence goes on along the minus strand of NC_061863.1, from coordinate 45,529,430 downwards.
AACAAATCAAATCCAATCAGAATTTGCCAAGGAAGAAAATCAACAACGGGTTGAAGCTAAAGAAATTATTCAGCTAAGAGTATAATAAAGTCAAAAGTCATATAAGGGTTAAAAGAAAAATAACAAAAATGATGAAATGGGTCAGGGTTCAGAAAAATGCTGAGAATCAAAGTCGTGGTAGTTCCAAAGGTCATGATCAACACAAAGATAAGAGCAATGAGGGTCTGGGTCAACACTAGGCTGAGGGTCAAAATATGGGTCAAGATCAGCATCAGGCTGAGGGTCAAAATCAAGATCCATCTATAGGTCAAGATCAGCAACAGGCTGAAGGTAACGAGGGTCTAGGTCAGAATTAGGGTCTGGGTAAACATTAGAATCTAGGTTAGAAACAGGACTATGACCAAGAAAATCCAGGGCTCAAAAATGTTGGATTTCTTGCTGAATCTATTGAATGTGACCTATAAATACTTGGGTTCAGAGAATTTAAAAATCCAGAATTAAACTTAAACAAGAGAGGTATTGAAGTAGAAAACTTAAGCTCCGAAGTGGGTCGAATCAAAATAGAAACGGATCAAAAATCTAGTAGTGAGGAAGTCCAAAGTCAAAAATGGCCAAACAGAAGAGAAGATGCGGACACTCGCGACCAGAAAGTAGGGACTATTGGCACTAGTGAAGTTGATCCATATGCAACAAATCTAATCACCGATGAGTATGAATTTCAGAGAACACAATCTATAGACATTGAAGATAGTGAGGATAGTGATGCATATGACTTCACTAACGATGAGACAAATCGTGTAGTGCAAGATAGTTTTGAAATCCAGAAACCAAACCCCTATATCCATTCATGAATATCATAACATGGAACATAAGAAGACTTAATGATCCTCTCAAATGCAAAGAAATTAAGAGGATTATTGAAAATTAGAAGGTTACAATCATTGGGATTCTGGAAACGAAAGTCAAAAGCAATAATGTGACAAGGTTTGCATGTTATGCATTGATAGTAGTTGGGAACTCATTCATAATTCAAACTCGAGAACTAGAAGAATCTGGGTTTTCTGGGATCCAATGATTGTCGAAGTCATGTTGTTTTTCTCCAATAATCAAACAATACTGGTTGTGATCAAAGAAAAAATTATTGGAATTGAGTTCCAACTTGCTAACGTCTATGGTAGCAATTCTAGTACCGAGAGAAGATTGCTCTAGAGCTGTCTTAGGAACTAGATTAATGGCGATAAATTATGGGTTGTTCTTGGTGATTTAATGCTACGAGAAGCGAAATTGACCAAAGCCCGGAGTCTGATATTACCCAAGATATGATTGACTTCAACGATTGCATCAATGACATAGAATGCATCGAACCAACCAACTCATGGAACTTCTTTACATGGTTATCAACTCGAGGAGATGGACATATTCGGAAAACAGAATTGATAGAAGTCTTGTCAATGAGAAATGGATTTCTCAATTCATGTGAAGCCAACTACACGTTTTGAATCCTAGAATCTCGGATCATAGCCCTGTCAAACTCTTCTAGGAGAAGGAGGAGAGGTTCAAAAGACCCTTCAAGTTCTTTAATTTCTGGATTGAGAGTGATAATTTTAAAGCTATACTAGGTAAAGTGTGGGTCGAATATGTGGAGGGATCAAACATGTTTAAGGTCTTAGAAAAGCTTAGACTTCTAAAAATCTAACTGAAAAAGTTCGACAAGAAGTTCAGTAACATCTCCAAACGAGTCCAAATAGCTAGAATTGAGTTAGAAAAAGTCCAAAGTATGTTACTTCGGGAAAAAATGATGAGCAACTTAACGAGGAAGAAAAAGATTCCCTTGGAAATTTCAGAAAGTTGAGCTTATTAGAAGAGAATTTTATGAAACATAAATCAAGGCATAATTGGCTTTCTCTTAGTGACAAGAATACTGCATTCTTCTAACGGAAATATATGGCTAGGAATATGAGGAACAATATTTACAGGCAGAAAAATGATGAGGGTGAATATGTACGAAGACAGAAAGGAGTACAATATCTCGTCATCAACTTGTATAAAGAGTTTATGGGTATAAAGAAAGCGCAACCAAGTCATCTGAACATCTTATACCAGATTATCGATAAAAGAGTTTCTACTGAAGACAGTTAAGATCTAATCAGGGTTGTCATACGAGATGAATTAAAAGAGGCTTTATTCAGCATCAACGGTAATAAAAGCCCAGGTCCAAACGATTTTAATGCTCAATTGATAGGATCGGTGCTAACAATAAAGACTGGGGTCTGGCTATTATAACAACGTATGACAAACGATTCAATTTTAACTCTGTTAGAAGTTACAAATATGTTTTTATTCTTCACAAATCCTTCGAACTCTTGAAACGATTTCAAGTACGGAAGTGTTCGTCGGATTTAAAGATTCTCTTGAAAGAAAGTAAAGAACATAAGGAAATGTTTATGGATGTTCGGAGCAAACTCTCCTACGTTACCCCTTCTTCCACAGCCGGAAGGATTTCACAAAACTCTTTGAATCAAATACAGTTTACTAAACTAGCTAACACTCTATTGAACAGAACAACTTCTGTTCAACTTACAATATTATGAACAATATTCTCACAGCTAGACAGTATTTTGATTCTTTATCTCTTGAACTTGAATGATGTAAGAAAATCAGTAAGTGCAAGAGTAAGCTTGTAAGATTCGTAATCGGTTAATTAGTGATTCGGTCATTTCGTCCGTTGTCCTTGAGCATCTATATGTAGTAGAAGGACACCAACGGTCGAATCTTCTTCATGGACACGTGGAAAGCGTCCATTAGAAGGCCGCCCATAGAACAAGAGTACAGCAGACTCTAAGCAAATGGATTGTGGTCGTACCGAACTGGTAGTGCATCGAATATCCTCTTTGATATTGTCTTGTACTGGACAAACCATTGGAAGGACATTTTCATACGTGGCGTTCGTTCATTGGATACCATTAGCTGGCTTGTCAGTCTACACAGGAGTGAGTGGAGCAGAGTAGCAGACAGTTAGTTGATCATTGGTAGACGTATGCTAACTTCAAACGGCTGCTGAAACGAGGCATTAGACATGCTCCATTAGACTTCCTAGTCTAAGGGAGTTAGACGTCAACGTCTAACTATGTGTTCCATTAGACCGACAAGTCTAATGGAGTTAGAATACAACGTCTAACTACGTATCACTTCAAACTTGTATAAAAGAGTTAGACGTCAACGTCTAACTACGTTACCCATTAGACTATCACGTCTAATGGAGTTAGACCTCAACGTCTAACTACGTATCTGTTAGACTATAACGTCTAACTACGTTTCACTTCAGACTTGTCTGAAGGAGTTAGACGCCAACGTCTAACTACGTTTCCCATTAGACTACCACGTCTAATGGGGTTAGACTTCAACGTATAACTACGTATCAGTTAGACTACAACGTCTAACTACGTTTCACGTCAGACTTGTCTGAAGGAGTTAGACGCCAACGTCTAACTATGTTTCCCATTAGACTACCACGTCTAATGAAGTTAGACCTCAACGTCTAACTACGTATCTGTTAGACTGTAACGTCTAACTATGTTACCCATTAGACTACCACGTCTAATGGAGTTAGACTTCAACGTCTAACTTCGCAACACGTATATTTAATCTACTTAGACCACGTATAAGTTAGCATAGTTTAATGAACTTACACAAAAACAAATAGACAATTTAACTTCCTTCATATTTAAACATCATCAAAATTCAGTTGTTTAATATTTCATAATTTTCGTTTATTTCTAAGTTAATTAACTCTTTACTTAATTTTACAAACAATTTCTTCTAAGTTAATTAGCTCTTTACTTATTTTTTCTCAACAATCTCCACTTTTTTTATTATTTAAGCTAAATTATCAAAATCAGATGAGTTCATGATTTAATCCAAAAGTTTCCCTTTTTGATGATGTTAAAACCATTCAATCTTAATAAAGCAATGTAAACACCCATCAAATACGATAGAAATCAAAGTAGTTCACCAAAATATTCCAACATAAGTTTTATGGTTCTTCCCTTTTCACGTTTGGATCAGCTTCGCCTTCTAGTAGAGAGTTTCCCGTTAGGATGTCGTGGGATCGAGTGATAGCACCTCGGCCTCCACTTCCACCACCTTTATCGCCTCCACGACCTGGACCTCTCTTTGCTTGTCTGCAACCTTCTTCGTTCTCTTTAGAAGTTTTGCGTTTTGATTTTGATCAGGTTCCTCTAGCAGCTCCACCTCTTGAGATACCACATCTAGAGCTACCTTCCCCCTTTTTAACATTATCAACTTCAATAACAGTTTTTTCTTTAGCAGCAACAGCCTCAACTACTTTAACAGCTTGAATAGACCTTGCAAAAGAGTCAGCTTGCTCCATTCGCTCGGCTTCAGTTCTATTCATTGCATTGGACATCTCCATCATTTTGCTCGCATGAGATCCATTGCTGACATAAAATCTTGATGAAGCTCTAGGGTGAGAGATTTTGATTCAGCAAACTGCTCAGATTGTCTATTGAAGAAATTCTTCTCAAACTTCGTGTGCATAGAGTTAACGATGTTGACTTCATAAGTATTTCTCTTCATAAGTATTTCTCTTCATAGTCTTCTCCAGTTCATTTTGAGTAGCTGGAATAGAAGACATCTCTTCCTTGCTTGAAATTGAGCCTTCTCAAAATTAGTCAATCTGGACTACATGTCCAGCATATTCTGTTATATGGAGTTCATCGCCTCCAACATGGAATTATAGAATTTTGCTCCTCCAGGAAAAATTTCTTCTGAAGTGTGAGCAGCATATGACACAGCCTGAGAGCAAGTTGGAGCAGTACAAATCAGACTCACATGCACATTAACTTGTAAAGAACGCTCCGGTTCTTTATCTTTGGAAGGAGAAGAGGGAGCCTTGGACGCATCCTTGGATTGCTCTTGATCATTGAGAATGTTGGCACATACCTGATGAATCTGTTCTGAAATACATTTAGAATGAAGAGGTAATTCAGCAACTTTATCAATAATGTTTGCAGGTGTTATGATCGGGGATGATGTAGGAGAGGGAACTGGACTTTATTCCGAAGATAAAGATGAGAAAGACTCATCTTTGTCAGCTTGTTCCCTCTTAGTGGAGGGAATCTTCTCGGAATCTACCTCCTTTAAGGGTTCTCCCTTAGCTTCTAATTCAGGAGACTTATCAGCAATCTTTGTTGATTCTTCTTCAACCACTGGAAATTCTTCTTCTTCAATAGGAGTTCAATAGGAGGAGGTACCTCAGATGTCTCCTTTTGTTGAGTAGCGTTTAAAGAGCTTCACCAACAACCTCCTCTACTTCTAAAATTATTTCAGGTTGACCCAAGATTGGGGTCTATTCAACAATTTGCTGCGTCATTAACCGTTTCTCCTCAAACGATATGTTGGTGAACTCAATAAGATGGGCAGAAGCCTGCTCATCTTCTTCCGAAATAGATTGATCATCTTCAAAGATCTCCATTGGCTCGTCTTCACTAGACAAATCATGAAACAAACTCCACCCGGAAGATTTTGTTCCATGAACGTGTTGAAGGACTGTCGAGCAATAGTCATTCTTAATGAGGTACAGTCGCTTCAAAGAATTCTGCTCTGCAGGAGCATCCCTATCGAGCGAGTTGAAGTTGGCTTTTCTTTTTTCAATCATGGGAAAGAGAGTGTGTCCCATGACATTGACCATCACCAGATCTTTTCTTTTGAGTGCTTTAGAGATATCATCAATTTTAGCCCATTTTAGGACTTTCTTTTCCATCTTTATCAGATTCTTCTATTCTTTCGTAATTTTCTTTTTCGAGAACACCTCATCAAATTGAGTGGCTAATTTGTAGTTCACCTAAGTGTCGAAGATATCATTCTTCTTAGCGGCCTTCATCTCAACTTCTTCAATCAAAAGGTTCACAATGCAGCTGGCTTCCGAGACCTTCTCCGGAGTTTCTTTGGCAATGCCCTTTCCTTTTCTAGGAATCATAGCAGGTTTAGGAGTTGGCAAAAGTTCACCGATAATAATGTCGCGAGCGCCCCCTTGTTGTTCTCATAATTTCGAAAGGGGACAAAGGCTTTGAAATGGCCCCTTCTTGGAGTTCAGACAGAACACCATTTCCCGTAACTTCGGGTTTGACCACAATTGGCTCAACATTCGGCAAAATGGGAGCATGTTCGGATAATAAAGTAGCAGCAAGAACTGGAGCAACAATCTGCTATGTTTTAGTGATAATCTCAGCATTACCAGTAGCCTCAACCGCTACTGATTCTTCGGGTGGACAGGCGACAAAAACCTGTTAATACATTCACTATTCAAACCAAGTGGCTCAACAATCGGACCTCTAGCTTGTTCCATCACAGGAACATTAATAATAGGCACTAAGGCTAGAGGAGAGGAAGAAGTTACCTTGGACGGCTTAGACGCCTTAGACGTCTTCGTCTAATTAGCAATATGACCAGAAGACTTAGCCAGTTTCTTCAATGGGCTGGGGGATGGAGAAAATGATTGAATAGGGATGGCAGCAAGGGGAGGAAGACATTGTCTTGCCCTAGAGTCAACTACTCCAGAATCCTTCATTAGAGAACTTTTTTGGCTATTCGTGCTAGCCGCAAATTCCATTACAGATTTTGTTCTTTTAGCCCCCGTAGACTGAACGGAAGCAGCCTATCGCTTGGACCGAGTGACCGACTAGCCACCTGTTTGTTGGTTGGATGAGCCAAAAACCATATCCTTCGAGAGCTTCAATCTCACAAGAGTGCTCTTCACAGAAAAAATGGTGAATATGCGACTCAGGTTAATAGCCTCACCCTCGCCCATAGACACACCTAAGTGCTTCATAAACCATCCGAATTGGACTGAGAAGCTCACACTCTCCTTGTTTCTTGAGTAAACCAACTTGAATAGAATAGAAAATAACGTAGATGCCTAGTTGATTTGCATACCTTTAGAAATGGTCGTCATATAGTCAAAACGGTCATAGTTGTATAGGTCAAAATAACTTACTTTGCCTTGAAGAGCCTTCGCCACGATATCGTTTAACAGAATGAAATGCGACTTTAGGGCCTTCTTTTACCTGTTTATCTTGATTGAAGTGCCATCGTTGGAGAAAGAGATCTGCATTTCCGAGATGGTTTCCACTAGAAGCGCTAGATAGAAGGTATGACCCTCCGATGGAAGTTCTAGAAACTCAGCATAGGCAGATTTATTGAAAGAAATAGACATTTCGTTGACCGTCGTCGTAATCAAATCTCCGACCATGTTCGTCGTCTTGAAGAACTCTCGAACTTCCTTCTCGTAGAAGACGAATGGTCCGCCAAGATATTTTCGGAGACCAGAATACTCCAAGGAGCGGAACATATCAACAATATCATGTTGATCAATGGTGTAAACCGATTCAAAGTCCACCTGCAAGGTGTTGTGACCAAGAGTGATAGGTTTCTTGTTAGCTATTTGAGAATAAAGGATGAAGATGAACACGATTTCTTAGAGATAAGTTAGAGAAAAACTAGGGTTCTTGAGAAATTTGTGAGCGTAAAAACTTCAAACACATGCACGATGTCCTTAAATAGAATCTGAAAGGTCACATGTCTTAACCGCCACTTTTGACAAAGAGGGCCCACCAATTAATGTTGGGCGCCTTTTCCCAAAGGAGGTCATCATGAACTAAATTTACCCAATAATAATTTAATATTTAAGGGTATATTAGTCATTTTCCTTAACATTGAAAAACACGCATCTTCAAGTCATTAAGAGATGACTATCTTAATGTTTGAGCGGGAAAATTATATGACAGCGCATAAAGACAGTTGTCCTCAATTAGTCCAAAGATGAAGCGTCTAACTACACACGTAGATGGACGTCTCATTTGCTTCTACATTTTGGAGTCTAGGTTGAATAGGCGTCTATTAGACGTAGACGTCTAATTACGCATGAACAACACGTATTAGACGTGTGTCTGGTTAGACGTTAGCGTCTAACTACGCTAGTCTTATAAACGTCTAAATGTCTATTAGACTTCGACGTCTAACCGCGTAGGTTTTAAACCAAGACAATCCAACTCATAAGCACAAACTGTGTAAGAAAATGTATGTATAAGTACTTGCTTTTTCTTTTAGACGTCCTCGTCAAATAGACCGATTAAAGCTTTCGTTTGCGTGCATCTGTTTGATCATTTTAAACATTAAATTTCCCCCTCAATTTATGCATATTTACAGAATTATTAAATAAATGTTTTGAGGTCCTCAAGACCAAAAATATTTTTAGGAAAGAAACACTTAGTCTGTGGAATTGGCAAATCTGCCAATTGTTGAACTTCTAGAGCATGTTCTCAAAAGAGTGTACTCCACGTTTCTTCCATGCATCTACCATGTATCATCTACACAAAAATGTATTTACAGCTTTTGGTACCCACATTCACTTGGGTCCTCGGTCAATTAGACCCTTAGGGATCCATATTTGAGTTATCTTGATGGATTTACCGTTTTATGTTGTGATTAGTGCGTATGATTTAGGCTTAGCAGACGTCTTCCTGCTAGCATCTAATCCCTTAACCTTAGAGGATGATTTTTGTGTAAAACTCATTGACTTCTTGTTAGGTTTTGATATGCCAGACTTGCTGGCTGCTTCTAACCTAGGTTTCAGTCAGCTCACAGTTGGCGGAACATAAATTATTTCATCCTTTAAAGTTTGATCCACACAGCTTGGATCAGTTCCAGTATTAGTTAAACTTCCTTGACAAAGCTTATTGGCTTAAGCTTGTCAGTTGTTGAGTTTAACTTCTTATAGGACTTGTCTTAGTCATCGCTGTCAAATCCTAGATCGGATTTGCATCTAGCAGGCCTCAACAGACTAAACTGATATTTTACAGCTTCTCCAGACCTTGTCCAAGAACTAACAATATAAGTTAAACGTTGGTTTTCAGAAGAGAGAGTTTGAATCTTTTCCTTAAGCGTTTATTTCTTAGATGAAAGCTCATCCATGTTGTTTTCAAAAACTTTTGGCTCGGAGGTTTGAAAAAAATTAGATTCATCATTTTCATATTTTGAGCTTGTTTCATTTTGAAATTCTGATAGCTTTTGTACTCCAAAACCATGTCATTTAGTGCAGCCACTAATTCATCTCGTGAAAACTTTTCAAAAGAGAAATCAAATACCTCGGATTCCTCATAATATTCCTCTTCTCTTGCCATGAAGCAAGCAACCTCTTCATCATCACTATCGCTGGATGATGAATAATTTGAGTCGCTTTGCATTCACTTGGCCTTGCTGTCAGCCGCCATGAGGGCCTTCAGCTCGTTTTCGTTTTCTTTCTTCTTCTCATCACGTTTCGGCTTTCTGCACTCTGATTTGTAATGACCTAAAATACCACAATTAAAGCATTTAACGTTAGCCTTATATTTAACTTTATCATCTTTGGTATTATTTGAAGAGCTTGAGTCAGAGTTGCTCTTCTTCATGAATTTGCCGAATTTCGTCACGAGAAGAGTCATTGCGTCGCTGATGAGAAGTTGTCTTTACTTTAGTGGCAACTGGTGACTCATCGACAGTCACCAAAGCCTTGGTTATGATGGAGGATGTGGGGTGCTCCTCTTCATTCTTAGAGTTCAACTCAAACTCATGGGCCTTCAGATCGGCAAGCAAGTCGAAGAGCTCCATCTTATGGAGGTCTTTGGACTCCATCATCGCCATAGTCTTGATGTCTCACTCCCTTCGCAAAGCTCACATGACATTTATAGCAATCTCTCTATTGTTGTAGGTCTTGCTCAGAATGGATAGGGTGGTAACTATCTGGCTGAATCTTGCATCAAACTCAGTTATCGTTTCTCTAGGATGCATCTTAAAGTTGTCAAACTGCTGGGTGACAACTATAATCTTGTTTTCTTTGGTTTGTTCGTTGCCTTCACAAAGTTGAGTGAGTCTATACAAGATTTCTTTGGTAGACTCGCAAGATATGATGTAGTTGAACATTCTATCGTCAAGAGATCTATACAAGATATCCATGGCCAAGTTGTCGAGGTTGTTCTTCCTCTTATCTTCACTTGTCCATTCAGATTTGTCTTTCTCAATCTTGATAGGTCATTCGGTGACAACACTCCACATGTCATTGTGTAATGAGGCAAGATGAGCACGAACTCTCTTCTTCCACACCGTGTAGTTTTCTTTCGAGAATATGGGGATCTTGGAGGAGCTGGCATCTTTAGACATAATTCAGGTTCTTTAGAGGCTTGAGAATAGAAAACGAGGCTCTAATACCACTTGATAGGATCGGTGTTAACAATAGAGACTAAGGTCTGGCTATTGATAACAACTTATGACAAACGATTCGATTTTAACTCTTTTAGAAGTTAAAATTTGTTTCTATTCTTCACAAATCTTTCGAACTCTTAAAACGATTTCAAGTGCGAAAGTGTTCGTCGGATTTGAAGGTAAAGAACACAGGGAGATGTTCGGAGCAAACCCTCATATGTCACCCCTTCTTCCACAGCTAGAAGAATTTCACTAAACTCTTTGAATCAAATATAGTTTACTGAACTAGCTAACACTTTGTTGAAAAGAATAACCTCTGTTCAACTTACAATATTATGAACAATATTCTCACAGTTAGACAGTATTTTGATTCTTTTTCTCTAGAATTTGAATGATGTAAGAAAATCAGTAAGTGCAAGAGTAAGCTTGTAAGATTGGTAATCGGTTGAACAGTGATTCGGTCATTTCTTCTGTTGTCCTTGAGCATCTATTTGTAGTACAAGGACACCAACGGTCGAATCTTCTTCATGGACACGTGGCAAGCGTCCATTGGAAGGTCGTCCATAGGACAAGAGTACAGCAGACTCTGAGCAAATGGATTGTGGTCGTACTGAACTGGTAGTGCGTTGAATATCCTCTTTGATATTGTCTTGTACTGGAGAAACCGTTAGAAGGACATTTGCGTACGTGGCGTTCGTTCATTGGATACCATTAGTTGGCTTGTCAGTCTGCACATGAGTGAGTGGAGTAGAGTAGTAGAAAGCTAGTTGATCGTGGGTAGACGTATGCTAACTTCAAACGGCTGCTGAAGTGAGACATTAGACGTGCTCCATTAGACTGCCTATTCGAATGGAGTTAGACGTCAACGTATCACTTCAGACTTGTCTTAAGAAGTTAGATGCCAAAGTCTAACTACATTACCCATTAGACTACCACATCTAATAGAGTTAGACATCAACGTCTAACTACGTATCTGTTAGACTGCAACATCTAATTACGTTTCACTTCAGACTTGTCTGAAGGAATTAGACGCCAACGTCTAACTACGTTTCCCATTAGACTACCACGTCTAATGGAGTTAGACCTCAACGTCTAACTACGTATATGTTAGACTGCAACGTCTAACTACGTTTCACTTCAGACTTGTCTGAAGGAGTTAGACGCCAACGTCTAACTACGTTTCCCATTAGACTACCACATCTAATGAAGTTAGACCTCAACATTTAACTACGTATTTGTTAGACTGCAACGTCTAACTACGTTACCCATTAGACTACCACATCTAATGGAGTTAGACTTCAACGTCTAACTTCGCAATACGTCTATTTAGCTTGCTTAGACCACGTCTAAGTTAACATAGTCTGATGCACCTGCATAGAAACAAATAGATAACTTAGCTTCCTTCATATTTAAACATCATCAAAATTCAGTTGTTTAATATTTCATAATTTCCGTTTATTTCTAAGTTAATTAACTCTTTACTTAATTTTTCCCAACAATTTCTTCTAAGTTAATTAAATATTTACTTAATTTTTCCCAACATCAATTCTTTAAGGAAAATTGGCCAGTTGTGGGTCACGATATTACGGAAAGGGTTCAGGAATTCTTTAAGAACAGGAAGATACTCAAGTAGTGGAACACTACAGTCCTAAATCTTATACCCAAAACCTTAGTTCCCGAAAAGGTTCAAGATTTTAGACTGATTTCATACTGCAATGATGTCGTTTACAAAATAATTTCAAAAATTCTTTCAAAACGATTTTAAATTTTCATTGATAAAATTGTTAGTTTAAATCAATCTACATTCATTCCTGGTCAAACTATCTCACATAACATTATGGTCATGCAAAACCTCCTCAAAGGTTATAGGAAGAGAAAAATATCCCCGAGAATGACTTTCAAAATCTATATCAAAAAACCATTGATTTTGTTAGATGGGAAGCCATTTGAGACTTTATGGTCGTATCGGGTTTTCCCATGATTTTTATAGAATGGATCATGCAATGTGTTTCTACCTCTCTTTTTATAGTTAGTGTCAATGGGATCCACGGAGGCTACTTCAAGGGTGAAAACGGCATGAGGTAGGAAGATCTCCTATCATCTTACCTTTTTTTCGTCATCATGGCGATCTTTGAGAGCGTCTTTACGACGTTTCGAAAGAATCGACCATACATCTTCCACACATTCTGTGAGGAGGATGAGATCACTCATTTATGTTTTGCTGACGATTTGTTCATTCTCGCGCATGCTGACGTAGATTCCATAAAAACTATAAGAGTTGCACTAATATTTTTTTCTGAGGTTACAGATTCAACTATCAACGAGAACAAGAGCTTGGAATTCTACGGAAGAGTAAAAGAGGAAATGAAAGCAAACATCTATAACATCATGGGCATCGCAGAAGGAAACTTCCCGGTAAGATACTTAGGCATACCACTCACGGCAAAATAGATTCAAATCTCGCACTGCAGACCAATGATCGAGAAAGTGAAGAACTCAATTTTTGGCTAGGCAATAAAGAAACTTACATACACTGGAAGAATTGAGCTGGTCAAAAGCATGGTAATGGGAATCATTAGTTATTGGTCACAACTACTCGTGCTCCCAAAGAAGGTAGTGAAAAAACTTGATGCTCTAATGAGAAACTTTATTAAGGGAAGCAATGGGAGAGGCGGGAAGAAGGTTAAATGGACTGTACTTTGCAAACCAAAAGAAGAAGGTGGCATAGGGCTCAAGAACTATGTTGAATGGAATAAAGTGTTGACGTGTAAGCACCTATTGGCCATCGAGAGCAAACAAGAATCACTCTAGATCAAGTGGGTCCACACCCGGTTTATGAAACACGAATCAAGCGTTTGGACATCCAAAATAAGCGAAGGTATGGGATGGTCATTAAAGAAAATCCTTTAGATAAGAAATAATATTGCAGGACTTTCTGACATTAGCTAGGGAGATGGTAAACAAAAACTAAAATCAAAACTCAAATAATATGATTGTCAAAGAATATTAAAACATCAACCGAAATATCTAAAAAGAAAGGATATTATTAAAAATATATGAATAAAATATTATAGCCCTCCATCAATGGTTATCTTGGTTAAGATAACCATTGATGGAGGCAGCGGAAAACTATTACTTGATTGACTTAAGAACGATAACAAAGCTCTAATACCATGTTAGAAAATAGGAAAAAAAAATTGTATTGAATGATATATCGAATTACATAAGTTAGGTTTAGACATTAAATTGAACTTATAAGGAAACTAATATAATAATATAAAATATTAATGATATTATCATAATTTATTGATAATATCTTACCGATATATTATTTTATATTATAATAATATTATTAAAATTTATAATATTTTGATAATATCTTACATATATTTAATCTTATATTCTAACAAAAAGGAAAGCACAATTTTTTTTATAATTGATTGAATTACAAAATAAGGAGAGATGAGGCAAAACATGGTCATGTTAGAGAGTCCAACTTTCCCAAAGAAATTGGAACTATAAATTTGATCTTAAGCTTTTAACATATTCTTTGGGTTTGATGATTGATGATTGTTGTATTCCTTTATATTAATTTCATGTGAGAATACTATGAAATAATGAAAAAGGTAAAGAACATTATTATTGACAAAGTTTACACTTTACACAGTACTCAACCTCCCCAGCTTCATCTTCTTAATTATGACCATAATGAATTAATCAAACTATAGCTAGCTAGAACAGTACCTTCCAAATAAATTTACAATCATCTTCTCAGCTCGAATCCTTTATTGGGTGACTCTTAAGAAAGATCATTCCACATAATTAATTGTAGGACAACACATAATCATCATGATTATGATAGATTCCCTCATCAACTTGAACCAATGAATTAGTAGATTCCCAAGAGTTTGATGAAGCTGATTTCCCGTCGAGTTCAAGCTCGTTTCCCCACCAAATCAATCCGTCCTTTGAACCATCAACTTCCCTCAAACAATCAAATTCATTCATCACCACTTCCTCTTGTGGGGTATGATTAACTCCCTTGTTGTTATTGTTATTGTTAAGGAAGTTATCGAGCTCAGCTTGAAAACTCGAAGAAGCGCCTTGCTGGTTAGGATGAGTGACATTAAAATCGCGCATGAACTCGTTCATCTTGAAATCATGCTGATCATTTACATGCTGCTTATTGTAATAAGGAGGAGGAGGATTGTTATGGTGGAATAAACTATCAGTGATCTTGAGGGTTTGAAGCATGATCTTATCTTGAAGAGCTGGTTGTAACTTGGGCCATAATGTAGGGTTATTATAGTAAGGATGGTTTTGGTAACTTTGAAGTTGCATATGGAGTTGTAGCCTCTCAAGAGCCGAGTTACTTAAAGCCGGTGGAGTTGAAGTTTCCGACTCAGCCACTATTATATCCTTTGGATCTTGACCCGACATCCGTTTGCGCCTCCCTAGAAGTTTCTTCTTCAATTTCGTGTTCCAATAATTCTTAATATCGTTGTCTGTTCTACCCGGGAGTTGGGCCGCAATTATAGACCACCTTAAAAAAGAAAAAAAGATGCTTGAACAAATACATAGGACAATGAATTATGAGGTGTAAACAAAATTATTATTACCTGCTGCCAATGCTGATATATAGGTTACAAATGATGTTGTCTTCTTCCTCAGAGAATCCACCATGTTTGATGTTGGGCCTCAAGTAATTCAACCATCTTAGTCTACAACTTTTACCGCATCTCATCAAACCTGCAGATTATCATCATCATTTAGCTAATTTTATAAATTTTTTAACGTAAAATGTTATCATGAACCCTACACATGATTTATTTCAACTTAAGACGTTATAAGTGATATCATACCGATCTTCTGGGGAAGAGCAATCCAATTGCCGCCAGTTCCATACTTGTCAATATAAGCTTTGAGTTTTTCATCTTCTTCAGGAGACCATGGACCCTTCTTCACGTTTGCTTTATCACAACATGGAGCTCTACCCATCTTTAAATTTCTATAAGAGAGAATGATCAGATTGCATGTGGAAAGGTTTAAAGAGAAGACTCGGTTATATAGGTATTAAGAATTTAGGAATTAGAAGAATTGTGGCAAATAATTCCAACCCAACTTGGATATCTGTCTGTCTAGGGTTTTTCTCTCACTGATCATTTGGGTTAGTTCAATCATCCATTAGTATTAAATTATATTCTGAGCAAAGAATTCATGCAAAGTGACAATAACTAGCCAAATTGTCTTTGTTGAAATATTATAATATAGTCTACTTTTTGTTTGCTTTTTAGTTTTTAATTGTGATTGATCATGGAGGTCAAGTCATGTGAGAAACTACCACTATCCTCTCAGTTTGTCGTCAATCTCACCCGAAAATGTTCCATTTTTGCTGCATGAATCCTGATAATTGATCATCTCTAATCTTTCCATTTTTCAAAAAAAAATAATAATTAAATAGTAAAATGTTTTCTTTTTTTGAGAATTTCAGAACCACTCCATATATACTAAATCTCTTATAATTGATTTCATGATTATGTGAATCGCATTATTAGGGAATGACAACTTTGACTAATATTGAAAACTTAGGATGGATTAAGAGATTAGTATTGACATTGATCGATGAAGAAAAAAGAGAGATAAATTTAAACAATTGAATCAAAACTTGGAAAACAAATACACAAACTTGAATTACGACATGAGAAAATGAGACATGTCAATAAGACTTGTTTGAGCTTAGGGTCAATTTTGTTGACATGATTATTGATGTTTCATGTTTTTGTGTACCAACTATGTTTGACTAACTTATCAAGTCAACAAATTGTATTATTGATTTGTATTTTTTTTAAGGAATGCGAGTTCGAGCAGACGTACATAAAATAAGAAAAATAATGAAAGAAAGAAGAATGATCCTAAACCGATATCAAAATCTCTATGTTGGGTAATTAGACCATTTGATCATAGGCATTTTGATTTAATTTATTCTTTAGAAATTGTATATAAATGAATCATCAATCAAATTTGATGTTGTAACCAAATATCGATAATGATTTCTTCATACTTTTGTCTTTCAACTCCTAGAATATTACCATGCTTCGTACACCTTTATACAATGCGAATGATTATATTAAACTTGAGGGAAAATATTATGGTTTCGTCATAATAATTTCCATTTACTTGAAGAAAAAAAAACAAAATTAATCTCAAAAGTTATAATATTTGTTAGATCGAAATAATTTTTTGAAAAGAAGTTATAAATTATAAATAATAATAATATTACTAGCATCATCAACTGACCTATTTCAGCAATTCATTTAAATCAAATATTGTATTACTTTTTTTGTAACCCTTATTTTTTATTTGAATTGACTAGCATGACCCTTAAAGTCATAATTTATTAGATAATATCTTAATTTTTGAGACTTTAATTTAACAAAGTTAAAACCGTGATAAAAGTAATTAAAATTATCATCATCTATCTAAATATCTTGAATTAAGGAACAACAACGTTTATTATACGTTGATACATATGACCAATCATTAATCTGTTAATTAGTAATTAATGTATGTTGATAAGGATTGCAATATTAAAAAAAAAGAAAAGTAGAAAGAACCAAAAAGAAGAAACCTTGAGAAATAAAGTCTTGTTTAGAAAAGTGTGTCATTGATTGACTTTAGTTTCCATCTACCATAATTTTGTAATGAACAAGTCATTTTAATTGGAATAAAATCATATTAAAGGTGTAAGAACCAAAACTTTGATACAAATAACAAGAGGAAACCATCAATTTATTATTATTTAAAAAGCACTCACTCCCATAATTAATCATTTGTTAATAATAATCAAACAAGGGCACTAAAGATAGGACCATTTTCTTCTTGTCTTTGTCTTAGGATGAAGAATATCTCTCTTTCCATTGACACTTGCAAGAATTGCATCAGCAAATAAGATTAGTTTCCATGACTTTTTAAGGGAGCTGGTGGAATTAGGGTTTTAAGGGTTAGATAGCTAGCTAATTGGTTCATTAATTAATTATGTGATTTGGGAATGATGCGTTGTACCTTATAATTGACTTGCATTATTATTAAAATACATATAACAGATAATTAATGGTTTTTATTTAATTTTGACTTGTTAAGACACACTATATATATGTCACATATATTTAGATGATTATATTTGTAATGGTTATTAGGAACAAAATAAAAAAAATTAGGTGAACTTGAAAAAAGTTTAGGGTTGAATTTGAAAAAAAAAATAAAGGAGAAATTATGAATTAAATAGGTGAAATAATGTGAATTTTGTTTTTTATGTTGAGAATAAGATAAATAAATAATAAATTAAATTTAAAAAAAATTAAATTGTCATGTCACCTTTCTTACTCAGCCCTAAAGGAAAATTTGGCCATGATCACCGTACAATAACCTTAATTTTATCATTTTTATTAATTATTTGAACGATTTTTTTCTTTATTCACTAAATGATTTTAAGTAGTAAGAGTGGGGTGTCTAAGAGACCAAATGTTTGGTTCGATTTTCAACCCTTTAAGTTATAGTGAAAGTCATGACTATTAGATAGGTTAACTTTCTGACTTATAAAAAGAGAAAAAACGATTTTCTTTCTTATTTGAAATTAAAGAGAGCATCAAAATAAAAAAAAGCACACAAATGGATAAAAATATTTATTATTATATTTTCTTGGAACAAAGTTACTGAATTAACTACTATTGTGGCACATTTTGGTGAATTAATCAAATGTGTTAATTATATCCTTAAAAAATGGAGTTACTCAATTAGGGTAAGTAGAAATTAGAAAAGAATGAAAAGAATCCAATAATTTTTCTTTCTAGAATGAAATGCATGGATAACTATGCACCATGATTTTGTATTAATAAAATAATAAAAAGAAAATCAAACCATAAGTCCTAAAAAAAACAATTTATAGAAGACGAAGAAACATAAAAAATATATATTAAATTTAGAATAGGTTATCCCTCTTCCATAGTGGTTGACAAATATGCTAACAGTGGGTAGACTAATTGAAGTCTTGTACATATATACCACACACTTCAATTTCTTTTTCTTCTTCTAAAAGTCTACATAAAATTAAAAAAAAAAATTAACAATTAAAATATATCACTAAAATTAAGGAAAATAAAAACTCATATAAATTTAAATAATAAAAAATATATGGTGAAATTAAACTTATGAAGTTAACACTTCAATTTATTCTCTCTCATTCCCGAGTACAAAACTATTGTAACAATCAATCAATTACTCAAATGCATCAAATTAGGCGCCGAGATTATTTCAGCCTATCCAAAAATAAGTTTGAAAAACAAAAAAAAAAATTTAAATTTCTTAGGAAATTAAATAAATTAATATACAAAAATGACTAACAATAGCTCAATAATCCTTAAAATAAACAAAACACTATAGGAATTTGTCAAACCCATTTTCCTACCAAATCCATCAATATCACTTTTTTGCTCCCCAAGACATTGACTTTGGCCATCCCTTCTATCTCATTATGCAATTTGTCAATCTTGTTTATAACTACACAAATTATTAATCTCCAAACTATATATTATTTTATTTCTTGATCTCCATTTCATAACCAATCCAGCTGCGATTGGGATGAAATTAGTTTTTTTTTTGTGGGTATATATAGAGAAGAAATAGTGTTTGAAAAAAATGACTTAGATGTCTTTTTATTTTGATGTTTCAAGACGGTTAATCAATTTTGACATGGTCTGCCAATTAATGGAAGAATGTTATATTTTTTAAAATAATAATAATAATAATAATAATAATAAAGAAAAACATAATTGATGTTTGGTAAAAATATTTCTAGATAAAATTGATGTCATGTTGTTTGACCTTGGCTGTTTATTATTGTTTGGAAGAGGGTATAATTTTTTTAATTTTTTTTAAAAATAAGTTATAGTTAAAAGTCAGCTCAATATTTGTGGATAAGTATACCTTATTTATTGAAGTCTAATAATTTTCGTGCTTTTGTAATAATTCATTTATTTGGATTAGGTGATGCATTAGAGAAACCAAGTAAAATAGAGGTTGAAAATCATTAATGGGGAATTAGTTAGCCTAGCCATTACCATACACTAAGGGCTACTATAAGGCTTGTCTCAAATGGGTATTTGAGTATTTCACTCCAAAAAACCAATCATCAAATCTCATATATTTTTATTCATTAAATAAATTAATTCTTTAAATAAAATATCAAATTATTCCTTATTTAAATATTTTATTATTTTTGGAAAAACTATTTTATTATTTATTAAAGTTAAAGATATTTATGTAATATATACATAAGAAAATAATTTCTTTTTCAAATTATATCAAACAAGGATTTTTATTTTATTTTATAAAACCTAGTATTTATCAAAAATAACCCAGATCAAATGAGCTCTAAATACATTATTTTTAATTTATTTTTGGTTTTATCAAGATTTTTCTTCTAAGGAATTTTTTATATTGTTTTTTTTTAAGATTTTTGTGATTTTGTAAATAAAAATATTATTGATGAAAAAGTAAATTATTTGAATTTTTAATTTGTTAAATTATTTAAAAAAAATTATCTAAAATTTAATTTTTTTAACTTAAATAAAGTAAAAATATTTTAATATTATAATGGATGAAATAAGTGATTTAATTATTAAAAAAATTAATAATAATGTGAGACAGATAATTTCTTAAAATTTGAATAAAATTCAAAAAAAATCTCAAAAATCTTATATCAAACGAATTCCAAGATTTTTTTTTTAATTCAAAAATCCAAATATCCTACTTTATTTTCATCATCATAAATATACAAAAAAAAAAAAAAAAACTAAAATATTCCCTATCATTTAAATATTTATAATTTTCTTATTAGTTTATTTTATTATTATTCAAGAGTAATTAAGTAAATATATTCTTTTAAATTTTTTATTATTTATAATTAAACATAAAACCCCCAAATAACTAGTGTAAATTTTGATATAAAAGACCATTTAATCCAAAAGAAAAAAGAAAATATTTGAGAACTCAAAACAAACAAGGCTTAGAAAGGTTAGGGGTTTGAAGTTTGAAGTCGAGGTTAAAATTGGAGATGAAAGTAAAGTAGAGGGACATAAAAATGAAAAAATAGGGACCAACCAACCGACCAACAATAAACTTCTGATTCATTTGGCGTCCTCGTGTCAATTACGATGATATTTCGTCAATCCGGTTCTTGAATTGAACCGGAATACGACACATTTCTTCTTCTTCTTCATCTTCTTCTTCTTCTTCTAGGGTTATTAGTCTCAAGAATGAACTGTTCAATGGTTAGCCATCGCGTTTCCCAAATCGCCAACTAGATTGATTCCCTTCTTTTCTCGATCAACCATGCTCCCTTCAACAGGTGGTCTATCTTTTCTATCTTCGATTCTATCTTCTATTCATATGCATATCAATGATGATGATCCTGCTCTATCACCTTACGATTTTCTTGATTTTCTTCCTTCTTCATGCTTCTTTCCTTCAATGTTTGCTAGGTCATCTTTTTTATTAGCTCAACATCATGTATTAGCTATTGCTGTTTCATTCTTCCAGATTACGTATTGGCTTTGTTTGTGTGATCGAAATAATCAAAGAAAGAAATCGATGTTTCTTATTCTTTATGCTTTTAGGGCTTTTGGAGCTTATGTTTCACTGAACATAATGTGTGTTGATGATCTCATTCTGAAAAATAATGAAATGCCTTCTCGTGCAGGTGATGCCTTATTTGATGCATCACGATATGCGTTTTTTGGGCAAGAGAATGTCGAGGAAGTTGAGTTGGGTGGATTGGAAGACGACAGTGATGTCCCGTTTAGTGGTAATGGGGATGATGAATACAGGCTCTTTCACATTGAAGAGGCAAGGATATATTTCCTATTATTAGTAGTAGTTTAGTACCATTTTGCATATGTTTTGGTTCATTTGCGCATGATGCATGATCATGTCATGTAGCTTCACAGGCTAGATTTCTTAATTTAATCATTTGCTTGCTCCAGAACTGTATTAACTTGGGGACAAGTGTTACTTGTGGAGTTTTTTTCTTTTCCAAATGGTTATTTAGTGCTTATATGATGTTACACACTAGGGAAATATCTTCCTGTACTGCTTTCAGTTTACTGCTCATGCATCGCTTCAGCAATCAGCAGTATATTTTTGCTTTTTAGGATTTATTGTGGATGCGAGGGTGATACATGTCTAGGTAGTTTGAAGTTATTGTCAGTATCTGACTCTGGGATGCTATCCATTTTGCAGTCTTTTCCAAATCTTGTTATTTAATTTCATTACTTTTTCCCTTCCAGCAAGGATGCCCATAAGTCACATGCATTTCCATTTTGCTTTAAAGAACATTCTTGGATATTTACATCAGATTATGGAATTTGTTGAAATATTTGTAATGGACATGCTGCTGTCTTTTTACTTCTAACCTAAGACCTACAATTGTGTGAAATGCCAGAAGTGCCTTATCCACTATAAACACAATGATACTTGTGATGGTTCCATCTCCGTCATTAGATATGGAGGCTGTCTGATTTGTTCCAGTACAATCAAGACATTTTGGTGATTTTTCTTGGAATGTAGATCCTTATTGGATATGTAGTATTGATAATATATAGTTACATGCTCATCTGAAAACTCAAGATGTTAGGCTAATTATTCACTTTCACGCCCTCATTTTTGTGATTGAATAGATTGGAGGCTTGGTTTTGGCTTGTAGAAAAGGGGAGAAGCAACCCATACCAAATTTAGATCTGAATGTAGTGGAATGACAGATGTTATATATGTTACGTAATTGCCTTGCCTAAAATCCAAGTTATTCAATAATGTATCCAAGAATAATATAAAGTTAACACTTATTGATCGCGTGGTAGTAACAAAGTAAAGAGTCTACTTGAGTCTTGAGTTAGTTATAGCTGTTGGCATAAGAGTGAGCTTCATTCCTGGTCTAGAAATGTTGGAGCCTTCTGCCTTATTTTCCTGTGCTAATGCACTAAGTAGATGCCTACATGGATCTACATTCTGAATTCCTTACTGTCTTTTCCATTTGAATTCATTTATCTGATGTGTGTTGCTTCTAATAAGTTTTTTTTGTCACTTGCAGGATCCAGTTTTGGGATCTTCATCTGATATAGATGACCTCGCTGCTACATTTGTGAAGGTAAATCCCTTGAAATTCAAGATAGCATGTAGCTAATTTAACTTTTTTGTGTTTGTGCACTATGAACTGTTCATCAATTAGTTTGTAACTCACTAGTTCGAATTAACATTGTGAAGAGATATGAGTGCTACTTGATAATGTTAAATGATGGGAAATGGAATTGTCAGTGATACATACTTATTTCGGCTCTTCCCTTAGTTTCGGTGCCTTAGCTCAAACTAGTAGATATTGACTTGTTCCTGCTAAGTTTCTGTGGATAGGAAGTTATTCAATTTTGTGCCATGTGCATGATCTTCAAGTTGTGGCTTGTTGAGGTGTGACGGAGTGTCCACTTCCTAAAGGAGCAGTAATTGAACTTTCCGAAATATTATAAACTGCATGCCAGTAATTCCCAGCAATTGATCATTGGATTTTTCCGTTGATCATTTTGCTGGAGAATGAAGGAGAAACTGTGAAAAGTGTGCGGAGTATTGGTTTATATGTGGCTTCAACTACAGTTTTAACATGCATCTGTAGGATGGAGAGTCCTAAGCTGACTCCAAATTTCAATTTCACATTTTTCAATCTTGGGTAGTGAGATATATTTTTCCAATTGTGAAGATGACTTGTTTACTTCATTGTTAATCTTATATTTCCTCTCATGAGTGATTGATTTATTTCTCATCATCTTGTTCAATTGATCTTAAAATATTTCCAGATTCTGATTGTCTTTTTGTTTTTGTTGGCTTGACGATACACAGTTAAATAGGGTAGTTACAGGACCTAAACATCTTGGAGTAATTGGTGATCGGGGATCTGGATCATTGTCCAGGGAAAGTGAGTATAAATTTTGCATGCCTTTTGAGTTAGCTATCTTGTTCGTTACTTTGAGAAGTAGAAGATTATCATGTTATCTGCTGATATGGAGCTTTTCATTTATGAAATGTTTTATTAGCAAAGTGACAAAATGTCATTTTTCTTACCTATGTAACTATGTTTAGATGTTCGAATCTCACTAGAATTAAGAATTACAAACAAGATGGCATAGTTTGCATAATAGACCAGAAGTCTTGTCTCGTACAAAAGTTACTTTTACTTCCTAAACTTTCATCAAAAGCTTGTTTTATTTCCTCTCTGGGCTAGTTTTGCTTCCAGTACTTTTAAAAATGACTCAAATTACTTGTTGCCGTAAGTTTTGATTAACCAGTCAAGTTTTTAAATCATTTACACAAGTTTCGTAGCTCCTTAATCTTAATCCTCTTGGCTAAAATATATGAAGACATTAATGGAGCTAACCAAAATATGACGACGGGAAGTAATTTGAGTAATTTTTAGTTCAGGAAGCAAAACGAGCTAGCCATATGTTGAGGAAGCAAACCGAGCTTTTGAGGAAGCAAAATTTGCTTATTTTCTTTTTATCTATGACAACATTTGGAAAATTAGGGATTTTCATGCATTGCCAATAGCATCTCTGCTCTCCAATGATACTTTAATTTCTAATCAAAATTCATACATACATGATTATTAATGTTGGACAACAGTTAATCTTAATATCTCATGCATGCAGGTTCATCTGCTGCTGAATTGACAGAGGAACCACAATTGTGTAATAACTGGTGGGATCGGCCTACATTCAATGCAGAAAGTTTTGTGGAAGGGCAAAAATGGTCGTCAGAAACACATGACCCTTGTTCAGAAACAAGACCTCTGTACAGAACCTCATCCTATCCTCTGCCACAATTTTCTAGCGAACCTACTTCAGCATATCCATTAGAATCAAAATCCTTGTATAGAACCTCATCTTACCCTCTGCAACCGCCACAATTTTCCAGTGAACCTGTTCTATTACATGGACCGCCCTACACTTCTTTTCCTCCTGCGGAGGATATAACGCAACAACCTCCACCCCGCATCCGTTCACGTCACCTAAGTATCTCATCTCTTTCCAATAATGGGCATCATCAACCACCCTTCATTGGGCAGAACGATCCACCTTTATCTACTCCAAATCTTCTGCAGTCCTCTGGTTTATTAACCCATAGATCTCATGACAGAAACATGACTCAGCTAAACATTTCTGGTCTTCCTTTTAATAAACGACCACAAAACAACTGGGTCAGCTGTCCTGATTTGCTTCGTAGTGAATATTCCAACCTGTCGAACAATATCTTGCAACAGCAGTTACTTTCTCAACATCTAAGACCAATGCAGCAGCAGCAGCAGTTTCTTCAACAACAGAGAATGCAGTATCCAGTTGATCTCTCTCTCCCTTACCTATCTTCACTACCATCCCATATGTATAGCGGCCTTCCTTCTCCCTCCTCCCAATTTGTTGGTGGGAGAGATCATAAACGCAAGTCTGCACAGTCACAGAAAGGTAAGTTTAGTAACCGTTCGTCACAGCAGGGATCGGTGGATGCTTCTAGCCAGAAGAGCGATAAGAGTAATAACTGCCTACAGTTCAGATCAAAGTACATGACGGGAGAAGAGCTGGAAAGTATTCTCAAACTGCAGCATGCAAACTCACATGGTAACGACCCTTATGTTAATGATTACTATCATCAAGCCCGTCTTGCAAAAGTATCCGGGTCGAAGAATCGTTTCTCCCCTTTTCACTTGAAGGAGTCTTCTTCTGCTTCTTCGGCTCGATCATCTCAGCACCAAGTTGATTCCTTTCGAGGCAAACAACCTTCTATAGTTGAAGTTATTACAACTCCTCCTTCCTCTGAGCAGAAGGCGCTCGAACAGGAACCGATGTTTGCTGTCAGAATCTCTATCGAGGACAGCTTCTCTATCCTACTAGACGTGGATGATATCGACCGCTTTCTACAAAACAGTCAGCAGCAGCAAGCGGACGGAGGCGTTCTTCTGAAACGCAAGCGGCAGATGATGTTAGAAGGCCTCGCCACTTCACTTCAACTAGTCGACCCGTTTGGGAAAACCGCGAATTCTGTCGGGCTGGTCGCGAAAGATGACATCGTATTCCTCCGTTTGGTTTCCATTCCCAAGGGGCAGAAGCTTATCTCCAAATACCTTCAAGTTCTCCCCACCGGCGGAGAACTGACTCGAATAGTCTGCATGGCTGTATTCCGGCATTTAAGGTTTTTATTCGGCGGGCTTCCGTCAGATGTTTCGATCACAAACCTAGCGAAAGCAGTTTCCACATCTGTTAAGGGTATGGACCTTAACGCTGTTAGCGCGTGTCTTGCTGCAGTTGTTTGTTCGTCGGAGCAGCCGCCACTTCGACCGGTTGGCAGCCCTTCCGGAGATGGAGCGTCGGTTACGTTGATTTCAGTTCTGGAGAGGGCGACTGAAGTTCTAAAGGTGTCTGGTAACTCTAGAAGGCCGAATCCTGCCTTGTGGCAGGCTTCTTTCGATGCGTTCTTCGATCTTCTGACTAAGTATTGTATGAGTAAATACGACAGCATAATTCAGTCTATAAGTTCACAACAGGCGGCGGCTGGTGGAAGTACAGAGAGTGGTAGTAGCAGTATGAGTTCTGAGGGTCCGAGAGCAATAAGCAGGGAGATGCCTGTGGAGCTTCTTCGGGCTAGCCTTCCTCACACAAACGAGAAACAGAGAAGGTTGTTGTTAGATTTTGCTAGACGATCTGTTCCCGATGCTGGACCTAATGCTCAATCAGGTAGCCCTGGTTCTTTAAACGCCGAATCGGTTAAGGGTTAGAGAAATGAGGATGGGGGTTTTCTTTTCTTTTTTTAGGAAAGGGGGAATCCACATTAGAATAGTTGAAAATACAGTCTGTATCATGTAACTTGCTGCTACTTTTTGGATGATCCTATTATTATATGGATGGTTTTAGGAGCCTAGCAATGTACCAAGACTGTCTGATGTTCTCGTAAATCTTTTATGTTTTTTTTTGTTTTTGTTAGATTGTGTATCTTTTATTTTTATGTTTATTCAATTTGAAGTGATAGTTGCAATAAATTGATATTGAGTTTTATTTATGTATTGATTGTGTGATGGTGATGTGCAATGTGAATAGGGGTTTTAGATTTTTTTAACCATGAATTGTATAAAATATTACACTTCATTAATAGTTGATCACCGGTGGAGCTATCTGCGTCGATTGAAAGAGGAGTGAATCCACCGCTCCCGGGTTCAATCCCTGTCCTGTTGTTCGCCCATCAATAAATGGACCATTTGTTACGGGGACACAAGACAAACCTAGAATACACCTGCAAGTCATCTTGAGGCTTTCAAACGCATTCAACCCCCGGTTACATCATTTCTTGATCCGCTTGTCCACCAGCTTACTTAGTGATAGGCCTTTCGGGATTGTTGAATCCTTTCAATTGAAGGGGACAAACCCACCCATTCTCGTGACAGAGTGAGCGATTAACCAAATCCCGTTGGTGATGGGGAAAGGCCCCTCCACGAGTAGTGGACTTACCCACTTATTCATAACATTTATGGACTGGTCTACTTTAGCCTTTTTCAAAGAGCCCAGGATACCCCTTTCACTCAGTAAGAAAATTTGGGAACCATTTATAAATTAAAATATATTTTATTTTAAATTATTATTTTTTATTTTATTATTATATATTAATACTCTTTTAAGTTTTTTTATGAAAAAAAATATTTACTTCAAAATCATTCTTATTATATCGTTAATTGTCACCAATAACAACAGGTTTATAGAAAAATAAATGAAAGAGCTTAGTTTTTAAATAATGGTTCATGTAAATAATATTAATTATAAATTATTATATATATATATATATATATATAAATTAATCTAAAATATGATGATAAATAAATTATATTAAAAATAATTTATAATTACAAAAATTAATTATATTAATTTATTTATTTGAATAATTTTTATTTATTTTATTTTTGTAATGGAGATTAGCTAATTGATAAAGTGTGAAAATTTATATCCTAACAAATCATAAATTCCTTCTTTACAAAACTAATAATATTTTATAAATTATAAATTTATTTTATTTATGTGAAATATAATTATATTTTTTATTTTATATAAACTCTAAAATCAAAATTTTAATACCTTAAAATAAATAAATATTTATTATTATTATTTTAGACATTGTTTTGAGTCTATTTCAATAACCTACCCAAATCAAATGTTATTTCACTCTAACTTTCACTGATTACATCACTTAATTCATAAAATAAAATATTAAAATATTTTTTATTTTAAATTTTTATTTTTATTTTTATTTTATTTATATATATCAATACCTTTTAAAAATTATTAAAAAAAATAAATAAATTATTACCTACTCAATATATCAGATTTTCATCCTTAATTTTTTTTTTTAAGAATTTAATGTTAAATGTTAAAGTTAACTTGACTATATTTGTCATCATCTACATTATAAATTGAGAAAAGAAACTGTGACTTAATTAAATAAAAATTTCCGTTATAAATTTTATATAAATTTGGCAATAATTATTATGACAGGTTAATATTTTCCAGCCGCGAACTGACTGACTGACTGACGTGGCAAGTGTCATATGTTGGGAATTGGACGGCCCAGATCTTCCGAGGTATTCCCTATCCTTAACCAATCATACATCGATTACCAAAATATAAACCGAAAGAAGACAAAAAAACAGAAATGGTAAAAAAAAAAAAAAAAATTCATCTTTCTAGAATTAAGCACGGCCATATTGACGAGCTACCCATCTCCTACAATACTTATAGTCGCCAGAGTTGACCAATTCCAGACTCAACAAGAACAACTTCACTCAATACAATCATACATCCATACAGATAAAGAAAGAAAGAAAGAAAGAAAGATAAAGAGAGAGAAAGAGAACATCGTGTTTCATTGGTATTTTACAAAGTTCATTGCTTTAATTACATCTCTAGTTTATCTGTTCTACTCGATTGTTAGAAGTCTTCTTTTTTGTGCTGCTGAGTCTTCCTCGCTTTTTGATTGTTCAATTAGGCCTTTTTTTTCGTGGGGGATCTAGTCTGCGAGATCTGGTTGTGTTTTCCAGATCCGTGGGCTGGTGGGTCTTGTTGCTGTTTCGATTTTGAGAAAAAAAAAGATTTGTCATCGGATTAGTGGTTGTGGGTTTTGCGGGCTGTTGATATCTAGACTCTTTTAGGTTTTCCAAACGTAGGTGGAGGAGAAATGCATACCAGGTATATGGAGAGGGTTAACTCTATGAGGGGGAAAAGACCTTTGGAAGGAGAAGATGAACAGCAGCAGCCTGAGAGGAAGCGGCCGGCTTTGGCCAGGTAAGTCTGACTTGCTTTTGGTCAATTATGCCCATTTTTGTCTTGATTTTGTTTGTTTGTTTGTTGCTTTTCGCCAGTGTTATTGTTGAAGCTTTGAAGTTGGACAGTTTACAGAAACTTTGTTCATCTTTGGAACCCATTCTGCGTAGAGTTGTAAGATTAAATGACTTTTCATTCTTTAATTTTAGTTTATATCCCCTTTTGCTTACTACTATATTCCCATGGATGACTTGACAGGTTAGTGAAGAAGTTGAACGTGCTCTAGCAAAATTAGCCCCTCCTCGACTGTCTGGAAGGTAGGGAGGGATCTTCTATAACATTGAATCTAGGACATCATTAGTTTTGTTAGCAGTACTAATGGAACGGTTCCTTGATTTTCTGATCTTTCAGATCATCCCCTAGACAAATTGAAGGGCCAGATGGACGGAGCTTGCAGCTTCACTTTAAATCCAGGTTGTCTCTTCCTCTCTTCACAGGAGGAAAGGTGGAGGGAGAGCAGGGTGCTGCAATCCATTTTGTTTTGCTTGATGCTAATGCGGGTCAAGTTGTAACATACGGTCCAGAGTCCAATCTGAAGCTGGAAGTGGTTGTTCTGGAAGGAGATTTCAACAATGAAAACGATGAAGACTGGAGACAAGAAGAATTCGAGAGCCATGTTGTAAAAGAGCGTGATGGCAAGAGACCTCTTTTGACTGGAGATTTGCAAGTCTCGCTCAAGGAAGGTGTAGGATCCCTTGGCGAGCTTTCATTTACAGATAATTCGAGTTGGATTAGAAGCAGAAAGTTCCGCCTTGGTCTCAGAGTTTCTTCGGGATATGCTGAAGGAATACGCATAAGAGAGGCAAAGACAGAAGCTTTCACTGTTAAAGATCACCGAGGAGAATGTATGTTATATGGCCCCAACCATTTGGAAACACTTTTTCTATCAAATGAGAAAGTGTTTCCAAATAGGCCCTAGTTATTACTTTCTTAGAGTTCCATAACCTGGTTTTGAGGTAATTTCTCTCATTGACAGTATATAAGAAGCACTATCCACCTGCTTTGAACGACGATGTTTGGAGATTGGAGAAGATTGGTAAAGACGGGTCATTCCATAAAAGACTAAATCAAGCAGGAATATTCACAGTGGAGGACTTTCTTCGTCTTGTAGTCAGAGATCCCCCAAAGTTACGAAGTGTAAGTGCATCAATTGTATACTGTTTAACAAGATACCACTTTATAATTGTTTTTGAACTCAAGTTTGTGTTGGTGTAGACCCTTGGAAGTGGTATGTCTAATAAGATGTGGGATGCCCTCATAGAGCACGCCAAGACCTGTGTTTTGAGTGGGAGACTCTATGTGTATTATCCAGATGACACAAGAAATGTTGGTGTTGTCTTCAACAATATTTATGAGCTAAGTGGGCTTATAAATGGTGAACAATACTTCCCCGTTCATTCTCTCCCTGAAGCCCAGAAGGTTGGTGTATTATAGCATATTAATCTAGTACCTTATTAGGCAGTTTTGGTATCAACTTTTTATTTATGTTAATCATGATCTGAAAATTATACTATAATTTGGATATACCAAATGAAGCAACAAAAAATATACTATAATAGATCACAATCCAAAAGAAATTTTAATTACGGCGATAATCCAATGAGATCATGACAAACTCCTAATTTACAAGTAGGCTCATTGTGTCATTTAAAGTAATTATCATTTGAAAAGGAAGAAGGAATCATTGAACCCTACATATACTTGTTGCTTTATGTTTCTTTTTCCAAACCACAGATGGGTGTTGATACCTTGGTGAAGAAAGCTTATGAAAACTGGAACCAAGTTATTGAGTATGATGGGGAGTCCCTCTTGGGCTATGCCCAACCGAAGAAGTCAAGTGCATCTCGCAATCAACTACTACCTGGTCCTGTTGACTATCCAAATTCTTTTGATAATCAGCTTTCCACACCATCATCGGCTTCAGTTCATTCCGAGCAGTCTGCAGGGGATTCAAGCTTGCCACTTGGTAATTTTTTATTTTATTCTATTCTCATGTTCTTGTCATGCTTTCTTCTGCACGTTTGGGCTTCTTTGGGAAAAGAGAGCAAGAAATTTGACATTCCTATGATGATCAACTCATAGCATGAATCTTTGCAGCACAATGTTTTAGATATTGAGTGGTGAGTTTTACATTGGTTTGTTTGGGCTTTCAGGAGAATTTCGATACACTTCTGAAACTGCTATGTATAAGCTTAGAGATCTAAGATGTGTAGAAGAAATATGGATGAGATGAGTGCGACCTAAGATTTTTAAGAAGATAAACCAGATTTAAGCTATTTCATTCAACGAATTACCATACTACCCGTATACTACTACCATAGGGGCTTCCTTGATGTGTTAATCCAAATAAACCACCATCTCATCGTTAAACACTTCTTTCATTAAATCATCAACTAAGATAACAAAAACACCTTTTTTATATTAAAATTTTAAATACTAGGATATATTGTCATTTTAACCAAATAAACCACTTTTTACATCAAAGAATAGTTTTATTTTATTTTTTGCAAAAATCCAAGTTCCAACAATCTCCTAATATATCCTACTACTCCGGCTACAGAAACAGCCTCCATTGAATTCTGTGTTAGTGATAGTTGTTCTTGAGCTATGTAATAGATTTGTTTATTTTGTATCATCTCTCTAGTATTGGTAAGGACTTCTTTTGATCATTAGTTTTTGAAGTCTTTGATATTGCTAGCTTCAAAAATTAAAAAACAAAACTGTAATGATTATGCTAAATACTGTTTTTATATTTTTTATGCGGACTTTAGGTTATAATGAGAGCATGGCAAACAAATTCCCAGGTCCGCCTCACTTCCTGGATTCTGAACCCCGTGTCCACTACAACGGTAACATGTTTTCATCACAAGAGCATCAAATAAACAATTCTCAACAGACCCAGAACGGTACTAGATATGGTAACAACAACGTGGGACTGGCACTCGGTCCTCCTCAACCATCTTCATCATCTTTCCAGGGCATGAACAATGCCTCATCTGCTGCTGCCGCCGAACAACAATACGCTAATAATAATCCATACGATGACTGGTCGCAGAGCAGAGGAAAGGGTGTAGTTGAGGAATTCATGTCAGAGGATGAGATTCGCATGAGAAGTCATGAGATGCTTGAGAATGATGAGATGCAGCATTTTCTTCGACTATTCAGTATGGGAGGCAGCAACATAAATATCCCATCAGATGATGGGTTTGGTTTCCCCAATTACATGTCGGCTCCAACTCCAAACATGAACTTTGGTTTCGACGAGGATAGTAGTCGTCCTGGAAAATCTGTTGCCGGATGGCTGAAAATCAAAGCAGCTATGAGATGGGGCTTCTTTATCAGAAAGAAAGCAGCAGAGAGGAGGCGTGCACAGCTTGTGGAGCTGGACGATGACTAGAATTTCGCCCATAAGAGGTGTGCTTCTTCTCCTTTTATTAACCTTATATGCATCCATTAAACCATAGACTTAAAAGTTGTGTAATTTCTGCAACAGCTAATTGAGTTCGCAGGTCAATAAAGTAAAACCTGTGTGTGGAAGGCCTTTGTTTCTGTAGATTCCACCAGCCCCTCCCCACCCACGCCCTTTCGGTGGTAACGGCTAATCCTGTTTTGTGAATTCCATAATTAAGTTATATAGTAATGTAATGACTACAAATTGGGGGGTTGTTATTAAGGTGTATGTTTTTAGCATTGTGAAGATTGGTTGGTGTAAGTAAATGAGTTTCAAAGTTAATCCTCAATCATGATATAGGACTCAAGATTATTAGGCATTTGGTTGAGAAGCTAAGCTAAGTTTACATCAGGGGAGGAGGAAATTAAGCAATGTCTAATGTATTGTATTTATTTTATTTTTTGAATGTTGTTTTCATGAACTTAATAAAACATTATTGTTTAGTGTGTGTGTAATCTATTATGTATCAAGTTCAGCATTATCTGTAACCACTAGTAGCATTTTTCAGCTTAATTAAATAAGCATGTCAGAAAGAATCTCTATTATTTAGCTTTGTTGTTCTTCTTCTTCTTAATTATAATGGGCCAATTTGAATATCATTTCAGCTTTTACAGTTCTTAGAAAGATTCGTGTTTGCTGCAATACAACAATGATATGTTATTTTATTTATTTCAATCATACTCGTTATTATTTGTTTTGTCGCTCACATGGACATCACTAATCAGGACTATTATTATTAAATAAGTTATGATGGTACCCTTTGTTCATTACTTATCATTAACTTAAAACGTTGTAAGTGAAATTTGAACTCGTAACATTTGATAAACTTTATTTGAATCTTTTTGAATAAATTCTTCTTCCTGTCTAAATAATCCAAAACGATCAACATCTAGGTATGATGTTTCGTGAATATACACAAAACACAAGGAAATAAGGTGTCCATTTCAATCATATACACAAAACACAAGGAAATAAGGTGTCCATTAATTGAAATGAGGATGTTTCTTCTGCCAAAAGAACATAAATCACTTTGTCCTTGTCTATTAACAAAAAGAACTATGGACAATACTATTTTGAAGATATTTTTAGCTATATTATATATTAAACTAATCTATTATTTTAAATAATGTTAGCTGAAATTAAGTGTTAAAATTGTTAAATGTTGAGATATATGATAATTTTATAATGAAATTAGAATAAAATGGGACAAGTACTAGTAATTAATTTCTAAACACCTCTCCTTGTTATGATGATGTTGTGTTTTTTCCCCTCTATTAATTAATCAAAATTAACCAACTTTATCATGAATTATTTATTTAATCAAATTATCAACTAAATATCTGAAATTTAGTCTTTACACTTTTAAATATATTATTTTGTATAAACTTTATTTTGGAAGTTTTCCTGAATTTTGTAAGTGTTCAATTATTACAATAATAAAATAAAAATTATAGTAAAAGGACAAGACAAATGCACATGAAGATTGGTGCAATGTTTCTGACAACTTTTTTTTTTTATTTCAGTTCTTTTGTTTCTATTTATTTTCCTATTATCAAAACTTATGTTTCTTTAAATATAGATTATGGTAAGTTGTGAAAAGAGAGATAATCTTGCACTCATTTTTATTACATTGTTTTATTTTCTGAAAAGTTAGCATGACATACTATAAGTTTGAATTTGAGTCAACCCATTAAAGAGATGATTTCTATTTTTGTAACATTTTTCTGACAAATTCAATTTATTGAATATTAAATACACTCCTTTTACTTTTTCAACAAGAAAAATGAAAATGTTATGCTACCAAATCCCAATGGAATATATTAAATAGTAACAATATAGTAGCACTATTAAAGAATCAAACAAGGTAGGCTTACCTGGTGCCTACTATTAAAGATCATAATAATGATATCATGATAGTTTCTTTAATGTCATTTTTTGTAACTCAAATCTCAAATTGCAAATAGTTAATAAACTTATGCAAATAGTCAATAAACTTATGTCGGATTTTTCAATTCAGTTATTTAAATAACTCAAATTATTTTACTATTTTTTATCTATCAATTTATTGGGAAGTTTGGATTAATACGTCTAATATGACAAATCTACATATTTGAGTTGTCATTTTAATTATTTTTAGTAGATTATCGGTTTGAAAAGAAATCGTAGAATTTTTAATGATCGTCGTATCATTCATAATACTATTATTACGACGTTTTCTAAGATTCGTTTAAGAAAGTAAATCGGATATCAATTGCTTGAATCCGTTTGAAAGCCTCAAGATGACTTGCAAAAAAAGTGTATTCTAGGTTTGTCTCGTGTCCCCGTAACCTATAGCGACTTTAGCCCCTTTGTCAGTTCTTCTTCGAGAGTTCTGGTCATGTAATTAAAAGAGAGTCTAATTGTCAGCTCAATAGACTCACTAGCAAGAATTATCTTAAAATGCGTCAGAAGCATATTCTATAAAAAAATCACCCGGGAGAAGACGTGCTATGATTGTCGTTTTACTTAAACGATTTTTTTTCAAACTTTAAAAAAAAAACTCTTTTAAGTATTTAAAAAAAATACAGTCTCAAAATCATAATCAATCATTAATTTTTCAAATAACCAGAATATCACCAAAATCCAAAGAAACCTTTAACTTGGAGATCTAGGCCAATATGAGAGAAGAAAAATTGGTTTAATTTGAATTGAAGTTAATAATTACAAGATGATTATGATATATATAGATAGATAAAATTAATTAATATTAAAGAAAGAATAGTAAAGAACTAGAAATCATCAAGTAGATAAAAATTAAACAACACCAATAACAACATGTTTGTTCTTCATCTTCTGCCGCCGTGTTCTCGCCGGCGTTGGCGGTGGTGGTGGTGGCGGTGGCGGTGGCGCCGCCGCCAGTAAACATTCTGAAGGAAGACCATGAGAATGTTTCTCAAGATCCTGACAATAATCATATATCATGTATTTCTTCTTCACCCATTTCACCCTTTCTTCCATTTCCCAATCTGAATCCGACCCCGAATCTCCTCCTCTCCTCCTTATAGGATTCGACCCACATGAAGATGATGAAGAAGATGAAGACCAATCAATTGCATTGAAGTTCTTGTAAGAAGCTATGAATGGAGCCTTACTCCAATCCGTCTTAACAAGCCCACCTCTTGTTGCCCAAAAATCAGCATTCCATAAACTTCCATATACTCTCATAGATTGATTATTTGGATATGGCACACCAATTGATTCCAAGTTCTTGAATTCTCTAATAGCTATTCCATCCACACAAAGCCTGACCAAACCATAATCAAGATTCAACATTCAACATTCAAGATTCAATCTTTATTGTTCTGGGTAAGTAAGGATATGATAAAACTTACATGATTTGTTTGGGCGTCCAAACGATGGAATAAGTATGGAAATCAATAGTTGGATCAAACCATAGATAAAACTGTTGTTCTCTTCCTCCTCCACCTTGACTGAATACATTAGTATGAAGAATGTAAGGATCTCCACTCAAATTCCCCAAGAACTCGAAATCTATCTCGTCGTGGGCATTTCCAAGCGAGGACAAGTAAAATGAAGTCACGGTGCCGGCGGAGTTTCCAGGGACTAGTTTCATTTGAATATCAAATCTCCCAAACATATACTTTTTCTTTGATTGAAAA